>NW_020664483.1:1124184-1213300 GCF_002925995.2 Terrapene triunguis
GAGGACCCCCTCTTTCCCTCTATAGTTAATATGGTGGAAATGGGCTGTGCTTCTTTGGATATGCCAGTAGTTCTCTCTAGAAGCTACCAATAAAAATATACAGCTTGCATGCTGTTTGGGGTTTTTTAGTGTAATTTGTCCTGGCTTTTTCAGTTTAGACCATCAGATATCCCTTTAGAAGCCAATGGAAGAAACTGACTCTGCCTTTCCCCTGAAGGAGGGACAGAGGAGCTGAGGCATTGGATCTCTGACTGAGAAACTGGAGAAGGATAGACGACTTTCATGAAGGCTTGAGTGCAAAAGCTCGTCAAAAAACCTTTTGGATAGCCTAATTTATTTATATCTCTAGTAGTCTAGTCATCAAACTCAAGAGTCTGCCTGCAGACAGTGGAAAAAGGGTGGAGCTGAGCATGCTTCATTCTAATTGGCATCACCTTGTCTGATTAACTGAGAGACAGACACACTTACTTGTTTGTATCAATGTCATCATGCTATGGGAAAATGTTAAGAAATATGATTTTACTTGAATTTTCTAGATTTTACTGTAGACATAATTATTAACAATTTTTTTATTGGAATATCACATTTCTCCTTTTCCATCAGATTCTAAAATACATCAATAATTATTATTTTATTTAGATGTTAGTTTCAGTCATATCAGTAGCTGAAAAAAGTATGTTTTTTACTTTCTATAAATCTAATGTATGTTTGTTGATCAGTACCTGAGACAACCTATCAGTTCTGCCATGCTTCTACTGCTTTGGTAATTACAACTAAAATTCAAAGAAATATTTACATAACTGTTTCATTTTAATTCACTCTCACAAAAAATCTGTTAATTTATCAGAAAAAGCCATAGCCTTTCTTTTTTTAAATACATTTGATGATCATCTATATGTAACTTACTTTTCAAGTAGATATTGATCATAGTAAAAAATTTGATATGCTAGCAAATTTTGTATTTATACAAATAAATTTAAAGTATATTTGAACTAGGTGAAAGGTACATTGCCAAATCAGTTTAGGTACTAAATTTTTGTTTTGTGAACAGCTTTTTTTCAAAACGGAACATCAACAGACGTATTTCCATGACTTTTAACTTATTTTTAAAGGAATAACATTCCCCTGACAGTGCGATATTACAAAGGAATTGTGGTAGCAGATCAGACTAACGTCCATTTAGTCCATTATTCAGTCTCAGAAGTCCTGAGGAAGGTGTAAAAGCTACATAATGGACAATTATAGTATAATCGTTTTGTTAATGAATAATTAAATTGTACTTTACAACAATGACATTTGCTTGTGCAAATCGTGGAAATCATGGAAATAATGAAACACTTGATAGTAAAACAATTGTGTAGAAATAACCATCTTAAAGTGAGGGCAAGGGGGAGTTTGGGAGAGTGAGATGTTAAATTGCTTCTAATTGCGACTACCCCTTTCATGCAGCATGGACATTTATCAGGAAACTACATGACTTCCCAGAAGGCACAACATAATAAAAAATTAAAAAATAAGGAATATGATGAATACACTAATTACAGTGATGATAACTTTGGTAACTATAATGAAGAAGAAAAGGAGGAGGATTTTGCTGATCAGTTAAAACAATACAGAAAAGCTAAAGAAACTTCAAATACTGATTTAGGAGCTCCATTTCCTAAAGAACCAGTGAAAAAACAGGGGATGAAAGGAATCCAGAAAGGTACGGTTTGGTTTAATAGCTAATTTAGTTCATTTGCAGAAACTTTCAGAATGGGATGGTGTCCTACAAATGGTGAAAAAAAAAATTAGACAAGGTAGGTTAGGGTAATATCTTTTACAAGCTTGTCTCTTTCATCAACAGAAGTTGGTCCAATGAAAGATACTACCTCAGCTACCTTGTCTCTCTCATATCCTAGGACCAGTCCAGCTACAACAACACTTCAAAATTATAGGTCATACCCAATTTTTCAGTAGTTTCTCTTAGTTTAAGTCCAGTATTTCAGAAGTCTCCTATAAATCTTGCTGGTTTTTGACACCTGAACTGTTTTTACGATGACAGCATTTTTTATCTATAGCTGATAGGATCCATTGTTTTTTGTTTCATCTTCTCTTGGTTTTTTTGTCTTCCTCTTGTTGTCTATGGGTTGCTTTTTCTTGTCTTGCTTCTGCCCTCAGTGCATCTTGCCTCTACTATCCAACTGTCAGAGCTGTACAAACGGTAGATGGGTGCTGGTAGTTTTTCTACCAGAAGGCATCTATGGTGTGTCATGCTAGTAATTAAATGCAAAGTGCTGACGGTAACTCTCCTCTTCTTATACACAGCTAGCAAACACATATCAGTAATAAAAATTACACAGTCACAGATCAACAAGGAGTCCGGTGGCACCTTAAAGACTAACAGATTTATTTGGGCATAAGCTTTTGTAGGTAAAAAACCTCTGAAGTAGTGAGGTTTTTTACCCACGAAAGCTTATGCCCAAATAAATCTGTTAGTCTTTAAGGTGCCACCGGACTCCTTGTTGTTTTTGTGGATACAGACTAACACGGCTACCCACTGATACTAGTCACAGATCAGTGCTGCATATCCAGGTTAATGTTCCGTGTTCTGCAGTGAATAGTGTAATTTTTTTAATAAGTTAAATCTTGCCAATTGTTGTCAGTTGTATAAGTATTTGAGTAGTAATATTGCTTCAGAATTATTTTCTATATGATGTACTCTATGAAAGTGTCATACATAGAGCTGGGTGGGAAAAATTATATTTTGAATAAGGCCAGGTTTGTAAAGGTATTTAAGCACCTAAACATGCAGATTGATACCTAACGGGATTTTCAAAAGTGCTTAAGATGCCTAACTTCCATAGGCATCTAAATACATTTAGAAATCTGGTCCTTAGCCATGATCATGTCCCTTTTTGTTCATTTTTTCACAAATTTTCGTATGTTCAAAATTTTGTTGAATGCTCATGGAAAATAAATATTGGAACTATACCTAAAACAACTTACTTGATAAATTAATTATGCATGATATTGATATTATGTAGCATCCACTTAAGAAATTAACCTTGGGGGTTTGTGAGTAAAGGAGAGGAGGGAGTAAGGTAGTTATGGAGAGAGAGGTAGGTGGATGGGAGAAGATGACTAGCCTGAGAAGATCCATCCCTCACCAGAAGGGCCTCTGTTCAGAAGGGTTGCAAGGGAAAAGATGGTAATGAAAATAACCTGATTCTAAAGCCTGGGTATCATCTAATTCATAAAATTGTTTTTTCACTGTTGTTGCAATTGTTTCATTGGGGTTTATTTTTAGTTTAAAATAGGTATAAAGTATCTGTCCACAGGCTTTGATTGATCTGTCAGTTATTTAAAATCACAAAATACAAAACCAAAATGCAATGTTATTGAATATTCTCTATGTAAAGTTTTTTTCAAGTTTCACAAAATTTCAGAAATTGGTAGTAATGGTACCTCCAATATGGTTCCCTTGACTAGCAGGTTATGGGCACTTGAGTCACGTGGTTTTGTTGATGTCATAAACAATTCTTCTTACCCAACTAAATAGGAAATACGGTGGTTAAAGTAAATTAAATGAAGAAAATATTGGATTTACCATTTATCTTACCCAACTGTTCTCTGGGAACATTTCTATTCTATAATTAGGCTTGGCAGAATTCAATTTTTATTTTTTATAATTTTGAGAGATAATATTGATGTTTATTTTTAAGCATTTATTTTTATTTTTACCAAATTTAAATGTTCATAGTGGCTGGAAATTGGGAGAGTGTAATTACAGTAGACATTGAGATTCAAAACGTTAAAGCTTTGTAACTGTTAAACACAAATTTTCAACATTATATGTTAAAATATAGAAAGTAAATAGCCTTAAATCAAACTCTTAAGTTCTCAAGCAGCATTTTTCTTACTTTGCCAATTTGTAAATTTTGATTATTATCAATGGAAATGTTTTCCCTTGGTTTTTGTGTGTACAGTGAAATTGACTTTTGACATTTACCAATAAAAATCTAATCCTTACATGCCTATTTGTGATTATAGAGATTGCATCATGTGTAGGAGAGAGAGATCTGTGGGTGCAGAAAATAGTATTTTGTTATGTGCATATGAAGGTAACATCAATATTTCAGTGATTTTTATATGTACTCTTTAAATATTAAGGGTATTTAAAAGTAATTGATGTTATACATGGTATGTTAAGGAATTTAGAGCTGAAATGTAGTATCTATATAGTAACTATATCTACTCTTCCTTCTAGTTTCTCATGTCAGTTAAAGAGGAGGCCACGTTAAAGAGCTTTTTGCTTCTGAAGAATAGTCATTTTTCTTTGAGGTATCTGAAATATGTTTTAATATTTTTCAGGTATTGCACAAAGGGGTTTTGGTGTTGGTCGAGGGCGTGGAATTCAGAAGAAGTTGAAGCGTAAAGATCGTGGAAGGGGGAGAGGGGCCAATAAAGGACCTGATGGCTTTCAAGAGGTACATGGAATTGAAGTTAAAAACACATACATGTATTTGCAAACACCTGGATACTCCTTGTTAACAGAGATGTAGACAGAATTGCCTAATTATGTTTTCTACCTATTTTGTTCTGTTCTCCAGAGGTTAAGCTAACTCTTTTCTAAGAAAGGAAGTTCCTAGCCCATCCAGTTGAGAAAATAGTCTTGTTTAGTCCGTACCCAGAAAGACTGAAACAATACTAGCAAGAGAATTATAAACTTCACTTTTTAATGAAATGTTAACTTTGAAGCTTTAATAGCATCTTAATTAATTGAGGATTAATTCAAGTTCTGAGAAATTGGCTTACCTACTGGCACCAAATCACTGGGGGTTTTTTTAGCCAGCATAATTAGATTGGGAGACTCGATTCAGTTCCTAGCTGCCTACTCCCATTGATCTTCCTCACAAGTTTTTCTCACTTCCATCTAAAATAAAATGTTAGACTGTAGTCAGTGTCAGCTGTTCATCTTTTCAGCTGTCAGGACTCTCTTACTCTATTCTTTAGACAGCCTAAACTGTGGTTCCTTTTCAAGTGATGGTCCTTATGTATATTCCATGCATACCCACCATACACCTGAGTCTGGAATTTTTTAGTAAGCCGTGTCCATTGGTCCATACATGCGCTATAGTTCTCCTCATGCTCTGAACTGAGGACATAAGGGATGATGCGGACCAGTGCCTCTGCGGTTTCTTCTTACCAATGCATGGTCTGAGTCAGAATCTTCTGTGTCCTCAGCACCTTCTGCTACTGCGTCATTTCTGTAAATAGATTGAGTTTGGTTTTAATATTTTTCTTCTTTTTAGACTCTAGTATAGTGTAGTTAGTTAGTTGTTTCCACTTTTTCCCCACCCCAGGGAATTTTTCTCCACGGGGGGCAGTGGAGAAGGTATAGTGTATGATGTGCATGTATATCCCATATGTGGAATACAGATAGGGCTCATGCGTCTCAAATATTCTCTAGTTACAGGTAAATAACCACCATTTCTGGCTCTTTCCCACTCCCTGGCTGCAAACTGGATTCTTGCTCAACTGGTTCTACAGGACCCCATTCAACCTGGTTCTATAGATAGAATAATGAAAGGAGCATGTACCATAATCCAGTTAACTCTCCTTTTGGAGAAGGATGCAAATGAAGAGACAAATACAGACAGGCCCTAGCAGGACAGGAAGAAAAAAGGAGGAGGGAGACCCATTCTTGATCTACATCAGCTAAATTTCTTTATTTGTAAATCAAAAGGAGAAGGGCACATGGTTCACATCTCTCAACTTGAAAGATGGTTGCTTTCATGTGGACATTCATTCATCCTACAGATGGTTCCTCAGATTTCTGGTAGGACCAGAGTACTACCAGTTCAGAGTACTGCGGTTTGGGCTACTACCAGCACGCAGAGTCTTCAGGAAGGTCCTCTCCGTGGCGGTGGCCCAGATGAGATGAAACAGTTATACCATCTTCCCATACCTGGACAATTGGCTCCAGATCCAACCAGGAGGTCCAATCGGCTGCCCTATCCTTGTTTGTCTTCTGGCATCCTTGGGGATCTGTGTAAACAGAGAAAGGTCTACTTTGACTCCCACAAAAAAACTTTATCGGAGCAACCCTAGACTCAACCTCAGCAAAGGCCTGTCTCCATATGGACAGAGCCCAGGCCGTGAACAGCCTGATAACACAAGTCACCCTCAGACCTTGTCCCTCTTTCCCTGCTAGGTCACATGGCCTCATGTATCTATGTAACACCATCCCCTCCATTGCCTACAGGGCTGGCTCTAGTCTGTTTATTCACCAGAAAGAGAAAACAGGAATACCAAGGTAACAATCCCTGCCCAATCCCTGGCTTCTCTTGTATGATGAACAGACCTTCAACAGCTGCCTGCCTTTCCTTCCACCCACGCCTGACACAACCATGATCACAGAGGCATGTATCATAGGATGGGGAGCCCACCTGGGCAGTTACACTGTGCAAGGCACGTAGATTCCTCAAAAGACTAGGATGCATATCTATCTCCTACAGTCAGCCTAGCTTGCAATGCATTCCTTTCACTTATACGGTCCCATCATATCCAGATAATAACCGACAACTTGATGACCATCTTCTATATAAACAATCAGAGTGGAGTGAAATCTCTTTCTGTGTAGAGGCAGTCAGTTTATGGAACTGGTGCATCAGGTACCACATATCACACTCTGCATATACCTACCAGATGTTCAGAACTCTATGGCGGACAATCTGGCACTTCATCACAGACCACAAGTGGGAGATACATAATTCAGCCCTGAAAGAAATCTTCATTCAGTGGGGAAAGCATCCTGGGACCTGTTTGCCTCCAAGATGAACAAGAAGTTCAGTCTGTACTGCTCCAGAGCAGCATTGGCCGGGACTCTGGGCACGATGCCCTTTTGTTACCCTGGACAAACCACCTGAGATGCACTTTTTCTCCCATCTCACCGCTACCACATGTTCTGTGAAAGATTTGGCATAACAAAGCTCAAATCATTCTCATTGCATCCAGTTGGGCCCAGACAGGTCTGGTTTCAGGACCTTTTACAATGTCAGCCCGTCCTCCCATCAGCATCTGACCCTTCCTGGATCTGTTAACTCAGCAGAACTGCAAGATCAGACATCCCAACCTGGACCCTCTTCATCTTATGGTCT
Source organism: Terrapene triunguis (assembly GCF_002925995.2). NCBI lineage: Eukaryota > Metazoa > Chordata > Testudines > Emydidae > Terrapene > Terrapene triunguis. Next base: position 1,131,327 of record NW_020664483.1, read on the forward strand.
GTTATTTGGATGGGCGTCAAACCAAGAGCATTTATGTTCAGAGACAGTTCAAACTATTCTCAATCACAGTAGAAAAAGATTCCACCAGAAAATGCTACATAGCTAAATGGTGGCATTTTTCTGCCTGGACTCAAGAGAACCATCTATCTCCGGAAGATGAAGATACTCCTGCTTTTTAAAATTATCTCCTCACTCTCAAGACATCAGGACTTGTCATTCGTTTGCTGCAGGTCCACATACCACAGCACTCCGTGCCTTCTATCCTCCCATAGAAGGCTCACCCAACAGTCAGATACCTGAAAGGTCTCATTATGACCTTCTCACTGTTAGAACCTCAGTCTTGTGCTCTCAATACCTACCCTTTGACCACTCAAGACCACCCTTTGAACCTTCTCCTTAAAACACATGGTGTATGAGTCAGCCATAAATGCTGCCCAGTTCACTTACCCTTCTGGCTAATGTGAGGGCGACAAAAAAAAGTATCCTTCATTGATAGGTGGGACATCCTCACATCATCCTCCTGTTGGAATACTGCTTACCAATCATCCACACGTGGAATACACACAGGGACCAGCACTCAAAGAAGAAAGGGAGGTTATTTATCTGTAACAGGAGGTTCTTGGAGATGTGTGGTCCCTATCTGTATTCCACTATCTGCTCTCCTTCTCCTCTGCTTTGGATCATGACTGGATTTGCACTAAGAGGAGGAATTAGAGGTGTCAGAGATGACTGCCGCTTATACTCTTGGTACAGAGCACTGGGGTCGGGGGTGCATGCAACTGCACAGGCATGAACTTGCTGGAAATCTCTAGTCTCAGGCACATGGAGCAGATGAGTACTTATGTGTAAGTTCAAGAACTGACTCTGGTATGGATTTCCTGTGTGACCTTGGGCAGGTCACTTTATCTCTTTGTGCAGCAGTTCCCCACTTGTAAAATGTAGGTGGTAATATTTCCCTTTTACTGTCTTGTCTATTCAGATTGTAAACTTCCTGGGGTAACAGCATTCTTCCTGTATTTGTACAGCACTTAACACAGTGGGGCCCCAGTTTCAGCTGGAGCCCTCAGATGCTACTGTAATGTACTTTTTTTGTCTATTTGAACTCTGGATGTGTGAGAGAGGTTGGGGGTGACGTAAGGGGGTGTGCATGTTTGTGGGTCTTGAGCTGTTGGGGCAGAAGCTAGGGGGAAAGCCCAGCGCTGATGCAGCAAGTTGTTGACTCTTCAAGTTCACCACCACCAGGAGCAGCCCTTGATGCGGTGTGCTCAGCTGTCACCCCTTCTAGGTGCTGCCTAGTTTTCCTCACACAGCCCTGTTTGTGTCCTTCCCTCCCACATGTGTTGGGGGATCCCCTGTTCTGTGAACATCCCTGGACCTCTTCCTGCCCATCAATTGGGTGGAGGCAAACAGTTCTGTAGTGGGCCTGATTGATTATTTTCAATCTGGGTTGGGAAGTAAACTCCCAGCCAGAGGAGCATCCTCTCCTGAGAGGAGGGTTCTGAGACTGGCAAAGTGACTGAAGAGGGTGATGAAGACCCCATCAGCACCATTCTGTTGTCTTCTTTCTGATGTTTTTCCTTAAGAAGAAAATACCAACCACTAAAAGTTTACATTAAAATATGTAACGGAAGGAGACTTCATATCAGGATTGAGAGTTGGCTTATACTGCTTGGCTAGTAACTGTTAGTATTCTGGCATTCCTGAGGGAACTCCTAGTTGCTGTATTTGGGCCCTAAGCTAGTGACTAATCTAACTGTAACGTTATTGTCTTGAGATCGTTGAATATATGAAGTATTAGTTACTGTGTCCCATACAACAGTGGTATATTTTATTTTTTTCCTGTATACATTTGCAAAACTGAGATGTACAAATCTTTATGGTATCTGAAAGAAGATTCTAAATTTGTTGCATTTATAACAGAAAGCTTGCTATTTTCACCCAAGAATTTTATGTTACTTGGTCTTAAAGAACAATACTAGAACATCAAGAAAATTTAAGATGCATATTTGGTTTTACTTCGTATTTTGAGATAGAATAGCCTTTCTCTGAACTGCGTACAGTAATCTGAAAACACTCAAGTCATGAATTACTGTCATTTTATTTTGAAATTTTATTCCACTTTGGGGTAACTACTGCTTTGAATGCTGTAATTGTTGTTTTGCAAATATATTTAAAATAGTAACTGTAACACATAAACTTAAAATATTTTTATTTCCTTTTATAGGAAGGCAAACCAGTGAAGAAATGGGTGAATATGAGTCAGGAATTCATAAATCAACATACGGTGGAACATAAAGGAAAACAAATTTGTAAATATTTTCTCGAGGGAAGATGTATTAAGGTAAATATATACTTTATATGCATGTATATATCTCTAGCGGGAGTCGGGGAAAGGGTGGGCATTCTATTTCAATTTAGCTAATATCAGGAAAACTTGTTTTATGTAACTTTGGTTTTTTGCCTTAGTATTTTTTGGCAGGAAGTATAAATAAAATAAATGCAAGAGAAATTTTTGAGGGAAAACTATTAAACTACATATCCTTTCACTGTGCAATGTAAATTATATAAAAATGATATACTATTGATCACTTATTAGCAGTTACAGTATGATAAATACACTTGTGTCCAGCAGTATTAGAATCTGAAATTAGTGTAATATGTAATCTGTATTTTTTATATTTAATTTTGGACATATGAAGGGTGATTTAGTGATTCATTTCTGTTTTAAAAATAATCTTTTCTTGGATATTATAGATTTTGAGAGATAGTGAAAAACAGTGCTTTAATTATGCACAAAGAGTACTTCTCTCTCCAGCCTAAGAAAGGGGGAAAATATGCTTTCGCAAACATCCAAGAAAGGCAGACCTGAAAAACCTCAGCAGCTAGGAGGGGTTGGGAAGCAGGAAGAAGAGAAATTGCATTAGAATATTAGAGCCAGACATAATCCATGGCATGCTAGCCTGCCATTATGTAGATTCTGGTATTGCATCATTCTGAAACTAATAATACAATGCAGCTTAATTCTCTGGTACCAAAGTTAATCTTTTAATCAATTATAAGATATAATATAGAAATTTGAAATAAATTATGAAAAAATTACATATTTGTTCTTAATCTGATGTGTGTATGTCAAAAATGTTTATTATGTCACTTATTCCTAGTTCCAGTGAATTTGGAGGTACATAATTTTCTGTGTCTTTTCATGATTGTGAACTTTTTTCTTCATCATTTACTTCCAAAGTAAAAATAAAATGTAATTAGGCTCTTTCCAAATTCCTGGTGGAAATATAAGGTAATAGCCATAAAATAGTCTTGAATATTTTCATGGTTTTGTCTGTTATGGTATTTAAATCCCATGGTTCCCAATATGATGAGTATTTAGTGCCACCTACAGTTCATAGAATCATAGAATGTCAGGGTTGGAAGGGACCTCAGGAGGTCATCTAATAGAGAGAAAAGTTCAAAACTGGATAAACAGGATGAAAGCATCATTGTTAAAATATGAAGTTGAATAAATTCAGCATTTAGAATTGATAATCTTTGTCTCTCCTTTTCTGTCATATTTACAGGGAGACCAATGTAAATTTGATCATGATGCAGAGATAGAGAAGAAAAAGGAAATCTGCAAGTTTTACATACAGGGTTATTGTACCAAAGGAGAGAACTGCATTTATTTGCATAATATCCTTTGGGAAAAACTATATTTGAATTATAATCCTAGTTAAGGTTTTTATATTTTAGTATAATCTGATTTTTCTTTAGACACTTTATAAACACACTGACTGTGTTTTATTGTGAAATATCATTTGCAATGTTTGTGCAATTAGTGTATGGTGATATGTGCGTGAAAGAGAGAAGTTTTTCAAATTATAGTTAGGTATTTTCCATGGATTCTTTACAATTTTTCTTTTGAGATTTAACCCGATTATATATAAACAAATTTAAACATTACAGTTGGTTCACAAGCTTTTATCCCATGAATTTGTTTTCATGAAAGCAGCATTGACAAGATAAAATTATAGAGTACTTAATTTTTAAAATCCTTTTTGCTATTGGGGTATTATTGGAAGATTAAAACTGAGAACTCTTAGAAATTAGTTTACTTTTTACCACATCCCATAAAGACATACATTAGGGAGCCTGCAACATCATAGCCACCTCTTGATTCCTTCAGTGGAAATGGTAAACACAGCAGCCAGCTCTCTCTGTGGTAAGAATGAGATATGACAACTTCAAGATCTCCATGTCCTTCCAGTCTGGAGCAGAAGGTGCAGTTAAGTACCATCCTATACCTCCTTAGCACAGGGAGCTGGTGTACATAATTATTTGATCCTATTTCTGAATGAGGGGGCAGGACAGTGGTTTGTGTGAGAGGAGGATAAGAGCTGAATGGGGACAGGGTGGCTTTTCCCAACACACACACACACACAAAACACTTTTTGGAGTTAGAGGGGGGAATGGGTTACTTGCACCTGTGTAAAGTGAGTATAAAATACTCCTCGTTGAATAGCATTGTACACCTGCTTTGCTCACATATTGCACAGATGTAAATGACTGCACAAATCAGGTCTGCAGTCTTGAATTGTTAAAATAGCACTTGTGTATTGTGCATGGTTATACAAAGCCACAGAGTTGGTACAACTATTTCATGAACAAAAATAAGGCATTAGTTTTATGTGCGGTTGTGTGATGGATGGTTAACACTGATTCGTATTTTGTATTCACTGGAGTTCTTTTAAGTGTGCAAGCAGAGTTAATTTTTCCCTGACCAGCAATCAAACTTTTCTATTGAATTTGGATGGTGAGGGTTTTGTGTATGAGAGAGAGAACTGGATGTTATGGTTGCTGACAGTTATGTAATCTTACCTTGATTGCTTTAGTGTGTGTGATGTTTTTAGTGATCTAAATAATGGCATGGCTTGTTTTGAAATCCCCTTACCAATCTAAAATAAAGTTAAAGTTTTTGGGGTGGGAATTCAGAGTCAGATTAGCTTGCTTTAATGAATAAATGAATTTTACTGCTCTTTATTCCATTTAGCAACACAACTAAGAGAGAGAAAGCAAGAGTCTCTTCTTTCATTGCTTCCTCAACAGAATTGTTCACTGAATTTTAATCAGCTATGCTTGTGCAAATCCTACTGAAGGCAGCTGGGTTGCATGAGTGTCACTAAGGGTATAATTTGTCCTGCAGAGCCTTTTCTACTGATGATCCATGACAAGGAAAGATCATAGTTTAACTCTTAAAACCTGGATTAAGTTTGAAAGTCTGGCAGTTTTAAAAAAAAGTTTATTTGCAAACTGAATATATTTCAAATTGTACACGCAAACCTGGAACCTGACAATAACACTTGATCATTTTTTAGAGCAGAACCACACTTTATAAAGCTGTGAGAGTGTGTGTGCGCGTGCGTGTGTGCGCGTGCGTGTGTGCACATACATTAAAAGCTTTGTTATCTGGTATGATGGAGGAATGGGGTGTGCCGGTTAATCAAAAATTCCAGTTAACTAAGTGTTATATTTACCAATGGAATACCAATTTTCAAATAATTAGAATACAGTAAAATGAATAAAATACATTAAATAGCATACAGATACTCACCAATCCAGTAGTAGTACTGCACTGCAGAGTGGTTGGTTTCTTGAAGCACTTAGGTGTATACAGGTAAAGTTTTCTATACAGTAGGTTATCTTATGACACTACATATCACTATGGGCAGCACATGGCATACACCCAAATCACTAAAAATACAGTTAACACTAAAACTAGACTGAACATAATTTAATCTTTCTTTGATCATTCAGAAGGCACTTCAGGATCTTGCAGTGCCTCTAGGTCATTATTATCAACATTAATTATCATTGTGGATGTAGACGGTGTAGGAGCTTGGGCTGGATCTGTAATGATTCTATGACACACCCTGGAAACTGCTTTTTTGAATAAATCCCTGATATCAGCTTGCTTACTTGTCTTCTGCCTCTTTTGCATAAAAATAGAGTGGAGAATGTGCAATTGCATAATCTCCTGGGCAGTATACTAGTCCCGGTTACTAGATTGAAGATTTGTATTGGGAGATATCAGAAATGCCAGTTAATAGAGCTTTCTGGCCGATAAAGTGCCGGATAACACAGCTTTTACTGTATATAAAAAACCCCAAGAGCTGCTGTTTCAACCATTCTCCCCCTAGCCCCCCTCCCACACACTTCAGTGAAGATTCCCTTTTCTTACACATAATCTGTCCCTAAATTTCATGGACCAGTATATGGTTTTTAATACAAATAACAGGTTTTGATTATTGATTGATACTAAAATTGTACACATTTTAATTTAAACAGATAAATACCTGGAAATTTAAAGTCCGGGATAAAACTTCATATTTAATCCCTGTCATAAGTAATACATCATTTAAAGGATTAAATTTCTCTTGCTTCAAGAAGAGACTATACCTAATAATATATAACTTCACTATATTGAGATGCTTACAGTAGGAAAAATTAGATAGTCTAAGGAGGGAACTTCATCTTTTTCTGTAATTATTGGCTTTAGTTTGACAGATTATTAGGTTATTTCATATATTAAAGATTAATAAAGACTTGAAGTTAGACTTTAGTAGGGGATGGGGGGGTTGGGTTTTTTGTTTTTGGGGGGAGCAGGTTAAATACATATAATCAGTCTAGCACAGTGTCAAATGGGATTAAACAGTGAATTGCTTAATGCTTAAAATATGATTCTGGAAATGGTAATTGTTTAGGAGCAGTGGAAGTCTCACTGAAAATTACTTGTAAAACTGTTCCAAACTATGCAAATTAAATGTTGCTACCTGTTAGAGTCCTTAATATTTTTGCTGCTACATGAATTTCCTTGCAAGTTCTATCATACAGGAGCAAAATGTTACCAAGGGGATAAGTGCAAGTTTTCTCATGCTCCATTAACTAAAGAAACAAAAGAACTGCTAGATAAGGTGAGTAATGCTTATACTGGCACAGTAAGTGAAAATTATTTCTGAGTGGCAAGGTAGTCAAATGGAATAAATATAGGCTGGGATCTTTCAAGGGATCTAAAGGAGATAGGCACCCATCTCCCAGTGATGTTTAACATCCTAGCTCCCTGAGAAAATCTCAGCCCTGAAGTTTGGCTCTATGACCACATGCTACAAAATGAATTCTCTTTTCCTTCTCTCTTTTTCCCCCTTCATTTTTTTCACCTCTCTCCTCCTCCTCCATCCATTATTTTTTCTGCTCTACTCTTTCACCCTTCTTTACCACCTCTTTGACAACCTCCCTATTCTCTCATTTTTAAATGTATACTCATATAGCATGAAATATATTATATGTATTTTAGAACATGTTACTGCTTTCCATCATCTGTAGTTACTGATCAAAGGACATGGACCTCCTAAAAGTGTATATTCCCATATTGCAGAAATAGTTTAATTCCTGGCTGACCTAGAAGAAATTTTGAGGCGGGATTTAGAATTCTTCTGAGTTCGATGTTAAATGGCAGGCAATATATAATGGACATACTATTACAGAGCAGCTTAATTCTTTTAAAATATAAAATGAAGTGCTACAATGAAATGTTAAGTTCAGTGCAAATTTAGTACAATAAAAACTTTCACTGCATTGCTTTGTTTTAGGTTTTGAATACTGAAGAGGAGCCACAAAATGAAGATGAAAAAGAACTGGAGGAACTCAGAAAGCGTGGCATAGTTCCTCTTCCTAAGCCACCTCCAGGAGTTGGACTTCTGCCAACTCCACCTGAGCAATTTTCATTTTCTGAGTCTGATACAGAAAATTTTCAAGATCCTTCTGGTGAATTCAAGAAAATTCCATCTCTGTTTGAGATAGTTGTGAAACCTACTGTGGATTTAGCACACAAGATTGGAAAAAAGTAGGTTTTAGAATGAAAAATGGCTTTATAAACATTTGAGAAATGGACCACACTACATTTTTAGAAGAAATTGATAGTCTTGAGGATTTCCAGAATTTGCTTTCTAACTGGGGGAGGGGGGGGAATTTCCACTATTTGCCATCATAATTATAGTATCTCTCGTGTATCTAATACCCTGTACACAGGATTACTACTCTTGGGTCTTGACCTTCCCAGAAGAAGCAGGCAAGGAATTCACTCCCTTCACTCTGTTTTTCCAGTCCTCTGAATGACTATGAACCCACCTTCCTTTGCATGGTGAACAAACCTCCATCTCCCTCTAGTCTCCCTGATAGTCAGCTCTTTCTTGACTTCAGTCAGTGAAGGAACTCCCTGATGAAACTGTGTGCAGGGTCTTCGTTGTTGCAATTTCAGCTCTGCCAGATGTCACTGCCTTTACCTGAGCTGTTCTTCTTACCCAGCCACCTCCCATAAAACTTAGACCTAATTGTTAGATACGAAGTTTTATCTGGTCCTGTTGAGTTGGATTTCTTCAAAGCTCTTTGAGTTCAGGTCTTTGTTGGTCTTGGGATGTTTTAAACTGGTAATTTGGCAGGTGTTGTGCAAACTTACACACGCAGTTCTGCCAATACACGTTGCTGTTGACTGCAAAAACTATTCTGCTGCTCCACTCTTGGGCTACTCATGATTGCCATTTGTGATGGATTTGTGGCACACAATGTGATGTGTTTGTAATGTGGACAGACGTTTACTATAAGAATTAGTTTGCCCCTGCCAACCTCATATCTACTTGGCACCAAAAAGATTTGAACAGATATCCCCAAGGACATTTGGAATCTAAACAGCTTTATTCTAACTCCCCCACTCCTTTTAGGCGAAAAAGTGTTGTTTGCAGTGTTTTTCTATCCATGTTGGTCCCAGGATATTACAGAGACATGGTGGGTGAGGTAATAACTTGTATCTTTTGTTGGTGAAAGAGACAAGCTTCCAAGCTACACAGAGCTCTTCTTTGGGGGAAAAAATGGAAAGGGAAACCATTACAGTATGGAAAAACTGTAATCATTCCCTGATGGTCTGAAGAACCACTCGACTAAGAAAATACAGTTCCTAGTGCTGTTCACATCCATACATCAGTGATATTCGTGCAGGTTAAAGTGAACAGAAGATATCTTGCAGTATTAAGTGCAGTGTTTACCTTAGACCTTAGTTTCTCCTGTACAGCTGACACATCAGGTAGTCCAGTTCCTCCACCGATCACGGTCACTAGCGAGTTGTGATGCTTCGTCTCAGATGATGCTAGCACAGTCAATATCCGTTGTTTACTGTCTTCTTCCTGTTCTTCCTTGGCCTTCCTAGCTTTCTCTTTCCTTCTTCAGGTACTCAATTCAGTGTTTGTTTAGCATGTCTCCCACCCTCCATACAGTTTACATGTCCCAATCACATGAGCTTGCTTTCTTTGATATTTTCTAACATGTTCTGCTCTGTCAGCTCCCACAATCTCGCATTTGTTATTTTGTCTTTCCCTGAAATATGTAATGTTTTCCTCGGCTATCTCTTATCCGCCTCCTCCAATCTCTTTTTGTTAGCTACTGTCATCAGCCAAGTCTCCGCTCTGTACACTAGTGTGCTTAATACAATTGCATGATATAATCTGACCTTTAGTTTGGTGTGGAGATCTCTGTTGACCAGATGTTTGCTTTTCCTCATCTCATGTGGATATCTTTATCGCAGCTACCTTCGAGTGTCGTCATGTTCCCCAGAGAGCACAACTCTTCTACCTGTTCAATTTCTTTTCCATCCACGTACACATTTGCATGTGTTGTCCAGTTTCCTACATTTATCATCTTGGTTTTCTCTGATTTACTTTCAATCCAATTTTTGCTGCTTCCTGTTCTTCCTCTGATGTAAAGCCAATCATTCCGTTTCACATCGTACTTAGTAAAGCAGTGACTTGTTTATCATAGGGACAGGGTAAAATGTTGTGGAAGACAGATGTCATTCCAAACTTCTAGAAAGGTATGGCAAGGAGAGGAAAGTGTATTTTTTAAAATGTTGCGTTTTTAAAATATATAAATTATATTTACTGCAATCTAGTTTTGTGTAGCATGTATATGTGCTTGTTCTTTACTTGTCAGTTTTCTACCTACAGGCCACCAACTTTCTATAACAGCACATCACCACCAAGACCACAGTTTCAGGGAAATGACCCACATCCTCAGCATATGTATAATCCAGGGTCAAGTCCAGGGCCTGGTCCCAGCATACCACAAGGACATAATGGACCAGTAATGCACCCAGGTTCTCCTGGGCATCACCAATGTACAGGATCCCAAGGTCCAGCAATGCCACACAGCCCTCCTTTGCAACCTGTTCCACCAGGCTTTTTAGGACCACAGGGTCAAACTGGCATACCAATTCAAGCACAAGCTGGTCCACCTTTAACACCACCAGGCATTGGTGCACCATACAACACTCCAGGAGTTCAAGGACATATGATGAATATACCCAGAGAGAATCATTGCCCACCAGGCCCACTGTATCAGCAGATTCCTGGTGAACGACAGCAGAATATCAATTATGAATCTATTCAGAACCCAGCTGATTTCTATGACAATTACTATTCACATCAAGCTGTACATAGCTTTCAGCCAACTAATAACACAGGAGGTAAGTTTGTGTTCAGAATTGTTTTTGTTCTTTGGTGAGACATGTTTCTGTTTTCTGAAGTATTACTGCACCTCTAGAAGAATCAAGAGAAATATTAGAAAAAATAGCCTGTTTGAGATGTATCTTTAAAGAATATTGTGAAACAACCTTCTTTTAAAAAAGAAAAAAGCTATTCTAGAACTTTCAAAAAAGAGAAAAAATCTAGCAGAGAGCCATTCTATAGAGCTGACTGAAGTAAAGACACTAGGACTAGGACTTGTAAATTTAGCATTTACAAGAATTCTAATGCATCAGGGTAAACAAGCCAGTCAGTTTTCTTCCCTCGGACTCCTTCAGCTCTTTGTCCTGTACTCACCGTACGCAGTGTAGTTGTAGCTATGTTGGTCCCAATGATATTAGAGGGACAAGGAGGGTGAGGTGATTCCTTTTATTGGACCAACTTCTGTTGGTCAGAGAGACAAGGTTTCAAGCTACATAGAGCTTTTCCTCTGGTCAGCTGGAAAGCTTGTCTCACCAACAGAAGTTGGTCCAGTAAAAGATATTACCTTGCATCTTGTCTCTCACCATATAAGTTATTCATACAGGAAAAATGTATAACAAATTTTAGAAGTATTACATGCAGATTGTAAATCAAATGTCTAGCTCAGTGATACTCAGATGGTGACTCGTGAGCCACAAGTGGCTCTTTAATTTGTCTTCTGCGGCTCTTTGCAGTACATGATATTAAAACACTGATTTAATTATTAACCAATCAAGATGCTTTTACTATGTTATTAACCAATTGTAGTTGATAAAATAATATTTGATGAATCATTTTGACTACTCACTACTAACCAATCACCCACATGTAGAATACAGATAGGGACCAGCACTCGAAGAAGAAATGGAGGTTACTTACCTGTAACAGGTTCTCCGAGATGTATTGTCCCTATCTGTATTTCAATGCCTGCACCCCTTCCCCTCTGCTCCGAATCATGACTAGATGCACAGTAAAAAGGAGGAACTGGAGAGGTGTCAGTCCACACTGCCCCTTACTCCCTTGGTTCAGAACATGAGGAGAACAACTGTGCACGTGCAGGTCAATGGATACTACTTGCTAGAAATCTCTGATTTCGGGTGCATGGTGTGTACCCACAAGTAGAATACAGATAGGGATCACATGTCTCGAGGAACCTCCTGTTACAAATAAGTAACCTCACTTTCTCTGCTAAGATCAAGGTAGAGTCTAACTTTTAACCTGAAACTAGATGAATCTTTGAGAACTTGTTTATCCTGAACAGCTGGTGGTTGTCCTTGTTCTCCTTCAGACCAAGAAGTCATCTTGCATAAAAACCCTCCTATTTGGAAGATATTCAGGAGCCTCATTTTCAATTGACTAGACACAAGGAGCCTAAATACCACTCTTTTAATTTTACTCATAGTCTTAATGCAAACACTGCCTCAGTTAAGATCTGCTTTTTCTGTTTAATGTATTTGAGTGACTGCCTCAGCACCTTGTGGGTCCAATATGGCTGTTTTGTGAAACTTTCAGGTATTGTCTAGTAAAATCTGGCTTCTCACCCTCAATCTTCCTCATTTATCAAGGCAGTAGAGAAGCTCTGTCCACCTCTCAAAATTTATAGAATTTAACGTTACAATTTTTTTCTATCATAATGCAAGTATACTCACAGAGACATAATTAAAGTCGCAGTGCTAACCTTAATTCTGATGTTTCCTAATTTTTGAGTGCTCATCTTTGCAATTTTAAAATATTTTTCATGTAACATTTCTCTCTCTGTTTGTAGATGCAGATATTCCTTTAAAAAAACAGTTCTATTCACATTAGATTTGATAAAACCCTTTCTTACTGGTGTTCTAGCCAAGGGGAGAGTATCATTTTATAGTTTATTTTAGCACACTATATGTGTGCAAATTGGTGAAAAGTCATCTGAAAGCCTGAGAATTGTAAGATTTTTGTTACAATTTATTTTATTTTTATTTTATTTTTTGCAAATAAAATAAACAGTTTTTTTCGATTGGGGAAAAAATCAGAGCTGACTTTGCAGTTTGTATGTCATGTTTCAGCCTGTTTTCAATATGAAATAGTTGAAAGATTAACCTTTATGCGGTGGGATTTATAAATATTCTCAAATTTATTTCAATTAATATTGCCTTGTAAAGTCTTCTCTGGCTATTTGTTAGCAGTAAATTAGCTGATTCTTTTTTAATATTGTATATGCAGATGGAACATGGCATGGAGAATTTACTGATCACCAGGCTCACCTCATTGTTCAAGATTCACATAAGAGTGGAAATGAGTCAGATCGTGTCAGTAAAACAGGCCATAAACCTGCTATTAATGTACCGGATTTTCTTCCAGCAATGCAGAAAGCCCTTTTTGTAAGACTTAGTCAAAAACAGCAAGAAGATGGAGAACCAATCAGCAGTCAGTCTCAGAGGGCAATGAGCAAGGAAGAAGGTAATGTTAACTGTTACATTCTAAACAAAAATGTTCTTTTATATTGTGTCAGTATAATATTCCCATTTTTATTTTGTGACTATTTCCATTAATTACACTATGCCTATATAAGTTCCTACTTTAATTTCAACTGAATAACTTATTCCTTGCTTCTTTTCCTAACCTGTTCTTTAGTTTTTCTGTGGGCTCTTTAATACAGTAGCACCTCAGAGTTAGGAACACCTCGGGAATGGAGGTTGTTCGTAACTCTGAAATGTTCATAACTCTGAACAAATTATAGGTTTCAGAGTAGCAGCCGTGTTAGTCTGTATCCGCAAAAAGAACAGGAGTACTTGTGGCACCTTAGAGACTAACAAATTTATTAGAGCATAAGCATATGCATCCGAAGAAGTGGGTTGTAGCCCACGAAAGCTTATGCTCTAATAAATTTGTTAGTCTCTAAGGTGCCACAAGTACTCCTGTTCTTTGAACAAATTATAGTTATTTGTTGCAAAAGTTTATAACTGAATGTTGACATAATACAGCTTTGAAACTTTACTATGCAGAAGAAAAATGCTGCTTTTAACCCTCCTAATGTAAATGAAACAAGCACCTTGTCAAATCTCTTTTTAAACTTTCTCTTTATTTAGTAATTTACGTTTAACACATTTTTGTTGTTGTTGTCTCTGTTGCTGCCTGATGGCATACTTCTGGTTCCCAATTAGGTATGTGGTTGACCAGTCAGTTCACAACTGGTGTTCTACTGTATTAGTCTTGGTACCAGTCTTATTCGTTATTTTTATTAATAACCATGGGACAGAAGTACAACTGTGCTAATGAAGTGTGCTGCTGATACAATTTTGAGAGGCATCCTCAATACAGAAGGAGGATCAGAATATTATACGGAAGGTCTGGATGACCTTGACAACTGGAGCAACAGAAATGGGATGAAATTCAATAGTACAAAGTTCAAGGTCATGCACGTAGGGTCTAATAATAAGAATTTCAGCTACACGCTGGGGAATGGATGGCCAGTCTTAGGAGACTGAGTGTATGTGTACACTGCAATTAAAAACCCGCAGCTGGCCCATGCCAGCTTACTCAGCTTGCGGGGCTCGAGCTGTGGGGCTGTTTCATTGCAGTGTCGACTTCCGGACTTCCAGTGAGGTGGGAGGGTCCCAGAGCTTGGGCTGCAGCCTGAACTCAGAAGTCTACACTGCAATGAAACTGTCCCACAGCCTGAGCCCCGTGAGCCCGAGTCATCTGGCATGGGCCGGCCACGAGTTTTCATCTGCAGTGTAGACATACCCTGAAAGGGCTTGGCTTGTTTAGCCTAGCAAAAAGAAATCTGAGAAGGGGATATGATTGCTGTCTATAAATACATTAGGGGGCATACATCAGGGAGGGAGAAGAGCTATTTAAGCTAAAGGACAGTGCTAGCGCAAGAACAAATGGGTATAAAGTGGCCATGAACAAATTGGAGCTGGAAATTAGAAGGTGGTTATGGAATAGCCTCCCAAAAGGAGTTGCAGGGGCAAACAGCTTAATCATTTTTAAGAGAGATCTGCACGAATTTATGAGTGCAGTTGTATGAAGTGGTTGCTTGTGATGTTGCGGGGCAGAGCTTAGCAGCCCTGGGGCTCACTCTTGGTTTATGTCTTGTGTTCCTAAAAGCTCATGCATCAGGGCTTCAGCCAGCCATCTGCAGTTGTCAGGAAGGGGTTCCCCCGCCCAGTATATTCAGAGTGGGGGAGGGTTGGTCTCCTTCCTCGGAAGCATCAGAGATGGCTGCAGTTGGAGATGGGACACTGGACGGTGTCGGCCAGTGCTCTGAGGTGACACCGAGCGTTCAGGTGCTTGGCTGGTTGGTTCTTGCTCACTTGCTCAGGGCCTAACTGATTGCCATATGTGATGTCAGGAAGGTATTTACCCCCAGATTCATAGATTCATAGATTCATAGATTCTAGGACTGGAAGGGACCTCGAGAGGTCATCGAGTCCAGTCCCCTGCCCGCATGGCAGGACCAAATACTGTCTAGACCATCCCTGATAGACATTTATCAGGTGGACAGCAATCTTGGGGTTTTTTCATTTTCTGCTTCAGAGTGTTGGTGCTGGTCACTTGACAGAAATTATGTGGGTATGGCTCACTTAATCATTTCCCTGCCATTGCAGGTGCCGTGGGAATTGGTGCACCTCAGGCATTCCTGTTCTCTCTCTGCAGTCTAGTCTCCTCTGGGCTGTAATATTTTGATCCAGCTTCAGTTGTTGGGTTTATTGTGTGGATACTGAGTGGTGTTGGTGGCCTATGACGTAGAGCAGATAAGACTAGATGATCTGGTGGTCCCTTCTGGCCCTAAACTCTATGACTCTATTGCTTCCTTGAAGGGAGGGCAGATTACCTGTTTCGGTTAAAGGATCAGTTCTGCCACTGCCCAGGAAATCATTGGCAGATGCTGACAATCTGGCCAGCTATCACCCTGTGTCCTGTCTTCCAGTTTAGTTCAAGATTATCAAAAAGGCTGTGGCAAGACAACTCTTGTAGTATCTAGTGATCTCAGACCTCCAGGATAATCTGGGTATGATCCTGGGTCTGGGACATAGACTGCATTGGTAGATTCTCTCTTCCTGGCAATGGATGAAGATAGTGTTCATGCTGGCATTATTAACTCTATCAGCTGTCTTCAGTGCTGTTGATCACGAGGTGTTGCTGACTCACCTTCAAATCACATCAGTGGCAGACGGGCTGCTTTAGAGTGACTCAGTTCTTTCCTTGTAGAGCATCCTCAGATGGTGGCGGTAGTAGTAAGAAACTGCTCCTCCTCTCTTAAGGTGCTTACACATGGAGTCCTCTGGATTTCATCTTGTAACACCGATTATTTAATGTTTATAGGGAGCTATAAGGGTTAGTAAGGGAACATGAGCTATGGTGTTTTCAGTATATGGATGCCACTCAGCTTTGTCTTCATTTCATCTGACTGGTCCAAAACAATCCGTGATCTTATTCAGTGTCTGGGTGAGACTGGGGCATGGATTGAAAGTGAGTTGGTTGAAACTTATGCTAGACTTGACTGAGGTGATGTTGATGGGCTGGGAGATGATACTACAATTACAGGGCTTCCCACTAACTGCAGTAGTGGTTGTTAATTTGTTCTCAATAATCTAATATTGTTTAAATACCTTCCCTTATCTCCCTTTCTGGAACCTGATTTCTCCCTGAATCCCTTACATTTTGGGTTTCAAATATGAAAGGGAAATAGAGTAGCGGTTCAGCATTTCCACCTTATCCATTTAAGACAGCAGCAAGCCATGTCTTTCCCCCCTCAACCAACAATAAAGGTCACTTACATCAAGATTCATGTGTTTAAAAATACATTTTTTATGAAATTTAAGTTAGAATTGTTGACAGGAATAGTTTTCTGACACAAAAATATTGGAAGAGGTATACAAGAGCAGAGAAAGCAGCAGTTGAGTATTTATTCTTAAATTGTTATAACTAGATTTTTTTTTTGCTCACTTCCACTAGCTGATTTCTGTGATCCTAATTTATAGTTGCTATTACCTTATTTTGCTAAGTCTTAACATCAGACAAAAGCCAGTTATTAAGAAATTATACTTAGTTCAAAGTCTATTGAATCTCCAGTGATCATTTGTTTGACTAACCTTTGTTTTCTTTCAGATGATAATGTAAACTGGTACTCCAGTAGTGAAGAGGAAGAGGGAAGCAGTGTTAAGTCAATATTAAAAACCTTAAAGAAACAAACTGAGAATATTAGGAATCGGCAACAACATTCCACAGAACAACATATGGTTGTTGTTCCTACTGACCCAAGACTTGCTAAAGAGAAATGTACAGGAAACCAGGCTGTTGATCCGAGACTGAGATCCACTCCTAGATCAAATACTAGGAAACCTACAGAGTCGTCATCTTTTGACCCAAGGCTTGCACGGGATCCCAGAATGTTAAAGGTTAATGAAAGTGGTCTTGCAAGTTCTTCTGTTGGTGGAACAAAGTTAGATTTACATCATGCACCCACTGGAGTTAAGGTCAAGCAAAAAGGAATGGATGATGATGAAGAGGATGCAGAACGAGAATTGAGAGAGAGAGCTTTTCTAATACCTTTGGAACCTTTACCTGGTGTAACATTAAGGGATCCGAGATCTCAGCTTCGACAGTTTAGCCACATTAAAATGGATATTATCCTGACCAAACCAAACTTTGCTAAACATATTGTATGGGCTCCTGAAGATCTACTTCCAATACCCTTGCCTAAACCTGACCCGGTGTCTTCAATTAATTTACCTCTTCCTCCACTTATTGCTGACCAGAGGCTTAATAAATTACGTAATTTAAAAAGTGATCCCCATCCAAATGCAATGCCAGCTGACCCAAGACTGGCAGCAAAAGCAAAAAATAATATAACAAACAGAAGTGGCTCTTTGGATCAATCTGCAGATTTGCATGCCAGTAGTTCAAGCAAATTAGGAGATCCTCGCTTACAAAAAAATGTTGATCCCAGACTCCACAGACTGTCTAGTACAGATACTCACCATGGAATCACAAAGGATTCTCATCCTCCAAAATTTGACCCTCGTCTAACCAGATCTGGTATTGGTTCATCCCAGCCCTCAGAAGCTGTAATATGTAAATCTGACCCGGACATTCTGCCTCCTTATGCACCCAAACTATCATCAACGGGTGTTAGATTGGGAACTCCAAGCTCAATACTTAGTGGTATTAGTTTGTATGATCCAAGAGACCACAGTTCATCTTCATTAGACCCAGCGCCAGTTAATTCAGGAGAGAATGGAGAGAACCAGAAAAAAAGTATTTTGAAAAATACTAGCAAAAATGAATCTACTCTGTCAGAAGACATGTTGCCACAGAAGTCTGTCCCAAATATGGATAAAAATACAGAAGGATCAGCAGAGGCCAATTTAGAAAAAGCAAATAGCATCAATACATCTCAGGCTAAGCACTCCAGTACTGCACCAGCAGTGCATAATCTTCCTATCCAAGCTTTATCAGGATTGATCAGACCACAGTACAGTGATCCAAGGCAAGTTAGACAACCTGGACAGGTAAATCAAATGCAAGATAATGATCCAAGTGGGGAATCTGACGATAAGTCACTAAAAGATGTTTTCAAGACTTTTGATCCAACTGCTTCGCCATTTTGTTAGCAATTGATTTATTAAGTCTTTTTACGGTTGTGAATATTGCAGTTTTCTGCTGTTTTGTAACTGGTTTACCTATTTGCTTTATTTATTTTTAAATTATAATTATCAACACTTTTCAGCTGCTAATCTCAGAACCACATGCAGTTTCACAGTATGCTATAGTGTTTGCACAGTATTTTCTATATAATACTTTTCCAATTTCAGGGAGACTAATAATTGACATGTAGAAAAGACCCTCTATCATGTTAGATCTGATAAAAGCACTTTCATTGTAAATAAGTCATCATGAATTCAACTCGGAAGACCTGTATATGTGTAAGCTGTCTCTTTCATAATCAACATTTAGATATGATGATTGCCACTTTTGTATGATTGTATAGATTCAAGCAATATGATGTACATTACTGTGAGAGAGACTAAGACAAGAATTGTCTTACTTATCAAGCCAAACCTACTAACTGAA
This sequence comes from Terrapene triunguis, assembly GCF_002925995.2. Classification (NCBI taxonomy): domain Eukaryota; kingdom Metazoa; phylum Chordata; order Testudines; family Emydidae; genus Terrapene; species Terrapene triunguis. The sequence continues at coordinate 1,149,962 of NW_020664483.1, forward strand.
ATATACATAAATGAAGTAAAAGGAAAATGTTGATCTTCCTTTTCAGAGCAGTTGATGTAAGGCATTGTTTTTATTCATGCAGTCAATATTCTTAGTGTAAAAGATACCTATCACATATTGAGGAGTTAAAATGTCATATCTTTTTAAAGTATTTTATTCTATACTGTATATAGAAGAAATTGTGAAGTACATAACTAGAAGAACATTACTGTTAAAGTGGAGAATACCTAAGTTGTCTAATACAAAAAAGTTTATTTAATTTTTCATGCATACACAATTCTGAATTAGTGCGATAGCTTACATTTTGGTGTTCATGTATTTCAATGTATTTTTGTATTCAGCTGCTTAATTTGTATTGCTTTTTTTGTATTGATGTAACTGCAGTACTTGTATTCATTGTGTCTTACGACATTTTTAACAAAAAATTAAAAGATACAATCAAAGTCTGGTAGTCACTGTTAAATTGATACGCCTGCTAAAATACCAGATAGTTACACACACGGACAACAGTAATTGAGTACCTCTGAAGCAGAGATGATGATTAAACTTGCTGTATTATACTCACTTGCCACAAGAACTTGTGTCCCAATTCTGCACTCCTTTAGTAGGCAAAACTCTCCTTAATTCCAAAGGGGGTGTTAGCTCAGTCATGGCTTCAGGGTCAGAGCTTTAGTAAGAGAGAGGGTTGGGGTTTTTTGGGAGGTGGAGTTGCTTTGTTTATATAAACTAAAAATATCTAGATGGTTACTCACAATGACACACTCCATATGGAGTGTCCAGCAGTATCATGGCTTTCCTTTGAGTATTCATGGAGTAGCAGGCTCAGATCACAGCTGTCCTCATTGTCTCCTTTGTTCCTCTCTTTGGGCTGTTTTTGTATATAGGTCAGTTGTTATATAGCTAGTTGGATTGTTTTTTGTTTAATTTAAAAAACTAGATTTTGATGCCTTCACTGCTGCAGGAATCGTGGCTCCAGCCCACTTGGGTTACTCCCTTTCATTATATCTCCTCTTACTTGGGCTTTTTTTCCTTTTCCATTTAGTGTGGTGTTTGGCCTAGTGCATGTCATGGCTGAGATAACACCTTAATGTTGGTCACAGATGACTATTTTAAGTGTCTGTTGTGCCTGTGTGAAAGCAGTATTCCATACAGGTGCTGTAGCTAGCTATCTTACCTTCATGAACAGAACCCAGAAGAATCAGGAGGGCGATCTGATGATAAATATTACATTTGTGCTGTGTGGCGGACTTAACATTGCTTATAGGAACTTCACTTTTCAATTTGACTTCCTGATTAATTTCTGAATCTTAATGCTGTATGAATAAAGTAGCACTATTCAAAATTAAAATGGCACATATTAAATGGATAAAAAGCTGGCTTGCTCATAGATCTGAAAACAGTTGTTAATTCAGAGTTATCAACTAGTGGGATGCTACAAGGATTGGTTGTTGGCCAAGTGCTGTTCAATACCTAATTATCTGGAAAAAATACAAATAATACAAACGTATCAAGTTTCCAGGTGACACAAAGATTGGTGGGGTAGTTAAAAAGAATTACTTGGACAGGTGAGTGACCTGGAGTTTTTGGTAAGCTCAGGGCAGTCGAGCAATATGCATATTAATGCAACCAGATGCAAGGCTTTACATCTAGGAACAAAGAATATAGGTCACACCACCTGATGGGGGCTGTATTCTGGAAAGTTATGACTCTGAAAAGAACTTACGGGTTATTGTAGGTAACCAACTGAATATGAACTTGCAGTGTGATGCTGTAGTAAAATGGGCTAACTATACTTAAAGAATATCTTGCAGGAATAGGGAGGTGATATTACCTCTGTATATGGCATTAATGAGACCATTACTGGAGTACTGTGTCCAGTTCTACTGTCCACAGTTTTTAAAAGATGTTGAAAAACTAGAGAGGGTTCAGAGAAGAGCTTCCAGAATGATTTGAGGATAGCTCCTTAAAATGAGAGACTTTTAAGGACCCGAGCCTATTTAATTTATTAGAAATTTAGCCATGGCTGTAAATACCTCCACAGGGAAAAGATATCTTTAATACCAGATAAAGGCATATCAAGAGCCAATGGCTCGAATTTAAAGATGGCAAAGTTCAAACTGGAAATAAGATGAAAAAAAATTAATGGCAAGTGTAACTAATCATCAGAACAGCTCGCCTAGCGATGTGGTAGATTCTCCATCACTTGTGGTCTTTAAATTAGCCGATCAGATTTGTGGGGGTTTTTTTAAATGGAATTGTGGGTTTTGTGATAAAAGCATGAATTTTGCCACAGTCTCAGGGCATGGCCTAATAAAGATTTGCAGATATGGGGCCATTGCCAACTCTTAAAATGTCTGCCAAAGCCAACATAACATTATCCTAATCGGCAAATAATATTGTTTTACAGTTGGACATACAAGGGGTGTATTCTTGAGTTTGCTTCAACTTGACCTTAACATTGGTGAACACATTTTTTACTAATTTTGATTATCAATGTGGTCTTGGCAGAATTTAATCACATTTCCCTTTTTTCAGATGCTACCTTGGTTTTGTGAAAGCTGCTTGGTGATTGGATAATATTAACTTTACACAGTAGCTAAAGGATATTAGATTACTATTGGCTATTACAAGTGCTTCAAACATGTTAAAAAGATATACACTTGCTCGAGAGCCAGCTCCATCAACAGAGACATCTCATGCTTGTACTGACTGCAGCGAGTATGTGTTATGCCAGAAAGAGACAGATGCAGAGAATCCAGCAGAATCAAAAAGAGAGTATGCTGGATCTGGCTATCAAACTCTAGAAGAAAATATCAGATGTTTCCATAAGATGAATGCACTTCTCGTATGCGTAGATATATGCAGATTAGATTATGCTGATTGTATTGAAAAAATTCTTTGAACAAAAAAAATGGATGTTGGCACAAATCTTGCTACATGAAGTTTAACAGGACCAAACATAAAAGGGCTGGGGCGGGGGGGGAGGAAGCTAAGAAAGTTGTGGCTCAAACTGAAGAGGAAATACACACGTTGAAGAGACCAACAGGAAAAAAAGGCATCCTTTGTTTGTGAAATGAACATACTTTCAGAAGACCTCCATGAAGTTTCTGCCCTCGGCATTGATAGTCGGACTAGTTGCAAGTGTGTACTTCAGCTGCAAAATCAGTGCTTGTTTGCAAAACTAAGTGCAGCAGACTTAACGGCCCAAGAGACAATATGTCATACAACATGTTTGGTGTCTCTCTACAACAAAGTCAGGGAGAAGAAAACCAAGCAAAGCAATACAGAGAATATGTTGCATGGAATTGCCTTTGTTGATCTGATAGCATACGTTGAAGAGACTAGGCTGAATGAAGATGTGGCTGAAATCTTTAAATTAGCAGACCTCACAAGGTTCTGTACAGCTAGATTAGAACAGCTGGGGATGACACTGGCTGGGCAGATTCACAGCGCTGAACTAAAATCCCATATTCTTTCATGCATTGCAGATCTCTAAGCACACACAGAAGTATATGATGTGCATTTTGCCTTCAACCAAAATATTGGACATCCCCTCCGAAAAGCATGTGAGGAAGACTGTGACAAAGAAGCACTTCACCTGTTCCAAACAGCAAAAATTATTCAAAGGGACATGTTTCAAATGAAAACAGTTTACTGGATCATTTGACGCAGGATGCCAAGTAAAATGTGTTCCTGAGTGATGATTGGCACTGATGTCCATGATATTGGATGGTCCAAACATTTAAAACTCAGAACAAATTTCCATTCACCCAACTGCCCTTATTTTGGCACAACTATTGCAGTATAACAGCAACATCCATTGCCACAAAGGAATAGAAAATTTGTACCACAACAAAGCTCAATAAATGCCTTTACCAATCTACATATGCAGTGCTGTTGTAGCCATGTTGGTCCCAGGATATTAGAGAGACATGGTGGGTGAGGTGATATTTTATTGGACCAACTTCTGTTGGTGAGAGAAACAAGGATTTGAGCTACACAGAGCTCTTCCTCGGGTCAGCTGGAAAGCTTATCTCACCAACAGAAGTTGGTCCAATACAATATCTCACCTATCTTGTCTCCCTTAACCAATCTACGTTGGTTTTACACTTCATGCACAGCCATGAATAAGTGATCTAGTAGCTACCTTCTTTAAACTTGATTGTCCATCTCCTATGACAGCGTGTCGGCCACTTGTACCAGCATGGCAAATAGTGCATGCCAACACTTTGAGGATGAGAATGTAGTCTGTCCTCTAAAGCTTCATGATGGTCTGTTCACTACTTCTGCCACAGACAGCATAAACCACAATCCTAGGCTCCACCACAGCAACATGCTCCTCTCATGGAACTAGGGGATATCACTTTTTCAGCATCCCAGTACTCAAGTGGAGGCAATTGTCTGTGGAATTCCCACCCCAGACTTTGAGACTGCAGCATCATGAAGAAGACTATCTCATCACTTCCTGAGTCTTACACACTTGTCCCTCCATTCATCTTAAAGAAACCCAAGGCCAAAAATGTTGAAATCAAGACTGAACGCCAACTTATTACCCAAGCCCTGCAAGAAGAGTACAGGTGGCTTGAACAAATACGGCAAGCAGCAAATCTGGTTACCTTCAATGGAGATCAAGACATTTCCTAGGCCACTTACCAGGCTAGCAAACAAACAATGCCAGAGATCACCCCAGCCATCACTGCTCAATCATCCCCATTTTTCAAATGATTCCAAGTCTGTGGCAATGATTTATCATGCTGAGGATGTGATAAGGAATGCTGCACACCATCGAAACCTATGCCAAGTTCCAGTGATCATTGTGGATCAACCCCTTTTCACCATAACCATACAGATGCAGTGGACTTGGCCTGTTGGGTATGGGGAGGACAAACCACTTGTCGTTATTCTGGGTGGACTTTATCTGGAAATGGCAAGTCTAGAATCATAGAATATCATAGAATCATAGACTATCAGGGTTGGAAGGGACTTCAGGAGGTCATCTAGTCCAACCCCCTGCTCAAAGCAGGACAAATCCCCAACTAAATCATCCCAGCCAGGGCTTTGTCAAGCCTGACCTTAAAAACCTGTAAGGAAGGAAAAGCTGATTGGAGATAGTAAATGGTCAGAAAGGCCATTCTTCAGGCCAAACTGGCTTCTCCAGGAATGGTTGACTTTCTTGAAAATCTCTCATGTCATATGTAATAGACGTGCCCCAAGTAACAGCCAGTAACCTGTACATCTTGCTCCAAAATGCATAGACCACAGTATACCTAAGGTCTCGGGGAAGATGAGGCCCCCATGGGGTATGATAAATGGTGTGACAAATGAAAGCTAGAAAACCCAATGTTCCACTTCTGGCATACCACACTTCATCTGGAGCTTTTTGTATTGACCTATGTTGTGTCAATCCACCTGTTGTTCAATGTGGAGCCTGGCATGCACACAGGCTTGCTTGTGTGCTGGTGCTGAGGACTGTTACAATCCTCAAAGTGACCAGTGTAAATCCATATGAGTCTGAGACTGCAGATGGTTCAGGTTTAGATATGTAGCATTCAGCAAATATGTTGAAAAAGGCTAGACACGTATACTGTCATATTGCCCATTGCTGAGGAGTGTTAGTGTTTTGCTAGCATGATGGTGTGCAATAGTATACGTGGCTTCCGTTATAATGAATACGGTATTAAAAAAAATTGTGTCAATGAATAATTATGCATTTATCAATACAAAGCACAAGGCTAACGCTCCCTAAGTAATGAGCCATATTAATTTGTGTCAGACCATTTGTAGGAGTTGAATTTTTCTTTTAAAATAAAACAGTGATAATTTGTGTCAAAGAAATCTTTTGCATTACTAAAATTTGTCTTTTAAAATAAATTAAATCCCATTTTATTGGTCATTTTTTCTTTCAAACTTATCTTGACAACTTAAGTACATTTTTGTAGCCTTTTCACTTGCACAAAAGGTTCATGGGTACAAAAACCTTGCATTGGAATACCTTGCTACCCCTTTACAACACCACATCCACCCTAGATAAGTATCTAAGGAACACTTCTATTCAAATAACATAGTTGTTGCTTTTTGTACAGGGGCTGCTTCATTGCCAAGAACGGCCAGCCTGGGCCTCCAGACTATATATGCTAATGGCTCTTATTTGTGAAGGTCTCCCTTGCTCCTGGGCAGCAGCAGTAGCTTCTAAGGAGGTAAGTGGCATTATTGTCCCTCCCCATTGGTGATGTCATTTCCTGCAAGAGTTAGGGACCAATGACAGAGGCCCCTTCCTACTCCAGGGCAGCACCAGCCACCATGGTTGGTTGTTGAATGGGCTTGGAATTTGGGGGTGGGGGGGATAGTTCTTAATTCTGAGACGATGGTTCCTGAGCCATAGCTGTAAGGGTGGGTTCACGCCCTGCACGTGTTCTGCGAAGTCCGAATTCATCCCTATCTGGGTTTAAAGCTGCTTTGACTCTGTGCCACAACAGCTTTTTCTTCCATTGAATACAAAAGGCAGCTGCCTCTGCCTCTTCTGAGTCAGGATCTGGCTTTCGCAAACCCTGTTTGAAGGAAGCAAAATAATTACACACATTAATATACTTGGATAGACAAAGGGGTTTAAAATTTCTTATAGTACAAAGGGGCCTCAACACACCAAGTCTAGATGCCCACATGTGGGAACCAAGTTAACTTGGTTAGCCTGACACCTCTCCTAGACTAAACAATGGAACAGCTAACCCAGGACTGTCAGTAAAGAGTTAAAGGATGGAAATATAATGAAAGCCAATCAGCATGGTTTTATGGAGAAGAGGCACTTAGTGCAGTGTGACATTCTGATTAACAAGCTGGTACTCTGCAAAATCATTGCCCATATTAAATAGATCAGAAGCAGGCTAAATGATAGATCTGAAAACACAGTTGTTAATGGGGAATCAGCTAGTGAGGCTCCCAGGATTTATTCTTAGCCCAATGCAGTTCAGTATCTTCAATTAATTGGAAGAAAAGAAAATCATTGCTGAAAATAATCAGTAGATGACCAAGATCTGTAGGCTGGTAAATAACGAGGACAGGTCACTGATACAGAGCAAGCTGGATTGCTTAATAAATGGGGTGTAGCCAGGCAGCATTTGTTTTAATACAGCCAAAAGCAAAGTCATAATCTAGGAACAAAAAATACCTGTGTCCTGGAAATCAGTGACTGAAGAGGGTTACAGGTTATTCCCAGCATGATGCTGTGGGGACAAAAGCCAGTGCAATCCTTGCATGTACAAATAGGGCAATGTGTAGCAAGTGTAGAGAGGTGATACTGTCTCTGCGTACTGCATTGGTGAGGCTGTGTACAGTTCTACTCTCCACACTCCGTAACAGTATAGTTATGAGCTGGGTAAAACCTTGTTGGCAAGGTTCAACTGGGTATTTTTTGAGGGGAGGGGGGGCAGGAAATGACAGGCTGGTGTGCAGACAACAATCAGACTCAGAGAAGGAAATCCAAGCAGCAGCCTGTAAGCATGGTGTGGCCCTGGGAGAAGCTAGGGAGAGGTCAGGGCTGCTGGCTGAGAGAAGCTTTGGCCTGTAAGATGAGAAACTTTTAAATTTTGGTTCTTCCTGCATTTGGAAAAGCAGGACTATGTACTTCCTTGTCAATACACAACACTGCATCAAAGAACATACCAGTCTCCATCATACATTTCTACTCCCAACTGGAATGCCCCTGGGGCCCCAAACTTTGATTAACCACTTGGGTTGAAAAGGAGTAACGGTATGTTGGGAAAACGGAAAACAATTCAGAGAAGAGTTGCAAGAATGGATTTATGGTCTGGAAAAAGCACCTTAAAATGAGAAACTAAAGGAACTCAGTCCATTTAATTTATCGAAGAGAGAGAGAGTCTATAAGTACCTAAATGGGAATGATTTCTGTTAGTAGAAGGCTCCTTAATCTAGTAGACCAAAGACTGGAAGTTGAAGTCAGCAAATTCAAACTGGAAACGATGCAAATTTTTTAAGAGTGCTGATGATAACCATTGCCATTGAAAACATTTTCCCTGGGGATGTGGTGGATTCTCCGTCACCTGGAGTCCTTATATCAAGACCGGATCTCTTTCTGGAAGATGCACTGTACCTGAACCAGAAGTTACGAGTTCCTTGTGTTATACAGAAGGTCAGGCTAGATATTCACAATGGTCCCTTCTGGCCTTAATATTTACGACCTATAATTTCTGAAAAGTTGTATTAGCTGAGCCTGGTTGAATGAGTGCCTGTTTTCTGAGCACGCTCAGTTAAAGATTGCTCTATTAAATTATTTAAGGTATTTAGTTATTTCTTGCTGTCCTCATTAGGAAGCCCTTGAGAGTTTTAATGGAAACTTAACTGAGCCAAGACAAAGCCTAAGAGACACTTCACCTGTCTCTAAAGCCCCAGCTGAAAATCTACCTCCATGGCAGTGTTTCTTTTGGCCGTCTGCCTTTCTGTCCAAAATCAATAGCTGAAGGCACTTTGATTAACTTTGCCTATAGATATGGCCCAATACTTACTGGGCAGTTCCTCATCTCAGAGGGCAAGTTGGAAATTGTGACCGTGAAGGCCCATTATTTGGGGGGATGATTCAATACGGTAAGTACAGGGCAGGAGCAAAGGTTGCAGATCCAGGAAGCAGCTGTCTCCATTATAAGAGACTTGACCACAATAGTCACATTGTGTGAGAGATTCTAATTGTGGGTTTGCAGAACACAACAAATCCAGGCTAAGGAACATTTATGGTTCCCCCAGGGAGATAGAACTCCACTGCGATCAGCTGCCAGGGAGAGTTTGTTCTAGAATTGGTGCCTGGTCACCTCTGAGAGGCAAACACAGATTCCAGATGGGATTTGCAAAGGCTCTTCAGGGGGTGAGTTAAGTGCCCAACTTCCAGTGAGATTTGGACAGTTAACTCCCTTAAAATTCTCTGAAAGTTACAGCCTGAATCCAGAAGTGTTGGGGGTAAAAATGTGAATATATTTGAACTTGCCTTTTGAAAGAATCTTGACCTATACCAGTGCACACTTACTTTGACGCACGCGGCCTCTGCTGCCTTCAGGGACTGTAGGACCACTTGAAACAGATTCTGTGCATTGTTCACCAGTAGTTCAGCAGAGCACCTACTCCCTGCTGTTGCTGCTTTTACCCTTTAAAATATTTACAAATTTAAAGCGAAAGCATTACACAACTTGCTAAGTGATTACATACTGTCACTCTAGAGTCACGGCTGGCTGAGGGCTTCCTGGATCTCGGAAGGTCACAGAACAAGCTGATACATGTGGAAGGAAAGTGCTCCAGTACCGCTGGCCCTTGCTCATGGAACAGTTTTGACCGCAGAAGAGATTTTCAGCTTTAAAAAGGCGTTGTAGGGAGAGCAAAAGAATAAAAGCAGGAGCACTAGTAGCCAGCATGGAGAAGTAGCAAACGCAATGTTGAAACCTGCTGTAGCCTGAATGCCCAACGATACTGCTGCCAGTGCCTAGTTACAGACCCTTTCCCTTAATCACCCAGTGTGAGCTGGTCAAGCGGTGGTCCTTCCGGCCGAAGGGGGACAAAGAAAAACGATTGCTGCTATTTGGACTTAGCCGGTGTGCTCAGAGTGTGGAGATGGGGGTGACATAAGCACTGAGACTGTGGCAAGAAGAAAGGGGGGAGATGCCTCTGAGCTCTGTTTAACTAGCACAGAGAGCTATGCAGAGATATTCAGGACTCCAGAAAGCCACCAACGGCATGGCACTCGTTGGTCAAGGAGCCCAAGGGACAAAGGTGCCCAACTCACACTGGGTTTCGGAGTGTCAATGGAAAATTAACCGCAAGGAGCCAGAGAACCTCCAGGCAGACGCAGCATGGCTGGAAGCCTGAGATCAAGAGGGGACATAAGTGCCTCCTAGTACAAGTAGCGTTAGCTCTGGAGAATGCTGTTCAAACATTAGCTCAAGGCTTATTCTAGGCTCAGCTGAAGCCCAGAGGTGGCTCAGCACTGGCTGCCTGGGAGCAGGATCGGGCTCTCGGACAGATGGAGTTTACCACTGGGCTCTTTTAGAAGGGGAAAGATACGAGAGCCGAACCTTCAGTTCTGCACAGCAGCGTATAACACTGCATGGGAGGGTAAGATGTGCAGCTCACGAGAGGCTCCCTATTGTCTGCTATAGGAGTCGTTTCTATAGACACGCCTCATGCACATGCACTGATTTTAAAGGGACACTGCTGTGGGCTGTGGACCCCACCATGCCACGTGCTGAAAAGTGGAAGTCGGTGAGGAAACTTCGTGAATAGAAATATGTAACTATTTTAAAAAATCCGTAATTCAGAAACAAACTACAAATAGGATAGTTATAGTGATCTCAATAGGACTTTGGTTAAAATGCCTTCACTCCGCTGACTCGGCAGCGGCAGACAGTAGCAGGGATCACCCTAACCTAGGATGTGGGAACAAAAACCAGGGGATATGTTGTTTTTTAGCTTGTAAGAAGGTAAAACAAAGAGGAAAACTCTTCATGGCAGAGACAGTCTTCAGCCCAGTAACTAGATGCCTACCACTGGTGCCATATGCAAATACGAACAAGAAAGATAGTCAGCAGTGTCCTTTAAAATCCCTTTTTAAGAAGGCGCGAACACACACACCAGCCTTGAGAGAGAATATGCTTTGAACTTTCGGTTTACCTGGAAATAATTCTGAGCTGGTTGCTGATTGTTTGGATTTGCTCGGTGACACTCAGCAGTTCGGTTGCACATCTTTCATCTAGGCAGTTCTTTGCAATCAGGTGGCCAAATCTGACAAACACTTGCCCATTGGAAGCCATTTGACTAGCACAGGCAATGAGCTGCTCTTTGGTCTAAAATTAAATCAAAAGAAGTCGGGCAGGATAGGGGGTGTTTGCTATAAAATGGATGTAAAATCTACTGTTGCCTTGTTAGCGCTAGCGCATGTTAGCACTACGGAACCTTTATCCGAGCCTGGCTGAGGACACTGATTGCCCAGCTGTGTGGGTTTTGATGATGTCACATGCATGTATCAACTCCCAAGGGGGCACAGCTGGGCCCTCACAACAGAAACACCCACAAACTTCCCGATGCCCCTTATGGGCATGGGGTGGGGATATTAATGGACAAACAAACATCATAAAGAGACCCTGTGGGAATGGTTCAGAGGCTGATGGAGAAAACAGGACAGTTTTAAAGCGCTTTCAACATCTGAATTGCAGCCGCTGCAGCAGCAGTTCATGGCTCATTCCGCCATTTCTACCCCGCTCTGTGAAAGCTACATTGGGGACTGTTTGATATGCCAAACTCCATCAAAGAACTGGAGCTGCAAATAGACTTTGGGCCCCAAACTGCAGCAGCCAGCAGGCCTGTGGGGAGAAGAGGGAGGGTAATAGTTCCGAGAGCCAATGAATAGATTGAAATAGCAGGGGAAAGGGGCTGAATAATCTTCCTTGCCGCCTCCTTCTCCTTTTTGGAGGAAATTCTTTTCAGAGCATTGCAGATACACTCACACTAATGCTATTACACCTGTTTTAAATGAAACGGACATTGATTGAGTCTTCCCGGGGGGGAGGCGCGCAGGAGTTAGTGCGTGTTCAGCCTTGTCATGGTAACACCCCCTTTCTGACTTACTGAGGCATTGTGCTCTCTACACAATGTGGCTCAGACATTTGTCATCGCCACAAATAGGTGCTTGGAGGATTTAGCTGGCCCTGGTTGCTGAGTGAAATATTTCCTCCCATCCTATAACAACACTGGCAATACCGTTATCGGTCCCTTCCTCTTTAGAAACCGTGCCATGTGAGACATCCCAGTGGCCATTTCCTTGGTGACTTGGGACATTGTGTTGCTGTCATCCTGCCACTGTCCAGCGTCCTCTGGCAGGGCAGCAGGAGCGGCTCCCTTACCCTGCTCACTGCTAGTGGAGTGGGAGTCGTTTGGAGAGTCAGTCAGGAGCTGTGAAGACAGCGAAACAGATTCACCTCAAACAACCGACCTTCCCTTTTACCATCTCTGCATTACTGACGTCCATGGCAAAGTGCTGTCATGAAGAGGGTTTAGACAGTCCCTTTTTGGCAGAAATACCCATTTCCTAGATTAAAAAAGTATGTTTTGAATTTTTACACACGCATATCCTTGGGCTTGTTCCACGGGTTTATTCCTTGAGTCATTTCTACTAAGCAAAACAAACAGAAACATTGCCTAGATCCATCCCATCCAGTAAGCCAAGCGTCAGTCCTTGCTTTCCACTGGACTGAGTCTAGCTACCCCAGGGGTCCCTTTAAACAATTTCCTCATATTATCCCCTGACTTGCACCCCAAAGACCATCCTCATTGGAGCTGACAGCTCTAGGGCAGTTAGTTGTGAGCTAAAACAATTTTATCTGGTTTATTTTGAAATGTGTGAATGCCTGCTGCAACTGAAAGCAATTGTTTTCAGAAGCCGAAAATGGCAACCTCCCACACACTGCCTGACTAACGCATCATATTGGCTTCACTAGCTGCAAGGTGATCATGTGGTTTAGAAGCACTACCGCCCAGGTCCTGTCCAATCCTCCATCCTGCCCAAACAACTGCAAACGCTCAGCAGGATGCTGGGTGGAATATTGCAGTACGAGAGAAGATTAGAGTTGATTAGAGAGTTTAGGGGGTAGCAGATGTAACTGAAAGAAACCCTGCCACATCAAGAGCTGGGCAGAGAGTTCCCACAGCTGGGCAGGCGTAGCCGCGGGAATCCCACAGCTGTGCCCAGCCATCAGACTCTCCTTTTGTCATACCCACAAAGGCTGAAGATTGGAAGATTTATTCAAATGACTTGATGTCCAAATTGACATGTTTTGCAGAAACGGCAGCAAGCATCCCGCTTACCAGCATAGCAAGGCTACAGCATGGAGCACGCTCCATGGTGCAGGATTCTCGGGGTACATTCTAACAGCTGTTACGCAAACCAGGCACAGCACCCAGCCGCCCTTTGTGAAGCCCAAAGGAAATCCTTGTCAGCTCGGCAAGGCCTTCCGTATCCGTCACTTTCAAGCTTCAGCCCTAACTTGGCATCCGAGCGGCTTGTTCCAGCACTCTCAGAAGTCCTTCCCGTCATCTCTCGAAGTCAATGGAAAGATACCCAGGGACTTCAAAGGGCACAGCATCAGCCCCATATTGCACAGCTGATGAAACTGTACGTGGCCACAAGCTAATTCTAGGTCCCCTGCCTGTCTTCCTGGGCAGGGATTTTAAAAGTGGCTGCTGGGGCTCCCAGCCCCTGCTGACATTCAGTGCGACTCATGTGCCTAACTCCCTTGAGCCCCTTTGAAATCTCTGCTCCCCCCCCCCCCTTTTTTTTTCTTTTTACTTGACACAAGGAGGAAAATATATAAGTGGAGCTTCTGCTCTGGTAAATTCAGGCCCTCTCTTCCCCACACCCCAACTTCCCTCAAAGAAAAAAAAAAGTCTGATCTGTACCACTGAGGTAGCCTCCAATTTCATTCTGCAAATCTGCATGTTCTCACTCTATGTTCTGTGCTCTCAGTATGTCCAGTCACTAGGCGTCCCCTGTGCAGTTCAAAAGATCTGGCTATTTCAACTGGAGAAGAATGTGCTAGCCACTCACTAAGGGCAGGTCTACGTTACTGCTTAAGTTGATCTAACTTACATCACTCAGGGATGTGAAAAAGACACCCCCCTGAGCGACACAAGTTACAGCGACCTAAGTGCTGTCGACACCAGTGCTATGTCGGTGGGAGAGCGTCTTCACCAGATGCGCAGCTGCATTGGTACATCTGCACCGACACAGCTCTTTTAGTGTAGACTTGCCCTAAGTGCACCGACCTTGGCACTTTGCAGTGAATGCTGAATTATGTATTTTGCTAATTGCAGTTATCTCCATTTCAGGAAAAAGATCTGCAAAATGTTTACATTGTGCCTAGCCTCTCAGAGCTAGCTGGAAATACTGACCGATGACTAGGTGCCGATACCTTTTGTATTTAGTTTATTTTAAATGTATTCGTCCATCAAAAGTGACCGATATAAAATCTGGTTTCCAGTGAACTCCAGTTTCCGACAGTTTTGCATCAGAGTTAAGTGAGGCACAAGGCAATCAGCCGGCTTACCTCGTTAACCCAGTGACTGTGGTGCTACTACACCTAGGGAATCTTGAGCCCGGCCATAGGGGGCACTCACTGCATGTAGTTCTGCTGCTCGTAGGATATGGAAGCAACAGGGACAGTGAGCAAAAGGGGAAGATGGTTCTGTGCAGCCACAACTCCAAGCCATTGCATAATTTGATTTAAAAAAACCCCAAAAGTCTGAAATGAGCAAGACATGGGACTCTTGGACAAGCAGTGAAATGCAGTTGGCACAGTTTTGAGATTACACAGTTTAGAGATACATAGCTAAGATCTACTATACCATGATTTCAAATGCATCCCCGGCAGTTAAACCTTTGGATTCACTCATGGTAGGCCAGGCGTTTGCTGAATCGGCTTGGTGTGTGTGACTCTGGTGTTTGGTGCTGGGTGTCTTGGCAGAGGAGAGCTCTGCTTTGCCATGACATGGATTTGCAACAGCACGTGACTCGCTGTTTTGTAAACACTGCTTAACGAGCGCCAAGGCGGCTTTATCAATGTCCTTCACTGACTGAAGCTGCGTCACCACATAGTGCGCTTTAGCAGACCACTCCCATGCAATGTAGTCTAGCTGGACCAGCTCCTTGTCCTGCTGGCTTTGAAGCGGCTCACCAGCTCTTCCGAGCAGCTCAGCAGTAAGGAGGAGAAGGTTGTCTGTCAGAGAGAGCAGGCTTTCCCGCATCTTTAGATGAGCTGTGTTCTCCAAAGCGTCTTCTATGATGGTCTTGACCAGCTGGACATTTGCCATTATCTGACCTGCCTGTTTAACCATCACTCCGTCACCTCCCTGGGCACGCGCAGGAGGCCAGGCCAGTCTGAGGATGTTTTGGATGCCTCTCATGTACTCCCGATTGGTGCTGGTCAGGAGGAGCAGAAGTGCTTTCACTCTAACAGCAAACTCTCGTTGGAGCAGCTCAGCACGAATGGACAAGTTTGTAGCAGGCCCTGGGGAGACAGACAGAACATCCGCCACTTGCAACAGAGCTTCAGTTAGTACCTTTACCTCCTCCCGGAGCGCTAGGATGTCACGCTGCACACTGTGTTCAGCACAGGCGAGATAGGACAGCCGGGCTGCCTCCTGTATTCTCAAAGAGCTCTCGGAGACAGCTGCCAGGACATCCCGCAAGCAAAGCTTGTGCTTCATTGTATTCCTTAATTCACCTAGGAACAAAACATCTCGTCCTATGAGCTGATCCACCGCACTCAGAAGCACCTGTATGCTGACAGACCAAAGAAGGCAGATCCCCTCGAGATGGTCCTGGTGAGAATGGAAGCAGTCAGAAGACAGCGCCTTTTCAAGTAAATGCTTTGTATTAGTCTGAGCACGTGTGAATTTTGCTTGGACCCGTACAAACCTTTCCTGAATCTTAGGAACTATTGTGCGCTCCTCTTCACAATCTGTCTGTGCAACATCAGCCGCTAGCTGAACAACTGTTGCTAAAGTCTGCATTATCTCATCCAAAGTTTGTTTGCTCTTCAGAAAGTCAGCGGGAGCTACTGTGCAGAATAACTGCTGGACTAGACTGTACCAAGAGCCTGCCACAGCCACCAGGCATTGGTTAGTTTCACAAATCTTCTCCGATAACAAAACAGCTGTTGGAAGAAGTCTGTCTGCTCTGGAAACTGGGTTTGGACCTATCTCCCTAGCTAAGCTAATCACAGATGGTGTTAATAGAACTATCTGTCTGTAGTGGGTCAGCTTTTCCAGCAGTGGCGACTTGACAATTGGTAAGGCTTCCTGAGCTGCATCTACGCAACAGTTGGAAAGTTCAAGTAAACCAAAGCAAGCCGTGTTTACAGCAGTAATGTCATGTTTCTTTGTTGCAGTGATGAGTTCATTGATCACAGGATGTAAATCCACTGTTCCTGGGTATAAGTTACCTGCTCTTGGAAGCATCTCAAGAGGAGAGGTGGCTGATGGAAGCCGTTCGCTTAAAAATTCTTCCACTAATTCAGTATTGTCAGTCGTGCTCTGTTTTATGACATCTGGTGCTCTGAGCTCTACGCGGTCCTGGGCTGAAAAGCAACACAGCTCTTTTGGAATGTCAAGGCTCCGAATTTGTTCCCGAAGTGGACTCAGAATCTCTGGATGGTTAGACTCATCCAGCCCCTCTCTGACATTTCGAGTGGAGTCCATCAGATGCTTTACCCTCTTTGAAAATGCGTTTCTAGTTTGTAGACAAGAGATGCCTCCTAAACAGTGGCTAGTAGCAGTTCTCACTTCCAGAATGGAGATTTCCAATTGCTTAACTAAAACTAACAAACCATTCTTGAAAATGGGATCTCTGATTTTATCCACAAATCTGTTAGTAACTTGGATCACGCGAGCAGCTCGGCTGGTCATATGTGCGGCATGCCATGAAAACCTTCCAGAGTTCTGACTCTCTAGTTCTTGTTCACAACACTCTCTGTGATCGGCCATTTCCTGAATAGACAGATCGAGGAATTCGGGCAAGTTGATTGTCTCATCAACACACGCTAACAAGCTTTCTGTTGTCCAAGCCCATCTTTGATAGAAGGTTTGTAGTTGTTCCTGGATGTTAATCTTATTAGGATCTTTGCTCATTTCCGTGAGGAGTAGAGGCACCGTGGCAAGGAGTCTATTTAAACAGTCTACACGATCTTCAATTTCTTTAATGATTTTGAGGTTGGTGCACCTGGCCAGAACAAAATTTGCCACTTTGAGCATCTGATGAGCATGACTGAAGAAGGCAGTAATGAGAGGCTGAAGTTTTCTTAGAAATCCATCCTCTCCTGCAGGAGAATATTGCACAGTAGTAGGTTCCAGTGCAGCCTCCATTAACCTTTTCAGGGGTTCGTTAATGTCTGTGAAAGTGTCCAGAATCTGACACAAAACAGCAGTGAGCATGGTTTGATCAAGAAGCTCCACCTCAACTCTCATCGCATGACATTTCTCTTCTAGGTTGTGTTCTAGTTGGCTTTGTGCTGGCAACTCCTCCATTATGCTTCCATGGTTGGAAATGCTTTTCTTGAGCATTAGCAGATGATGGCAGTGCTTTATCAACCGCAGCTTAATATTTGGCCTTGATGAGTTAGCTAAAAGCATGCAGTGGAAGACCACTGTTTCCACACAAAAACTGAATTCGTCCTCAGCTAGGTGAGCAGGGTTTGGGTTGGACAGGAGGCCCAGCAGCTGGCTCAGGTGCTGGGAAAAGAGCCCATTTCTTTCCAGTAGTTCCTTGTTTCTGGTGGTGTTTGTCAGCAAGGAAATCAGTTCCTTTATGGTGCTATCCATCAAATGGAAAATGTAGTTCTTGGAACCATTCACTTGCTGGTCCTGGGGGTGCTTCAGGTGACTGTGTTTTGCAGCATGCAGCATCGGGACGCACTTCCTAAGGATCTGCAGCATCTGGGCCAAATACTTCTGAGGAGGAGAATCTCGGAGCTCTTGGATGCGTCTTTCTGTCAAATTGTTCAGCAAGAGCAAGGACTCTGAAAAGTCGCGGAAAGCAGCCAGCAGGGCTGGTATGTCTCCTGCAAACTCGAGTGCAGTCAGGCAATGCCGAAGCCAATGAGCGACCTGGATAATCCTCATCACTACAGCATCATCTTCAAGCTGGAGGATCTAGTTGATAAATCAGAACAAAGGTCACAAAAAAGGAAACATTGAACATTTCCCAAGATCTGTGGTGTTCTTTTTGCTAGGAACGTACTTGTCATTTTCAACTTGCTGGCTTTGTTTTTAAAATGCCTGTGTGCACTGATAACATCTGTCTAGGTGAATTTGAGAATAAAAGTGCTGCTGGTGAGCGATACTGGATCGATAGTGCTGAAACCTGAGGGTACAGAACTCTCGTGACATTACAAAAACACCCACAGAGCATCTCAGCACTTCATGAGCAGTGATGATCACAGCTTCTCCACACTATGGAAAGCGAGGGAAGCGTTACTAACCACATTTTACACATGAGGAAATTGGGGCACAGAGAGATTAAGTGACTTGTCCGAGGTCACACCAGAAATCTCCCAACTCCCAGTGTCGTGTCCAACCCATAACCCCAAACTACTTCTCTTCCTTGGCTTTTATACCTCTTTATAGAGAGAGACGTGGAGCAAAGTTCTCGTATTTTCAGTTGGTTTGGGGGGAAAAAGGTTAAAAGCAATGAGATGATTCAAAATGTATTACTGCTAGTAGGGTGACCCTAAACCCCCAAGCAACTGGGCACCACATTTTGCTCTTAGTTCTGGCTGGGCTCGGGGTACAGCGTAACTGAGCGGCTAGCACACTGGGTCAAGACCTATCCCTGGGCTAGTCCCTGACCTGCTGTGGAACTGTGGGCGAATCGCTTCACCTCATTGGCTCAGCTGTAGAATGGAGGTACCAACACGGCCCTTCTTTTGTAGAGTGCTCTGGGGTTTGCAGATGAAAAGGACCATATAAGAGCTACAACATACTCTGTGTGTGGCGAGTCAGAGCCCCGTTGTGCTGGCGGCTGTACACTCATGTAACATGACAGTCCCACCTCCAAACAGCTTGTAATTTAAGGGCTTGTCTACACTGAGGCTTAGAGCGTGGCCAGCTGGGCAGTACATCTAGAGTGCACTAGCCTGCCATGCACTAACTGGCCATACGGTCCCTGCTCCATGCACTAAAAATTCTGTCGTAAGCACCATTGCACAACTTCTGGTGCACAGTAGTGGGGTCCATGCAGCCAGTTAGTGCACTGTATCTTTACTCTGCACCACTTGCCACACACTCACGCTCTGTGTAGACAAGCTCTCAGTACCCACCTGTACAATGGGGGTACTAGCAGTGCCTTGCCTCCCAAGAGCATGAGGCTATCATTATTTATTATTTCTCCGACACTTAGGGTTGCCAATTTTGGTTGGACATATTCCTGGAGGTTTCATCACACAACATAATCTTTAATTCCTGGAGACTCCAGGCCAATCCTGGAGGTTTGGCAACTCTACCAATGCTCCTGGATGGGCAGGGCAGGGCAGACTTGTCTGGCAGCTGATCTTCATTCCCCACTACAACCTCATCCTCCACATGCACCCCACTCTGGGAAACACGGGCCTAGGGAATTAGCCGCTGTGCAGATCTCCTCCCCGAGAAGGCAGAGCTGCTGGGAGGGAATGAAGGGTTAGTGGAGGAGTATTTATAGCATGCAAATGACACAGCTGCGTTACACTCACCTGTACAGTCTCCATTAAGACTCTCTTTGCTGAATCAATCAGTTCCTCCTGATGACTCTGAACGTCTGGCTGAATATGAAGTTTCTGGGCCACCAGTAAGATGCTTTTCCCAGACGCGAGGAGAGATTCGGCAGCAGGCAGCATCTCCCCAGCCAGCAGCTCCTCGTTGGACTCATGAGCCACCCTGGCAGAAGGATGCTGATCTCAGGTACGCACGGTCACACAGACGCCTTTAATGAAACGCGTCGCTGTAAACCAGCGCCAGCATGGGACTGGGAAAGCTGACTCCAGGGAGGAGCCAGGCAACCTGAACAGGCAGGGTACAACCGGCTCCCAATGAACAGAACTCCGTGGAGGGTAAGCAGATGTAGGGCAGGCGAGGAGGGGGTGGGATTGTGCTTTCCCTTAATTAAATGTTCTGGTTTTTAAACAGCAGCCACATGTAAGACAGTCACATGAGTGTGTGGTTGGGGGTAGAATGGACCCTCTGCCCAATCCCAGTAAGAGGGGAACCCCCTCCCCGCTTGCCTGCACCCCATCCCATACTAACTGTTCCCCTGCCTCTACTAGGTGGTCAACCAACCATGAAGGTATCTCTGTGGCTAGTAAAGGAGGGGCCAGAAATGACAGCTGCACTGCAGGTGAGGAGTTAAAAATCAGAGACATCTTCCAGAAAAGCAACAGACTAGAGTTAAGCAACACTATGGACACAGACAAAAATTAAAAACTAGAACGCCCATATCCCAGTGTGTGAGGCACTTCAAATCAAAACAAAGGGAACCAGAATGCCTGGAACAAACAGATAAATTTAAAAGCAACAAGAGAAATGTGGTCTACAGGTGTCCATGCCTGCTCCACCTATAACACATGTACGTACATACACACACAGATGGAAATTCATTTTGCCCTCTTTAAAACTCAGTGTTACCTTCTTGCAACATAAGCAAGTTCTTCAGTAGCTTTGGCTAATTCTTCAGCAGCTTTTTCTAAATCAGCTAGGCGCTCGTTATTCACCCCTTCCCACTCGGCTGCTATCATTAAATGACAAAGTTGAGCTGCCATGGGTGAAATAATTCTCTCAATGGTTTTGTTGGAGGTTACAGCCCTGATGTCATACAGATAAAAAGGCTCCATTGCTCTCGGCTACAAACAGAAGACACAATTAAAGATTCATCTCCACAACACAGTAATATTCATTAACAGAATGCACTGACTCTGCACCTTCCATCCAAACATCTCAAAGAACCTTGGGAATATTAATGAATTTAGCCTCACAACGCCCGTGCATTATCCCCAGTTTTGCTGCAAGCTGTTCCTACAATCAGAGATGGGGCGTGCACCCTGCACTGGCTCTGGTGGGGTTAATACAGGCAAAAGAGGCCAGTTAGCCATAAGCTGTACCTGGAGGAGAGCGAGGAGGCAGTGAGACTGAATTGGGGATGAAGCTCACCTGGGCAGGAGCAGGGGCCATGTCTATAAAGCCGGGAGCCGGCAGCAGGGAAGGGGCCCGCAGTGAGGAAGCTGGAGAAACACTTCCTGGTACGAGGGGGGAGAGCAGGAGCCTGTCCCAGGAGTGTGAGCAGCAATCCAGGGAAGGAGTAGGAAGGGCTGGGGAGATCTGAGCTGCTGGGGGAGGGTCCCTGGATTAGAAGCCATTGTAGAGGGCAGGCATAGGTTCCCCTACAAACCACTGTAGCAGTGGCATGTTAGGGGCAGCCTATCTGGGGACTCCCAGGGATGGTTTGGAAGGAAACGGATAACACCCCAGGATGGGGGGGGGGGCTTGTTTGTGACTTGACCAGAGGGTTAAGCCATGAAGAGGAAAGTGCTACAGCTCCCGGAGCATGAGAGAGGCCACGGAGCAAGTGATGGGACGACGCGTTGAGCAACCACAGGAAGGGGTGTCAGAGCATGTGGTGAGCTAATCCCCAAATGGGCCACTAGGAGGTGCCAGACCAGCAAGAGAGCGCCCCCTGTTGCAGGCATGGCTCTGGTTTGTGGCATAATTAAATATTTGGGGGTCTGACGCATGCCACTGATGTCAGTACCCATTTACATCAGTAGTGAATTTGGCCCAGCATGTTAACGTCAGCTCATTAGTCAAAATGGCTCAGATGAAACAAGAGTCAACTTGCTCCACCACTCAAAATTCAAATGTAACCCCAGCCACCCCTTTGAGTTTGTACTATTTCCCCTTGATCAGTTTTCACTTTCCTGGGCTGCTGCACTTCCTACTGCCAGACAAGTCTAGAAGCAGAAAAGATCAGACACTTCCCAGCTACTCCTGCAGTCTGACCAGCCTGACCTGACACAGGCATGCCAAAAAGCTTGTGGGGAAACCCGAGCTAGGCTCAGGAGAGCTCCAGCTTAATTCTGCAGCCTCAGGTTTCCTCTCCACCTAATCTTCTCATCACAAACCACCCAAATCATGCTACTGCGTGGAAGTGAAATGCTCCAGCGTCTGGCCAAAGTTAGAGTTTGCACTAAGACCCTTACAATTATTCATCACCTGCTTGTCTCATGGTTTCAGACCACCTCAAACTCACCTCCAGGACCAAAACTCTGCTCACTAATTTTGCATACACTGGTTGCACACAGGCAAGCATTTGCACATGCCAATTGGACAGTTAGATGTTCATTTACCCACTCTGTATGAGCAGAGGTTAGTTTTGAATGCAGCTGTACGTGATCATTTTAAAAATCTGACTCTTGGAGTCTGTTACAATTATTTTATTTCTATTGAATCTTCTATTTTAAATAGAGAATATTCAGAATCTATCAACCCTTTCCCTTAAAAAAAAAATGTAACAGTACTACATGTGCCTTAAATAACTGAATAGCAAAGTGAAATTTACAGGGGGATTAGAAATATAATTTTTAAAATAAACATGTGCTTGTCACCGCTGCCCAGTGCAGACTCTGATGTTGATGATCGTGTATAATACATAAGAACATAAGAAAGGCCATACCGGGTCAGACCAAAGGTCCATCTAGTCCAGTATCCTGTCTACCGACAGTGGCCAATGCCAGGTGCCCCAGAAGGAGTGAACCTAACAGGCAATGATCAAGTGATCTCTCTCCTGCCATCCATCTCCACCCTCTGACAGACAGAGGCTAGGGACACCATTCCTTACCCGTCCTGGCTAATAGCCATTAATGGACTTAACCACCATGAATTTATCCAGTTCTCTTTTAAATGCTGTAATAGTCCTAGCCTTCACAACCTCCTCAGGCAAGGAGTTCCACAAGTTGACTGTGCGCTGCATGAAGAAGAACTTCCTTGTATTTGTTTTAAACCTGCTGCCTATTAATTTCATTTGATGACCCCTAGTTCTTGTATTATGGGAATAAGTAAATAACTTTTCCTTATCCACTTTCTCCACATCACTCATGATTTTATATACCTCTATCATATCCCCCCTTAGTCTCCTCTTTTCCAAGCTGAAGAGTCCTAGCCTCTTTAATCTCTCCTCATATGGGACCCGTTCCAAACCCTTAATCATTTTAGTTGCCCTTTTCTGAACCTTTTCTAGTGCCAGTATATCTTTTTTGAGATGAGGAGACCACATCTGTACGCAGTATTCGAGATGAGGGCGTACCATCGATTTATATAAGGGCAATAATATATTCTCAGTCTTATTCTCTATCCCCTTTTTAATGATTCCTAACATCCTGTTTGCCCTTTTGACCGCCTCTGCACACTGCGTGGACATTTTCAGAGAACTATCCACGATGACTCCAAGATCTTTTTCCTGACTTGTTGTAGCTAAATTAGCCTCCATCATATTGTATGTATAGTTGGGGTTATTTTTTCCAATGTGCATTACTTTACATTTATCCACATTAAATTTCATTTGCTATTTTGTTGCCCAATCACTTAGTTTTGTGAGATCTTTTTGAAGTTCTTCACAGTCTGCTTTGGTCTTAACTATCTTTAGCAGTTTAGTATCATCTGCAAACTTTGCCACCTCACTGTTTACCCCTTTCTCCAGATCATTTATGAATAAGTTGAATAGGATCGGTCCGAGGACTGACCCTTGGGGAACACCACTAGTTACCCCTCTCCATTCTGAGAATTTACCATTAATTCCTACCCTTTGTTCCCTGTCTTTTAACCAGTTCTCAATCCATGAAAGGACCTTCCCTTTTATCCCATGGCAGCTTAATTTACATAAGAGCCTTTGATGAGGGACCTTGTCAAAGGCTTTCTGGAAATCTAAGTACACTATGTCCACTGGATCCCCCTTGTCCACATGTTTGTTGACCCCTTCAAAGAATTCTAATAGATTAGTAAGACACGATTTCCCTTTACAGAAACCATGTTGACTATTGCTCAACAGTTTATGTTTTTCTATGTGTCGGACAATTTTATTCTTAACTATTGTTTCGACTAATTTGCCTGGTACAGACGTTAGACTTACATGAAACCAGACTGTGTGACAATGAAGTTAATCAATAAAAAAAACAAGAAGTGTGTTTTATTCTAGTAACACCATTACAGTGGCGAGTGACAGTCTTTTTGATAGTGATATACAGTTAAAATGTTTTTAATACAGCTTAGTGCAATTGTACTTTGCTTATCTCAGGTGATCTTATCATTTGAACAGCTTTCCACTGTAAATTATAAATACAAGAAAGCTATGATAATCGCAAGAACCACATCAAGTACAATATCCCCCGAAAGCACTCTCTAAAATTAACAGTAAAGGTTATTAGACACCTGTGAGACCTTATTGTTATTATCCAGCCACACAACTCAGAACATATAATTGACAGAAAAACTGAAATGTCACTTTACCTTGTGGTGAAATGTGTTTCCACTGGTTTTCCAACTGCAGTTTAATTAAGGTAACAAGCTAAAATTCAATACATGGTGTACACTTGTTTACAAGTAACAAGAAGCTAGTATTGCTGTGTGGTCTCATAGCTACAGGCAGTCAGCTGATGGAGGTGCTGACATCAGAGGCGGTAGCGTTAACTAGCCCTCCTTCCGCACACACGGAGCTAGTAGAAACTCCCCAGCCCCCAGCAAGGAGCACAGCGCTGGCCAGTGAGCTGCTATGGTGGGGAAATGTCTCCGCTACTTATTCTCATTTCAATCCCCTCCTCTCTGAGAGAGAACCATGTTTCTAAATGCACGGGGAACAATGCCCCTATTCATAAGTGCAACCCAGTTCCTAGTGTAGCTGACGTGAAAAATGAAGCAGGCGGCTGTACAGCAACGGGAATGTTCCCAATAGTCATTGGTTGTGGCCAGATTGGGCCTCGCTCTGATGCAGGCTTGCCAGGGAATAAGCCCCCCGCCTTCACTCCCCCCCCCACAGTAAACACCCACCCTCCTAGCACACGGGAGGAGAGCTCCCCTGACCTTGGTTCCAGAGACGGGGAGAACGGGCTGTGTACCTGCTTTTATCCCACCCAGATAGGGGGGCAGTGAGGCCGAGCAGGGCTGGCAGCACCAGAGACGGGTGCTGTGGAGAGTGGGCTGGGAGATCAGAAACCTGCTGCCAGGGAACAAGAGACAGCCACAGAGATCCCAGCGAAGGAAAGTGAGTGGAGCAGCAGGGAGGGGCTGAGCTGTGGACGCCCAGTAACCCCCCTACCGTACTGCTCTGAGACCAGCCGTGCAGGGAGCTGTAACTGGCCCCGGCCTGGGGGAATTCGTGCCAGCTCATGTCCAGGGAGAAGGTGGCGAGCCCTGTGGGGTGATGGCTGCCTGTCTGCAGAGGCATTCCCAGGCCAGTCCTGAGGCAAGCCCTGTCTGAGCTGTGCATAGCCCCAGACCAGGCCGCCCCACCTTGCAGCAGCCAGCGGAGGGCTGAACTCAGACAAGGCCAGGGTTTATTCCAGGGGTCAGCAACCTTCAGAAGTGCTGTGCGGAGTCTTCATTATTCACTCTAAGGTTTGGTGTGCCAGTAATACATTTTAACGTTTTTAGACGCTCTCTCTCTCTAGATGTCTATAATATATAACTAAACTATTGTTGTATGTAAAGTAAATAAGGTTTTAAAAATGTTTAAGAAGCTTCATTTAAAATGTAATTAAAATGCAGAGCCCCCCAGACCGGTAGCCAGGACCCAGGCAGTGTGCATGCCATTGAAAATCAGCTCGCGTGCTGCCTTTGGCACGCGTGCCATAGGTTGCCTTCCCCTGGTTTATTCTGTTCTCTTTTTCTTTCCTTTTCAGTTGACCCTTGACTACAGGCAGGTGAGCAGCCCGTTTCCCTCCACTCCCCCCGCCATACTCGGCTGGTGCATTCACGCACTTGGGAGATGGGTCTTCATTCACTTAAGCCTCCTGGGGAACAACATCCAGTGACCTTTTGAACCGGGGTCTCTGTTGTAGGGAAAGATTTGGGGCTTGTACAAAATGGGGGGGGGGGATTGACGCTGCTGGGATAATTTTGTGTGGCACTCTGACACCATCACTCAGCGGGCAGCGCAGTATCCTAATCACACCCACTGTCTGGGGCTATCAAACCAAAGAGCCTGGCTTCACCGCCAAGAAGCAACTGTTACTGTTTAGAGTGGGGGTTTGTAGGTATACATAGGAAGGAAAGAGGTACGTATATTTTCAAACCTTTCAACTGCTCAGTATATTTCGAAACCTTCTAACAAGTTTTCAGACTGTTCCTGAGAGAGAGAAATTGGTTTGGTGTTGTATGTGTGCGCCCTTTTTAACAGTTTAATTCAAGACACAGCTACTACTACCCTGGTTAGGGATATTTTAATTGTTGGGAATCTATCTAATGTGGGCGGGGAGCACTCTATCTCAGAGACAGACGTGGGCAAGAGGAGCAGCTGGTGAGGCGGTACCAGGACAAGTAGACATGGCAATTTGGAAGCTCCATTATAGTCTCCAGGTGAATGTTACCAGGGGTATCCTGGTACCCAAGGTATCCCATACTCTTCTCTTCCTCAGAAGCAGCATTGCTGGTAGAGCACAGTGAGATTTTGGAAAATCAAGTATCTGGTATTTGCCCAGACCTTTCCCAGTTCTCTCTATAACCTTTCTTAGCAGGAATACCGAGTAAGCAACTATTCCTTAATAAATCATGTCTTTTGTATTCCACTCCACAGCAACCATCCCACAGTGGGATTTTGTTTGCAGGATATCCTATAAGTGGGAGAGCTTTATGCTTCTAGGTAAGTGGAAAGTATGGGGCATAAACAGTGACTGCTACATTTGAAGTAGCATTTATTTTTACGATTCCTGAATTTCCACTCTCTTTCTGAGTTCTCCAACGGCCAGAGAGAGAGAACTGTAGGTAGGAGGAACACCATGCGCCAATCTCAGTGCAGGTCAATAGCAGCATGAACGGAGAACGTCCTGGCATAGGACATGGGGCCAAGAGTGAAGTGAGACATCTTGCCACTTTCAAAATGTATCTGAAATACAGCTCCAACAATCTAGAGAAAGTGCTCGTCTACGCAGCGGAGGCAGGAACAAAAGGCTTAAAGGGTAGGAACTGAGCACCTTGGAGTCTCCTAGCCAGGGAAGGGCCATTGCATTGAGGTGTTGCATCGTTGTGACCTTCTGAGACTGGCTCCCTGATCTGTTACTATATCACCTCTGCAGGAGGACTCAGGGGGTAGTTAAGGAAGAGGAGGAACCAAACTGGTTCTGAGCACGAGGTCGTATGGTGCTGGTATCCAGTGAGTCTCCTGCTTGGCTCAGGGAGCCAATTCCCCTTCCCTTCCCTGCTGAGCATCTCCTCCTTTCTCCCCGCGCAGCCCTCAGCTTGCAGGGGACGGAGACATGACCCCGCGCTCGAGCTCCCCAACGTCTCTTCTGAGCGCCCTCAAGCGGCGCCTCGCCCCGGCCCCGGAGTAGCGACCCCCGGGCTGCCCAGCTGGGGGTCTCCGTTCGGGGCCACAGGCACTGATGGGAGCCCGGCTTCCTCCGGCCTCCCCCGCGCGTGTCCTTGGAGCTGGGCCCGAGGCCTCAGCCCAGCGCCTGGCCCCAGGCAGCCCGGCCGGAGCGGACACGTGGCTCCCTCCGGGGGCCGGTCCCCGCCCGGGGCGGGGGATTATCCCCGGGAGCCCAGCCAGCCCCGCCCCGTGGCGCGCAAGGCTCGTTGCCAAGTCCCCACCGGCCACGCCGTCACTTCCGGCCGAGCGGCCAGTAGTAAACCCTTCCGGATCCGGTGGGAAGCGAGGCCGGCTCGCGGCCGCAGCGCGCGCGCGCGGGTCCGCTCGGGTCGCGCGCCGTAGCGACACCTCCCCCCAACGCGCGCGCGCGCTGCGGACCTGCGCGCTGCGCACCCCGGCTCTGGGCGCTCCCGGGCCGGCCGGCAGCTTGTACAGCGCCGAGCACAGCCGGGGCCTGCGGGCGCCGCAATCCCCACTTCACCCCCCCAGCCGCTGCCGCGGCCCCTTTCCCGAGCGGGGGTCACGGCCCGGGGTTAAGCGGCGCAGGGCGGGGCTCTGAGCGAGGCGGGAAGCGCCGGGACGGGTTAGGGGAGCCCCGCGGCTGGGCACCGGTCCCCCCGAAACTCGCCCCCTCCGCTCCCTGACCCGAGCGCGCGGCGGGGCGGGGCGGGGCGGGGCGGGGCGGAGCTCGCCGCGGGCATGGCGGGGGCGCGGGCCGGGCTCGCCGCTCCTGGCCGGATCCCGGGCCCGTGAGCCAGGCGGCGTGGCCGGGCAGGGGGCGGACGTTGTGGGCCTGAGGAGCCCGAGCAGATCCCGGCGCTCCCTGATCTCCGACCGGGGCCATGTAGGAGGCGCCGCCGCTTCCAGGGGGTGAGAGACGCACGAGGCTCTGCCCTGAGGAGACTGACCCACGTCCATTGCCGTAGCAGGGGCTCGCTGGAGACGGGGGCAGGGGCGGGCTCCCCTATGGGTTTGCCTGGGGATCCGTATTCTGCTCTTCCCGAAGGGATTGTAACCCTGCGCCTGGCGGCGCCTGGCCGAGAGCAATGCCTGGCCGCGCTCCTTCCCTTGTTTGAATCCCGCCGCTTGGCTGGGATCAGGGGCAGCGGAGACGGGTTTCAGTGAGCGG
This sequence comes from Terrapene triunguis, assembly GCF_002925995.2. Classification (NCBI taxonomy): domain Eukaryota; kingdom Metazoa; phylum Chordata; order Testudines; family Emydidae; genus Terrapene; species Terrapene triunguis. Next base: position 1,178,230 of record NW_020664483.1, read on the forward strand.
CCCACCACGCTGCCGCCAAGCCTGGGCTGCACCTTGCGAGTGTTTCATGGGACGATGTACACTTTTGTGGTACGAGATGAAAACAGCAGCATCTATGCTGAAGTGTCCAAAATACTCCTGTCCACCGGACAATGGAAGAGGCTGAAAAGAGACAACCCCCGATTTAACCTGATGCTGGGGGAGAGGAACAGACTGCCCTTTGGGAGACTGGGTAAGAGAAAAAGCAGCGCTGGCAGGACAAGGCCAGTGAACAACACAGCAAAGCAGCCGGTTTTTATCAGTGTTCAATGCAACATGCTAATGCTTGCTTGTGTGGAGTGGGCCAGAACCTGTGCTTTTTATGGTTTAATCAATAGTGTGAAGTAATTTGTTCCCATTACAGGATGTTGTCTGATGTTTGTGGGGATGGACATTTAGCTGCTTTTGCCTACTGGGAAATGTAAACTATTATGTGACTAGTGTGTGCTGCAGAGTGTAGATTTGGGTGTTGTCTGCTGCGACAAGGGAGGGACTTGGCCATTGGCATGGCAGTAGCAGAGGGTTTGCCTTCGGGAAGTACAACAGCATAGCTGAAGATAGATTCTGGTGATGGCTCTTATTTTTAAAGTTAGCCTTTGTTAAAAAATATAGCATTTTTATTATCTAAAGATTAATTTACCCAATTGTAGAAATTAGTCATTGGGGGCTGTATTAACATTTCTGGTTACATCTATGTTGCATTAAACATTTTAATTTTGATGGTTCTGTTCCATTATAATATGGAATCTTCGAGGAAATCTGCTTATAGCAGTATCTTATATTAGAAAACAGGAACAAAGGAATGCTTAGAATCAGAGATCTCAGCAACATGATGCTATATTATGAGATATCTGCAATTTTCAGCTGGAGACAAGAGATTTTTGTTCTTTCAACTGCAATTTTAAATTGAAATGTCGTAATGTTTATGAATTCAAATTGCTATTTGAAATATTGCCTAGTCTGATATGGAAAGCAAGGCCAACTGGTTCTTACAAAATGTAACCTCCCTTTCTTGAATGGTTTCAGGGGGCCCCCAAACCCCAAAGTGTGAAAGGATGGAGACAGTCACTCTGCTTTTATCTTTAATCCCCACATGTTCCCTTCTCCAGGAAGCCCTCTGACCCTTAAAGAAATAGCTAACATTTCTTTATCTTGAGGTATTTTTCACCTTTTTGAACTTCCACGATTGGTATCATTTGGTGAGAACTTCCTCACCCTTTTCTGAAATCTTGAGGGTGGGGTTGGGATCAGGATTGACTCAAACATGGCTTAAGGGGGGAAAAACTTAACATAACATGTAACTCTCTCTGTTTGTATGACAAACCTATGCCCATAGTTTATCATTCAGCTCCCCATATGATCACAAGTTTTCTCGCAGGAGAAAATGAGTTCTGCTTAGTTGTGGGCGAAAAGTAATTTAATAATAGTACAGTGGTCTCAAAATGGGATATGCAATGTGTTTTGTTGAGGATTTATTTTTATATATATCCTAATATAAAAAAGATGAGTCATTTGTGAAGGACACTGGGAAATTCTCTAAGTGATACTAAGATGTGATTTGATCAGTTTTTAGATCCTCTTATAATTTAGATTTGGGCAGATTGTTATATTTGTCATTCCTATTTGAGTTAATTTATAATTCTGCATGAATTTATTTTGAAATTAGCCCAATGAACAGAGAGATGACTCATTGTAAAACTTCTGTGTGGAATTTGGCACGGTTGTCTGCTTCTCTTCAGGAGATGGTCAGAATTGAGTTAAGCTAGCCGTGATGTATTCAGATACAAGCATCTTGCTCTCAGAAGGTCTGGTTCACCCAGGGCTGCCCTTTGTGTTTGCTAACAGCACTAGAAGAATGCTGCAACACTCTGCAGAAAACACTGCCTGGGATCAAAGAGAGTGACACAGAGAAGACAGCTAAAACAGGGCTGTGTAAGCATTGGGGAAATGGAAAGAATCAAACTTCTCACTTTGGTGTGAACCACAGAAATAAAGGCCCTTAAACACTTCTCATTCAGAACTGACCATTCAGAGTCTGTCGGCCAATGTGGAACTCAGCGGTGCTCCTGTGGAAAACTTTCTATACTTTTTCTTGAGCCTGCGACAGATCTGTGCTTGCTTTGTTCACTGTACTCCATCCACTAATGTGAGAGGCGGAAAATAAACGTCATGGAAATTGGCCTGGGGACATAACTCTGTCACAGGCTCCCACTTGGCCCCCAAGTCCATGTGGTTTGGCTCTGCAGGTCTAGTAATGGACATGCTAAGGGAGCGAGGTGGTAGGGTCTGTGGGAGGGCTGCTCCTCACTCCCTCAAGCTCACACCCACTGGGAGGTTTAGTTTTTTTCGTTTATTGAAAGCGGATTGTTTGATTTTATTTAACCCAAACCGTGGTAAGCTCCACTGTTACTCTGTAAGCTGGTGCAGCACATCTACAGTAGGTGCAAATAGATAAGCTTTAAAGCCATTTACAAAATTCTCATAGGAGATTTACCCACCCGGGTGCAAAATGTATGCACCCACCCTTTACCATGAGGGCTTGTGGCAAGGTACTGGCCAATTGCAGTCTAAACTCCCCCTGAGCCGGTGTGGCAGTTAGAATTGTGCTGGGCTGATCTACAGGGTTATTGGTAACACAAGTTAAAAAAAAAATTTTTTTTACCAAACTAGAATCTGTAACCTGATGGTGTCCCATTTTAAAAAGAAATGGGGACTGATTTGATATTGGGAGTCATACACCTGGTAGGACATACTACCATGTTTCATTAATATGTATCCACCAGCACAAAGCCCCCCAAATGACAATTTTAGATACAGGAGGGGGAGGGGGATTTTTACAAATTTGAAGAAAATGTTGAAATTGCCGGAATTGTTGAAGAAGTCAACTTTGATTGCATAACAATAGAATTATGAGCTAGGAGAACGCAACAAAGCTGAGGCAGTGTGTAGGCTACCACCAAACTCGCCTGGTGGATGGTTTAATTTTAACCAGTTTGTCTCACTTGCTGTGTTTTTCTTCTGAGAGTTCAGTTAATGTAGTGCTCGCAGTAATTTATTCTTTTATTCTTGCCAGCCGCATTTCTATAGGAGCGATTTGTTTTGCAATCATGTGGCCAGACCTCTCCTCATCCCTGTGCCACCACTCCCATTCTCTCCTCCCCCCGCCGCCCCCCAGAAAACTAGGAGGGAGCAAACTCCACAAGCCTCTTGCAGATTTCCCGTAGACTAGAGTTCATCACCTCTCCCTCTCTAGATCCCAGGGGATCTTCTGAAGGTAACAGAGGCATCTGCATGGAGGTCCTTTGCATCTGCACCAGCTCACGGCCTCCTTTCCCCTCTCTTACAGCCTTGCATTTCTGCCAAGGACCCATGCTACTGCCCCTAGAAGTTCCTTCCCCTTCTGAAGGGGGTCATTCCTTAGCACAGAGGGAGTGTTCCACTGAAAAGTAATCATTACCTACATGGAGAGACGATATCTGATAGTAGAGGGCTCTTTAATATAGCAGGCAAAGGCTGAAACTAGCCAGAATCAGAGGGGAAATGAGGCACAAATTAGTAAGTGGTAATTAACCATGGTACAATTTACCAAGGCAAGTGGTAGATTTTCAGTTATCTGGAGTCTTGAAATTAAGATTGGCCTGTCTACAAATATGCTGTAGCTCCACCACAAGTCATTGAGCTGGATGCAGGAATCAGTGGGTGGAATTCTCTGGCCTGTGTTAAGCAGGAGGTCAGACTGGATGATCTCAGAGATCCCTTCTGGCCTTAAAACTATGGGGGAGAGGAAGGGAAATGATGGCAGACCTAGGCTGCATTCACTGTTGTACGGGATCCCGGGGGAGGTTGAAGAATGAGAACAGATGCAGTGTCATTGCTGATCCTGAGGAGAGCCTTCTCCTGGGGAGAGCAGCATTCAGAAGTTGAGAGATCTGCATGTGCTTGATGAGAAGGATCTGCCCCATTGCAATGAAATATGTTTCCTGGCTGCCTTCAGGAGGATTATTCTGAACTGGAATCCTCTCTTTCATTTCAGTAAATCGGGACAGCTCCCTAATCCTGTAATAAGAATGTGGGGCTATATTCCTGGAATAGCTCCTGCATCTGTTCCCTAACAGTAGGACTGGTTCCCCTTGCCATGACATTCCCTCCAGCATTTTGCTGTGTATTTTCCTGTCCCCCCACCCCCCACCACTTTTTTGCCTGTCTCTGTTCTTTTAACCGAAGGATCTTAAAGTGCGTATGTACAAATTTAGTGGCAAAAAAGAACACTAGAATAACCTCTTCTAGTAGTAACACAATAAAATGTGCATAATGGATTCCTCTTTCTTTTAAAGAAATACAGTAATAAGATTAGAACATAATCTCCAGTTCTTCCAACAGTAGCTCCTATTGAATGACCATCCGACAGCCAATATCCCCGGCATTCACTTTTCCTGTTCTGTTTATTTTTTGCTTCAGGGAAACCGGTTAGTAAAGATTAAAAAGCTACTCGCGAATGTCAGTCACTCACTGGTTTTTCGGGTGGCCATTAGAACAACTAGAGTGTGGTTTTCAGCCTGTGACCTGCAGACCCCTGGGGGTCAGCAGACAGTCTCTAATATTTCCAAAGGGATCCACGCCTCCATTGGAAGTTTTTCAGGGGCCTGCAAATTAAAAACCATTGAAAACCACCAACTTAGAGTAACCAGTAAACGAGTATTTCCCTTTCTTATTTTGCGAGTGCGTGTGAGTTCGTCTAGTTCCCATGCATGGAACTAACGTGTGTCTTATACTCTTCCTTTTAAAGCCCGTCCAGCTGGAGTGTGCCTCAGGGTTTTCATTGAATTACCTACCCACCCCTGCCCCTTCCCAATCTCTGCTCGTCCAGCCAGCTGGTTTGGGTGCCATTTCTGTTCAGCACAGTCTCTAATTTGTGGAGCAACTAAGGGTGCACTTAGGGGCAAACCCTTAGCCCAGTCTGGTCAGGTGTGCTATGTGGGTGGAATCCGCCCCCCCATGGAGCCGGTTTGGATTCTGGTCCAGTACAATGGCTACTAGTCCTGAAGTAACAGCCCCTTCCCCACAGGGTTGGGTTGGGGGAAGATGGAAGTGTCTGTGTAGCAGCCAATCCTGTGCTTCTGCTCCCAGCTCCTGCGCTCTGTCATAGGGAGCTCAGGCAGAGCAGGCCACTGCCAGTGGGTGCCCTGCTGTCTGTCTGGCCTCCCAAAATCAAACCCTTGCCCCTTCTGTGTGTAGCAGATGATTCTTCCTTTTTCTGAATCAGTTAGAAAAGATGCCAATGTCTTCAGTGCGGGGTGCCTCTCTTCAGCTCTACCTGCTGTGAGTAGAGCACTCCTTGAGTCACGATGACAGGGCAGCAATGGGGAAAGGGCTTGCTTCTACTGAATCAGGGCATTTTCAATATTTCAACTTTGTCCTGGCTCTCCTGCTGGGAGAGGAGTCATTGCTAGTCACCCCTTTACTTCTAGCCAAGAAAATTAAAACAAAGTTGCCTAGCCAATAAATGAAAGATTCTGCACATTTCTTAGAAGTAATCATTTGAGTTTAATTGTCAAGACACACAAGGTAGAGCTGTTGCATTATTTCTTGAGTCCAAATGCTCAAAGGGTGTCCCCTGCCATCTGTGCCTGGGAGGAGGGGGGCGGGTAATGCTTACAGACACTTGTCTAGCTGGTGAACCTCAGGGAACAAAGGATTTTTAGGCACTCTAAGCAAATAACACATTGCTACTCTCTATTGTAAGGACAAGGTGGGGTCACAGTGGGGGGAGGTTTGGTTCATTACAGATATTTAGGTAATAGACCTATTTGCGGAATACCAAGTACGTACGAGTGACAACCAGCACTAGAATATGGAAGTATATAAGGCATATATGACTTACCACCACAAACCTAACTTAGAATGGTCAAGCCTAAGTAAGGTGCATTTCATGATGCAACCTGGGCCCAATGTCAGCATCACGTGGTTGTCTGGGGTACTGTATAACAGAGAAGTCTAATTTTTCTCTTTTTTCCTAGGATTCCTTAGCAATCTGTTCTCCCCCCCCCCCCCCTTTTTTTTTTTAATTGAAAAGTTTGTTCTTTAACTCTCCCTTTCCTCTTGTAGGTCATGAACCTGGACTTGTGCAGCTGGTAAATTACTACAGGGGAGCTGACAAGCTTTGTCGCAAAGCTTCCTTAGTGAAGTAAGGATTCCATTGAAACCTTTTAGTGGGTTGGCAGAAATGTTTTTTCTAATGCAACTAAATATGAAGTGTGTTTCGTATGATGCTTGAGAAAAAGCACCAACATTTGCCTTTAAAGGCCTGCTGTTCAGGGACCCTTGGGCAAGCTTCAGAAGCTGCATCTGCTTTTTTTCTTCACAGTCATTTGTGTGCCCAAAAAGCATTTCAGTTTCTAGATACTGGACCTGATTTTCATGGGCAAGCAGCATTTGTGTGTGTAATTCCGTTATTTGCGCTTGCAAATGGTGCTGCATGGCAAGTTGGGAACGCAAGAGCAGCAGATGATGTTTCCTAAAATTTGGACCTAAAGAAACAACCACTACAACATTATCTGTCTCTCCCGGTAGATATATTTTAAAAACTTGCTTCCAATCTGCTATTTCTGCTGTTCATTTTTAGAGAGACTTGCAGTACTAATGTGCCTCTAGCTAACCAGATCCTTTGGTCAAGTGAATGCCAGGAGACATCTTTTTTCAAAAGAGACTACTCAGAGACCGAGTTTCATCATCATCAGCAATGCCAATGTCTCCTGCAAGGAGTGGTGCTTGTGCTTCCATTTGTTAAAGAGATGGAATATTGAGTTGGTTTATTAAAATAGGACTGAACTCTGCTTCAGTTACAGCAGGTTCATTTCAAAGCTCCTGGTCTGCTCAAACTGTTTAAGGCTTCACTGTCATACAATAAGAGACAGGCTGCAGGGCCTACATTAACTTACATAATGTGGAGTATCATTCTGTAGCCCGCCCATCATAATCGTTTGTATACAATGGTGCACCTTGGGCCTGCATGGTTTACGTTTGTTTAAAAAATCCCTTCTAGAAATCCCAGGCCCTTCTATGTAGATATGATGTAAACAATCACCCAATGCCAGAGAGCAGATTACTTAAAACCATTCATTGAGATTCACAGAATTATTTCTATATAGTTTGTGCTTTGTGGTCAGTGCCTGTCTTTTCTAAAGCTGTAGCTGACTTTCCCTCTTAATCCCGGGGGTCACCAACACTTCTAATTGCTTAAAAATCACCTGTGACTCTGAATAAAACCATTTTGACAAAATCCAAAGCCCACCAAAGTCAATGGGAAATTTCCCTTTAATATCAGTGGGTTTGGATTGGATATATATAGCTCCCGTTTGGAGAAAATTACTTTTCTGAATAGCCTAGTTCACCATTCTGATCACCTCATCTTTCCTGATCAAGTTCCATTGCACAGCAATTTTTGCAGGGGCGTCTGTGTTAGGACACAAGATTCCCAATGAAAACTCTTTGTTGGTTTCTCAGAAAGATCTGTGCGGATAATGTGCAATATCTAGCTATATGGAGCCATTTTTTATTTATTATTTCAGAATATTTGACTCCAGTTCATGATAAAAGGCAAATATATTAAAGACAACATAGAAAGATCTAGATCAATGATTTGTAACAACGTTTATTTAGAAAGATGAGTGCACAAAAACATCTTTAGGAGAGAGAGGAATTTACACAAATCTCAGTCTTATAGTATTACAATATTTGCTGGCTTTTGAAAAATATTTTGTCCTACTTTTTCTTCTAGCAGCTTTAAAGAGAGGACTATTTTCAGCAAGTGAATAGAAATATATACAGTACAGTATTATTATTGTTGAATATGCATTAACCACATTCACTACCAGGAAAAAGGCTCATATTAATGATAACCTGCGTTTAATAAGTATAAATTATTTTGGGAGCTCTAGGATTAGCAAGGCTAATGGGCTGGTTTATCTTCTTCAACTAGGCTAATCAAGACGAGCCCTGAGTTATCAGAATCCTGCACATGGTTCCCAGAATCATATATGATTTATCCAACTAACCTAAAGACTCCAGTGGCTCCAGCACAGAATGGAATTCGCCATCTTATAAACAACTCCAGGACGGATGAAAGGGAAGTGTTCCTGGCCTCCTACAACAAGAGAAAGGAGAGTGGGGAGGGGAACGTGTGGCTAGCCAAATCCTCGGCCGGTGCCAAAGGTTTGTTTCCTGCTGAGATGCTCCAACTCTTTTCTGTTCTTGTTGTTTGATTTTTGTTACTTAAAAAAAAAAGAAGGATGCTTCTTTTCCCTGCATCGTGTCTAGCCAGGGTTGCAATATGCCTGTTTAAGAGCAGTGTGTGCTCTGCACTGCGGGCCTTTACATAAGTACCACAAAAAACTCTGTTCTCTGCACCGGCTGGGGCATTTTATGATCTCCTCTCTGCTCCTAGGGAACCGTCAGCACGGATTAAAAGTACAAACCTTCACATTCTGTCTGATATTTGGGCAGGTGAATAAATGACCAGCAATGACCACTCTGATGCCATAAACACCCAGTACTGCTCCCCGGCAGAGCTCTTTGTGTGGGGAAGACCCCAGCAAGAGACAAGGCACAAGAGGTCTGTCCTGTAACAAAGCCAGTGTAATGTGGGGTATGGGCAGAGAGCCTGAGCGGGGATGAAGGAATGTGGGGGGCAGGAGGAGAGTGGTGAGGGTGGGGGAAGAGTGTGGGAGTAGGAGGGGTGCAGGGAAATATGAGTGGCAGGGAAGATAATGGTTACGGAGAGGACAGATGATCATAGGGGCAGGTGGAGGACAGGAGACGGGGAGAATATGAGTGGAACCGGAAGGGAGGAAGGATAGTGATAGGGTCTGTTGTACTGCTGTCTCTCAGGCCAGTGATACGGAAGGCGGAAGGAGAGGAATCGACTGGTAGCTTCCCGTTCCAGAGGATTTGGGAGGATAATGGGGCAGGGGGGTTGCCCTCCAAGCAGCTGCTGGGGAGGCACCTGCATTCCTGGCTGAACTTTGAATCTGAAACACGCGCACACAGGGAGTTCCCTGCAAGGCTCAGAGACTGGCCGGCAGCTCTCCCCACCGGCTCATGATGTCTGGGTGCTCATGGCTGGCAATAGGGGATGCTGGAGACCAGACCAAAGGGAGGCAAAAACAGAAACAAGGAAAGGACAGAGAACAGAGACCGAAACCACCGGCAGGAGAGGAAGAGAAGAGGGACATGGATGCTCTCCTACATGTGCATGTGCTGGAGTAGGAGACATGAAACCAAGTCCTCCCCCTCAAAATCACTACTGCTTGTGTTCAGAGGGCAGCTAAAAGTCTCAGCCCTTGTGGTTCCCTAGGGGACCCGCTCACCTCGGGTACAGAGCTGGCCAGACTGTCAGCTGATGTCAGTCAGTGTAATGCCGTCAAACAATGCAGTTATGCCAACTCATGGCAGCCTGGGTCCAGCCCAGAGGCCTTTCAGCCACCCACAATAGCCAGCCACTTGGTTTTGCAGAAATCCCCGTAACAAATATCAAGTCTGAGGAAAATCTCAGTACTTTGAATAAAAATCATATTGATTAATGCCTGTTAATAAAGACAAGTAATTATTCTGGAAAATCATAATTTATCACGTACAAGACCTCAAATGACTTTTGATCCAATATTAGGAAAAAAGCTATCAAGTAATGCTACAAGGAAGCTTTAAAACTGTATACATTCCAGCGCAAGGTGGCTGTAAAATATATTCATATTAATGGACAGTGAGATTCCAAAGTATATCAAAACATCTTGCTGAAAATCAGTGTGGATGCATTCTTCCAGAAGATTGTCCTTTACACCATCTGTTCCTCTATCACTCTGTCCTGTCATTCATATTCCTCAGACATGACCTAAGAGGAGAAGGCTTGGTTTCATCAAAATGGAAAAAAAAGGACGTTTCTTCCCATCTAATCTTCGTAGCAAAAAGTACTCCTATAGTCTCACTAGCTGATTTTAAAACTCTGATTTAAGCAATAACTAAAGCGTCTCCTGTATCTGGGGAGTAGCTATAGTGGGGGAAATTGTAAAGCATTTTACTTAAATATGATAACTGTCTCCTGCTTCAGGCATGACCCCCATCTTGTCAGTTATAGAAACAAATGTAATTGTAAGTGTTTGACGCACAGAAGCAGAACCCAGAGGAGAACATTTAAAATGGAATACAGAGCACTCTTATAATCTTCAAAAATGGTTCATATCTTCTCCCAGAATTGTTCTATACAATAAAAGGAAGTCCTCTAAATGCTTAGGTAAACCCAGTCTCCTAACATTACATAATAATAATAATAAGAAGAATGTAATATTTAATAACTAATTTAATAAACCTCAGTCTTCTATTATTAAAAGGAAAATTGCTGTTTTAAAAACCCAAACAAAACCAGAAAATCTTAGATTTAGGGCAAACATTTGGGATTTTTTTTCAAGAACAATGGATATGGACAGTTAAAGGGATCCCAAGGAGCCTTACTTCTGTCCTGCTTAATCCCCACCTGGCTCAGCCCCAATGCAGGTGACAAGTTCAGCTAACCACCTGCCTCATTCACCATCCATCCTGTGCACGGAGTGGAGCAGGGTTCCTGTGGGGGGAAATAGCATGGGATCATGTAATTAAAGACTGTATCATAATGCATATGGACCAGGGGACCAAATTAAGATTACACAGGCAGTCGTAAATCTGGCATTTTCTAACTTTTCAGTGCTTGACTTAGCAACATTACCCTTATTTTAATATGGGTTATTTTGCATGGAATTTCATTGATCTTTTAAAAAAAGAAAAATGAAAAAACAAAAAGTTCCATTATGTACAATCATATTGCTCCTCTCCACTCTCTCCAAAGGCTAAATTTGAATCTAGGACCTCAGCACATATCTCTGCCCCTTGAGCTAAGAGAGTAACTGGTACCAATAGTAGGCTGTTACTCTGTTTGAACCAGCCACTAGGTGGGGATGTGATAACACATTGCTACTAGTGGGTGGTGGTGATTATTTATAATTTGTATTGCTGTAGTGTTTAAGGATCCCAGTCATAAACCAGGACCCCACTGTGCGAGGTAATGTACAAACATATAACAAAAAGTCATTCCTTGCCCTGAGAGGTTTATAACATAAGTAAACTGCACAGCGATTTGCTAGAAAGCAATGAAATGCTGTGGATCAGGATTCCTAGGGTCTGTTCCTGGCTCTGGGAAAGAAGCATTGTCTGGTGGTTAGAGCAGTGGATCAGACAACCTAACCAAGCACATAGATTCAGCAAATTCATTCTGAAAAGCAGTGCAGGTAAGACTCTCATCTACCATATGGAAGAAATCCCAGTTCTGCTAGAAGTGATCCCGTGCAACCTCTGTTGGCAGGAGAGAGATCACTTGATCATTGCCTGTTAGTTTCACTCCCTCTGGGGCACCTGGCATTGGCCACTGTCGGCAGACGGGATGCTGGGCTGGATGGACCTTTGGTCTGACCCAGTATGGCCATTCTTACGTTCTTACTGTATCTGTAAAATGAGGGGAATGATATTTCTCTGCCTCCTGGCATAGGCATAATGCAGCCTGGATCAATAGTAAGCATTGTGCATTGCACAGAAGTAAACACCAGTCACTGAAAGAGGTGAGTCTTGAACTCATGGTCTCCTGGTTTTCAGCCCAATACACTTTTCCCCAGGTGCAAGGGTATTTTGGTGGAGGAAGGCTCACAAACACAGGAAGTTTGGCAGAGCCTGGGAGTTTGCTCAGTATAATTGGGAAATAGGTGAAACAAGTATAGAAAAAATCCTACTGTGGATGTGCTAATGGGGACTTTAAAAGCTTATAACTCAGCTAGAACTGGGGGGATTTTCATGAGGGAAAGCAAAAGGAACCTCCCTGACTGCAAGCCTACCCCTTCCACTGAATCTTCAAACTTCTGCTCCAAATCATGGAGCTGTTAGAGCTGTTGAAAATAGTAGTCTGGAATTTTTGTAAGCACTGGCAAAACTACCTGTTTTCCCCTAGCCTCCTCCTTGGAATTGCCTGCCCTGTGCTCAGATTTTTCAAAAATTCAATGTGAGACAGACAAAAACAGAAGATTTCAGCTGGAAGAGTTAAAGTTTGGCAAAGCTTAAAACAACCAAGAATCAGGGGTTCTCTGGGGAGTGTTAGGTGACTATAACTGTGAGTGTCACTTCCCAGTAATGCCAAATTCTGGAAAGACTGTTCTGTTTCTAATACTCCGCCACTGCAAGTGGATGTTTGTATTGAAATTATATGGGGGAAGGGATAATTGCCAACTTCAACTGTAAATTGGAGGGAATTTGAAGATAGATTTGAACTTTCTCAATGGGGGACTTTCATACCAGGGAAAATATTGATATTAGGCTTATCCTTTTTTAAACCCATTTCTTTCTGCATTCTTGATAATTTAGTATTGACTTTAACCTTGAACTAAATGGGGCTGCAATGAGTAAAGTTACTCCTGTGAGTGTTTGTAGAATTATATTTGTCAGAAGAAGCTGAAACAAAAATCTTACTAGAAGAAATAGCTTCAATAAACTGAGGAGCCACATAGAAAATACAGGCAACTTGAATTGCTTCATGTTTAAATTCAAAGTCACCCTTATAGTGGAAGGTGTCATTGTGCTGTTTGTGTGCCATCTTTCAGATGAGACATAAACCAAAAGAGGAAAGAGAGTTGCTTAGTTAAAACACTCAAGTGGGACTAAGATCTGGGTTTCAGTTCCTGGAGCTTCCATAGACTCTGCATGTGACTTGGGCAAGCCATGTATTCCCTCCTTGCTTCAGTTTCCATCTGTAAAACGGAGATTATCATCTACCTCACAGGTGTTAGGAGGTTAAATTCATTGATGTGTGATATGCACCCAGATGGTACAGTGCAGGGGACTGTATAATTACCGTCCTAGACAGATTCAGGGTACTTCACTGGGGGCAAATACTGAGCCGAAATAGAACTGGGAGAAAACCAGTTATACAGCCCCACTATGGAAAGAGACTTGGCACATTAAACATGGGTGTCAAGAGCATGATGATTCCTCTTTGTTCAGTCTTAGACCACAGTTTGCCTCAAGAAATTACGCTGATTAAGCAGTAGAGTGTCTAAAAGGAACTGTCAAAATGATTTAAAGTGTTAGAGGGCATATCCTATAAGAGGAGACTGGATAAGATGAAAAAGAGACCTAAATATCTATAAAAAGCCAAAGAGGATTTATTTTTAGGGTTACATGGTTACATAAGATGCGAAGTAATGTTTTAAAGGGGGGGAAGGGAAGAGGCCTGTCCCGCAGACGTTTACATGCATAACCTAACCCATGCAGGTAGCGCTCCTGCACTCTGTGACTACATCTGAGTAAAGGTATTCAGGTGTGCAGGACAGGCATTCTAGATGATAGGAAAATAATTCGGGACGGGGAGACCAGTCAGGCAATGGAATAATTGCCAAGTATATGAAAAAATTAACTGGATTCAGCACACAAAGCCTGGAGGTCAGACTAGGTTACCCTGGAGGTCACGTCAGGCCTGACGTCTCTAACTACATGATGATGATGATGTGTTCCTGTTATTTTTGTGGGAGGTTTTGTGTATTGGAGGTTTCCCTGATCAGTGTGTTGTGGAGTTGAAGTTCCCATCTCTCTGCTCCACAGAGATGTCTTAATCAGTCTTTACTGTACATTGGAATGGTATATTGCGTCTGAGAAAAGTTCTCTGAAACACCAGAAGTACGTGATAAACAGCTTTTGTTAATTGGTCTCGTGGAAGAATTCTGTTTGGTAGTTACAGAACCTGAGGAAAAACAGTAGAAGCCACAATGCACAAATTTTAAACAAGACTCAACCACACAGACAATCCGGACTCTTAAGTACAAAGATGTCCCAAGATCTAAATGTCTATTTTCAACTGTAACCCTTATAGCTGAAACTCTTCCGTTGTCTTGAAGCCTAGACATCTCTGGGTACCTAGACGAAAGTCTTTATTAGCCAGAGAAGTTTTTACCTCCATATTCTCAAGCGTGGTCATAGTGCCAAATCTGCTGCACTAAGAGACCCAATAACATATGTCATTACATATATTTTGGTGTACTTCAAAATCCTTTAAAAAAATAATTTCCATTGATCATATCTGTGAAACTTGCTTTATTTTCCCTTTGCTTTTTTTCATGTTAGGTGAAGGAATTCTTATTTCTTCAGAGGCTACTGAACTTCTGAACTTTATAGATGATCAAGGACAAGTGCATGTGATTCAGAAATACCTTGAAAAGCCTATGCTGTTAGAGCCAGGCCATCGCAAGTTTGATATTAGGTAACGTTTTCTATTGATACTTAGATTGCCTGTCAATTCTTATTCAAAAAGATTAGAGAAAATGCATTGGGGTGAGTGAAGTGTTGTTAATAAATCTGATTATGTGCATTTGATTATGTGCATATGCTGGCTTAAAAAAACCCCCAAACCCTATTTAGTGTTCTTCTAATTTTCAGAAGCTGGGTTCTAGTGGACCACCAATATAATATCTACCTCTACAGAGAAGGCGTTCTGCGGACCTCTTCAGAACCATACAATAGTGCTAATTTCCAAGACAAAACCTGCCATTTGACCAATCACTGCATACAGAAGGAATATTCTAAAAACTATGGGAAGTATGAAGAAGGGAACGAAATGTTCTTTGAGGAGTTCAATCAGTATCTGATGAGTTCTTTGAACATTACACTGGAAAGTAGCCTGTTATTGCAGATCAAACAAATAATAAGGTAACTTGTTGATCATTATTTGTGTTACAATAACACCCAGAGACACCAGCCAGAACTGAGGACCCATTGTGGTAGGGACTGTACATGCACACAGTAAGGGACAGACCCTGCCCCAAAGAGCTCAGTCTAAAATAGATGAGACAGACAAAAGTATCATTATCCCCATGTTACAGACAAGGAACTGAGGCTCAGAGAGGTTAAGTGACTTGCCCAAGGTCACATAGGAAGTGTGGGGCAAAGCAGGAAATTGACCCTATGGGCTTGTATAGTCTAGGGAATTTCCACAAGGTGAATGGAGCTATTTTTTGTTTCTTGTTCAGCTTATTCAGATATGTACATATATTTACAGAGCTGGGTAAGCCAAAATTCACCAAAGTTTCCACTAATTTCAGGTGCCTTACTGATTAGGTGCATGCATGAGACAAGTGGGGCCTGATTTTCAGAGGTGCTGAGCATTCACAACTCAAACAGACATCATCAGGAGCTATGGGTGGAGATGATACAAAGAACTAACAAAGAGTTGCTTCATTTACTCAGTGCTCCATCCTGTGTACTGAATGAAGCAGGGTCCTGTGCGGAAAATGTGATCATGTTAATGACAGACTGTCTTGTAGAATCCTAGAAGATTAGGGTTGGAAGAGACCTCAGGAGGTCATCTAGTCGAACCCCCTGCTCAAAGCAGGACCAGTCCCCAACTAAATCATCCCAGCCAGGGCTTTGTCAAGCCTGACCTTAAAAACCTGTAAGGATGGAGATTCTACCACCTCTCTAGGCCAGTGGTCTCCAAACTTTTTTGATCGTGCACCCCATCAGTAAAAAAATTTTGAGCACGCACCCCCTGCCACACCGGCTCTACCATTTTTGCCGAAGCAAAAAAAAAAAGTCCCTCCGCCCCCCCCCCCCACCTCCCCACCAAAAAGAAAAAAAAAAACAAAAAACCGCTCCGACGAAGCAAAAAAAAAAAAAAAAGTGCTCCTCCTGCCGCGCACCCCTAAGGATCCTCTTGCGCACCCCACTTTGGAGACCACTGCTCTAGGTAACCCATTCCAGTGCTTCACCACCCTCCTAGTGAAAGTGTTTCCTAATATCCAACCTAGACCTCCCCCACTGCAACTTGAGACCATTGCTCCTTGTTCTGTCATCTGCCACCACTGAGAACAGCTGAGCTCCATCCTCTTTGGACCCCCCCTTCAGGTAGTTGAAGGCTGCTATCAAATCCCCCCTCACTCTTCCCTTCTGCAGACTAAATAAGCCCAGTTCCCTCAGCCTCTCCTCATAAGTCATGTGCCCCAGCCCCCTGATCATTTTCATTGCCCTCCACTGGACTCTCCCTCCATATCCTTTCTGTAATGGGGGGCCCAAAACTGGACGCAGTACTTGAGATGTGGCCTCACCAGTGCCGAATAGAGGGGAATAATCACTTCCCTCGATTTGCTGGCAATGCTACTACTAATGCAGCCCAATATGCTGTTAGCCTTCTTGGCAACAAGGGCACACTGTTGACTCATATCCAGCTTCTCATCCACTGTAATCCCCAGGTCCTTTTCTGCAGAACTGCCACTTAGTCAGACAGTCCCCAGCCTGTAGCAGTGCATGGGATTCTTCCTTCCTAAGTGCAGGACTCTGCACTTGTCCTTGTTGAACCTCATCAGATTTCTTTTAGACCAATCCTCCAATTTGTCTAGGTCACTCTGGACCCTATCCCTACCCTCCAGCGTATCTACCTCTACCCACAGCTTAGTGTCATCCGCGAACTTGCTGAGGGTGCAATCCATCCCATCATCCAGATCATTAATGAAGATGTTGAACAAAACCGGCCCCACGACTGACCCCTGGGGCACTCCGCTTGATACCGGCTGCCAACTAGACATCGAGCCGTTGATCACTACCTGTTGAGCCCAACAATCTAGTTAGCTTTCTATCCACCTTATAGTCCATTCATCCAATCCATATTTTTTTAACTTGCTGGCAAGAATACTGTGGGAGACCCTATCAAAAGCTTTGCTAAAATCAAGGTACATCATGTCCACTGCTTTCCCCATATCCACAGAGCCAGTTATCTCGTCATAGAAGGCAATCCGGTTGGTCAGGCATGACTTGCCCTTGGTGAATCCATGTTGACTGTTCCTGATCATATGCACAGGAGGGCTGAATGAGGGTTGCATGGGCAACCTTAATATTGGCATTTCCTAACTTTTAAGGGTTTCACATTACAAACTGAGTGTCCTTTTGACTAGTTTTTTTAAATTGATGTAATATTGGCTTATTGGTGGATTCCCCTGGTAATATCATTGCTGTTCCCAGGTTATTCCATAATTTGCTCAAGATATGGTTTCTTGCCCCTTTCTCTGGAAAAGCTGGTCCTGGGCTGAATAGACCCAGTTCCTAAGCCTGTGTGTTCTCAGAGGAACAAAGATACAATGGAAGGATTGGGATGATGTCATAGCCGGGAAGGAAAGTCATTCCAACTGGAAGCAGAAGGCTGTACTGTGATCTCAGGCTTTTATATTGATTTTGTAATCTAAAATATTTCACTATTTAGAACGCTCCAGTAATGTGCCTAGGAATAAGGATGTTATAATGAGCCTGCATCCTATTTAAACCCATTCCCTCAGAAATGATAGGAGCTATTTCAAGACATTCCTCGTGGTATGGTTTCCTGTTACAACAAGTTGGTTCCTGTCCTACAGCTGCTGAACCACGGCTTGACATTCCATCGCGCGCTGACATTTCTGGACACCTGCTCAAGCGGATAATCAGCAGAGCTCTTTCAAACTGCTGCATTTCTGTGGGCTGGTTCACCCTTCACTCTGTTTCACTGCTCTTAGACTGATTTGTGAAGCCATGTGTTACGCTTGGGTTGGATTCACTATGACTTGGCACTGAGGTGCAAGTCTGTAGCCAGCGGCTGGAGCAGGGTCTGCCGTGCTTTCTGCATTTGTTCCCTCCCATGGGGGGAGATGCACAGAGCTGGATCTCCCAACTTGTCTACATGCTGTCCTTCCCCATTGCTGCACATGGGAATCTTAGGGAGCTGACATCTTGGTAGGAGCTGTGCATATCTCTTGCACTCTCCCCTTTTATACACCAGACCCACCCCAATCCACTGCCATGAGAGCCTCCGCTGATTCTGGGGACTAGCTGGCTGGAACTGGCTCTGCAGCAGTGAGGTACAGTAGAAAGGAATGAGGTAGATAACAGGCACTTCCCCCATCCTGACCCCTTTGTGCTGCTCAGGTGGCACAAAGGGGCTAGAATCTGGCCCTAACTTTCCTTGGTGGGGGAAGCTCTCAGTGGCACAAAGCTGTCATAGTCCCCTCCTGTGCCAACTGCCCCGCCCTCCAGCATTGGGGTGGGCAGAGCATAGCTGTGCTCCTCCAGTTCTCATTGGCATGTGATCGCGTGTCCCTAGGCAGCTCTAACGGCAGGGCTGGAGAGTTGTGGCTTGTGGATCAGGGAGCTGTAACTGGCCCCCTCATAGCTCCTTTCTGAACGGGGGGCATCGTTCTAGAGGAGCACTTGAGCAGCGTGTGATATTGCATCAGGCATGCTTTTCCCGCAGCTGATGCAGCTAGTCCTGCTCCTACAAATCCTTGTTCAAACGAGTAGCCTTGGGGAGCAGCCCAATGGAAGTCATTGGGACTGCTCAGTTGGTAAGGGTTTACAGTATTGGCTCCAGTTTTGTTGCATATACTGGACCCTGCTTCCTTCAGACTTAATGTAAACTTTAATTAGATTTATTGCAATTTAACAATACCACCCTCCTTGATGTTAGTTGGAGCCCCCTGGCCAGGGCCCCTGCATCACTGA
Source organism: Terrapene triunguis (assembly GCF_002925995.2). Lineage (NCBI taxonomy): Eukaryota > Metazoa > Chordata > Testudines > Emydidae > Terrapene > Terrapene triunguis. The sequence goes on from NW_020664483.1 coordinate 1,196,824, forward strand.
CTTATATCACACTTACAAATATGCTTTTGCTTTGCCTTGATGAAAACCCAGACTGCTTATTGTGTGCACAATGTTTATTCTTTAGTCAGTAAATCCAAGTGTGTGTGTGGAGTTTATGTATACATAACATATATTTGTATTCTCTACACTCGATAGTTTGTCAAAGTGCCCTGCGTGGTGAATAATAATCCTGCCTGTCTACTTGAAAGAGAAATCCTATTATAATGGACAAAGGTTGTTAATTAGATCATACCCATGTTGCTGGGAGGTAACTCTTGCATGTCTAGTGTCCATAGTCGTTCTCTTGTTCTAAATGCAAATAACAAGAGAGCACTTCTCGGGCTCGTGATTAGTATTCTGTTGTTGTGCATCACTCTCTTTGAACAGATTTTGGCTTTATGCCATTCTGTGTTGTTGGAGAACACAGAAAACATGTGTTGAGTGTCACAGGAACACGTCGAGCTGCTTCAGAGTTGTGCTAAATGATAGGTTTTGTAAAGAGTTGTGTTAAAATCTTCTTTGTGCTCTTGTGCATTTCTTTCTTTTTCTAAAGCCTGTGGTGTTATGAAGTGTCCCTGCCACAATCAGTCCTGGTCCAACTCTCAATAAAATCAGTGGTAAGGCTTCAATGGGGTTTGGATCAGGCCTTTAGTTAGCGCAAACGGAGAGAGATTTTTGCATGAGTCAGATTTTTTTAGTATCTTTTTTTTATTTTTGGCTGGGCACAATAGCAAAAAGTAATAATAGTATGAGGAACAAGTCTGTTCCTGATCCCCTGTTTCCATTTGCTTTTCCCACTGCACTGTGCCCTTCTGATCTCTGTGCTGTGTGTCTGCTCCGGGAATCTAGAATTACTGCTCTTAAATGTTTATGGCTGCTAAGTCAGACCCTGCATTTTTTCCTTTTGCAGAAGCTGCCTTATGTGTATAGAGCCTGCAATCAGCACCAAACACCTGCACTACCAGAGTTTCCAGCTCTTCGGCTTTGACTTCATGGTAGATGAGGAACTGAAGGTCTGGCTAATCGAAGTCAATGGGGCCCCTGCCTGTGCACAGTGAGCATCCTCGTCCTGTAATAAAATGGTAGCTCCCGTGTACCGACGGCACGGCACACCTGATCTCTTGTTGCTGTAGTTCTGAAGAAGGTGTTCGCTTTCCTCTCTGCTTGGTGGAAAGCTATTGTTCCTGAAACTGAGACCAGATACTTGCCTCCAACACGTAGCCTGCTGCTCCCTAAGCTTGGCGGTCTAGGTGACCCTGCTTTAAATACGCCCCAGGAAGAGGCCCCTTGCTGTTCTGTGGGGCTGGAGAGAGCTCCCCCTTGCTGTAGTGCTGCAGTAGTTGTGCCTCTGTGCCAGAAGGCACGTTTCTGCTCAGCTGAATTTCTGTAACTTACGCTATTTCTCAGTAGGAACTTTGTCGTTATCCCTCTCTCCAAGCCCAGCAGCAGCATGGTCAGGGGAGGGACTTACTAGGAGAGGCCCTTCATACCGGTGGCTTTTCCACAGCAGTAGTGTGGGCCAGTCCAAAGGCTGAGACACCCACTCCTGGACTTGAGCAGCAGAGCTTTTTTCATATGACAAGTATCTAGCTCCAGTTTCAATCTGTGAATGAAAACTCTATTTGTGAAAATGTAAATGGAACTGAGAAGCGTTTTTGGTTCTTTTTATACCTGTGGGAAACAGGTAGAAATTGTGGAATTGAAGATTAGTGGGGGAAAGGGAATGGGCAGTCATTGGTGATTAAGAGGGGTGTGGCTAGTGGGTGGTACTGACTGTCACTGGATGGTGGAGAGGTTAGTGGATGGAGATGTAAACTGTTCAGGGACTTGGTTTACTAAGAACTGGCCTTGACTTTCAAGTTAGGTCAACATAGATACAGTGTTCAGAGGTGTGAAAAATCTGCACCCCTGAGCACCACAGCTATGCACACCTAGTCCCAGGTGTAGAGACAGGTAGGTCAATGGAAAACTGCCTCTGTTGACCTAGCTACCAATCCTTGTGGGGGTGAAGTTCCCATAGCAACGCAGAAACCCCTTCCATCACTGTAGGAAGCACATACACTGGGGCACTACAGTGGCACAGCTACAATGCCATAGTTGTGCCACTGTAGTGCCCATAGTCTAGATGTGGCCTAAATTTAGGAACTTCTGGAAGGTTGGCAGAGCATCTGATAACCTGGCTTTATATCAAATCTGGCTAGCTTATGCTATTTTTCAGCTTTACCAGCCTTGTGTGTAGTGTGCAGTAGGGGGCTGTTTCTCATTTCAGCTATAACAGGCGTGAAAGCTGCTGGTCAATACTATGAATGCGGTGATTAGAATTTACTGATTTCACGCACTGATACTTGGTATATATCCAACGTAAGAAGTATAATGTTGAAAGAGGTGGTAAGGAAACAATCAATTGAATGAATTGAAATAATGAAAACAGATTATTCTTCTAAAGCAAAACATTAACATTGTCAAGAATTGTGAAGTAGAAGGATAGAAAGAATTTGTGCTCATCTCTAACCATGCAGAAAATCAGTTTCTTCAGACTCTTCAAGAGCAAATGTACCATTGAATGAAACAATGTCTTATTGAAGTGTAAGAGAAGAACGCTGATGAGTATGATCCTGGAAGTGAGACTTTTTTGATGCTGTCACCAAAAGGTAGATGCAGTGATCATTTAAGTCTCTGTCCCAGGCCTTCCAGCAGCTCTTCACTATTGGTTCCGTTCAGGAGCAATTTCTCCTTTTCTGACAGCCAATAAATAGCATAGAGCAATTGATGACTGTGCATTAAAAACAACCTGAAATGTGTATACTTTAACTTGATAAGAAGGCAGGATGCTTCCTTTATGCCAATAACAAAATCACCTTTAGTGGTGCACAACATGAGCACTTTACTTCAGTTCTAACAAATTGAATTCCTTCATTGAGCATGTGCCAGAGGAACATCATGACCAGTTTCAAGGCACTATTTAAGAGGGTCAGCTTCTAGCAAAGACATTGCTCCAGGCCTCCTTAGGTGTGGCAGACACTGCAGAATGGTCTATATCCACTGCAGTGGTCATGAGAACAGTGTCTTGGCTGCAGATGTTGGGCTTTCCGAGAGAAGTTCAGAGTGCCATTGAAGACCTCCCCTTTGACGGTTGTAAGCTCCTTGTGGATTTCACAGATGCTTCTCTACACAATTTAAAGAAGTCGAGAGCCCCACTGAGATCTCTTGGAATTTATAATACTGAAAATAAGAGGAGATTTAATAGGTCTCTATCACAGACCATCTGAACCTCTGGCCAAGAGACCAAGATAATCAATAAAGAAACCTCCGTCAGCTACTATTGCATCTTCCCAGCCATTTACTTCTTCTAAGCAACAGTGCTGATGGCTCAATCAAGAGTCTCAAGCAACCAGTCAATAGGTATTTACAGCTGCAAAGAAAAAAACAAAGAATATTGTGTCCATGTGGGTGAAGGTGCCATCCAAGAAAGCAGGGGGTGAAATATGGGAGAGAAATCTTAGCCATTTGCTTGGACTGAGCATAAAAATATGAGAATTTTCAGAGATGCAGTCATCCTAAACTTCTTATGTACAGTGTGGGCATTCAGCACACTGCTTATACCTCACTGAGAAAGAAGTAAGGCCCACCACAGTTCTAGTGCATGTTGTTGTGGTTCAAAACTTCTTTCACAGCCACCATCATCCTCTTGGTTGGTTGAAAAAAGGAGGATGGATGCAATAGTAGTGGAACAATCAGGAAGATTGTATCTCTATATGTGCATCCAACTCCTAAAAGTGTTGGAACTTGAAAATGAGGAGAACTTTGATGAAAATACAGCTTGGCTTCTGCATCATAAGGGCTCTATAAAGAGGCACTAAACTTACAAAAGCAATTGAGGATGGTTTTGAAAGGACTTGACAGATTACAGGTGGCTGACACTACTGGCATGGTATCCAGGGAAATTTGGTTTGACCTAACTTAACAAAGAACTGCAACCACACAAGGACCAGATTTTAAAATGATTCAGAGAAGCTACAGAATCAGTCATGCTGGCTAAGCAATAGACAGATCTCAAACATAAGGGCATAGGTGGATCCCAGGACAGGAAGAAGTGCTTGAATCATGCTGGTTGGAGTATGATCCTGAGTTCGTTCCTTGTAGCATTTTAAGTTGAAGATCCAGATTTCTACCCCAAATCTGTTTGTGAAGGAGGATTTGCTCCATAGTTCATTGCATCAAAATGGTGGGAAAAACTGTAGAAGCAAAATCACAGATGACAGAACAGTCAGCTTTTCAAGGACCTGAATCAGATCAGCATCAATTGAACGTCTGTTTAATCCTCTGGGACTGGTTTGGTCATAAGTGTAATAGGCTAAGTGCTGGAAAAGCAAACAATTTGGGGGAAATGTATTGGCTTCTACGGAAAGCTGCAAAATTGTTGTGGGCCTACCTAGTAGACTAGGGACAGACTCAATGATTATGTTCTTACATTTTGTTGAATTATAGAATTGGAAGGGGGTTTTTTTGTGTTTTTTTTTTTTGGACAATAGCTGAAGGTTTATATTCAAATAATACACGTGCTTTGGTTTCATTTCATAAAACCTTTCCTGGGTTTTTTCCACTGGTGTTTTTTGTGTGTGAGAGAAATTTCTAAAATTTTGTGATTGACAGGAAGAATCCAATGTTTGTTTAAAAAAAAAAAAAAAAAAAAAAAAAAAACACCTGAGAAACTTGGGTAAAAGGCACTTTTGGGTGACATTCAATTGTCCAAGTAATATAACTACCCCAATATTAAGCAATATATTTTCATGAACAAATCAGCAGCCTCTCTCAGTGGAACAGTGGAGAGGAACAGGTTTAATTTAATGTTGCATAGAGAACTCTATCGCTTCACTCTGCTCCCACTGGTGCTTCTGGAGTGCCTGCCCATTCCCTGTTGTTGGTGCAGCTGTATGCTCTTGACCTTTTGGTCCCAGTGCTCACAAACAAGTGTTGCATGCCAAGATGAGGAAAATCCAATTGTAATCCTTCAAAAGAGCATGCTGCTGATGCAGTGGGCCTGCAAATGCTAGCAGTTGCTCTGTAGGAATGTGGTTTTGAAGAGCAATCTAAAGAATATATGCTCTTCATACTTCAGACAAGACAGTGTATTTCATCCCTACCCTGCCATTCTATGAAAGAGATATAGGGGAGCCTAAATCCATGTAAATGTGGGATTGGTTTCTCATTGGCTATAATAAATATCTCAAATAGACCTGGAAAGTAAATCCTTTGTGTAGAGCTGCATCTCAGATGTTGAAGACAGATCCATGTTGCATCAATGCCTTTGCAAAGGTGTTCAAGAACCAATCACCCTAGTGAAAAGATGCCCCTGTAATGCCAACAACTAGATCTGCCAGGCGTTGGTTGAAGTTGCGCATGTGAGTTTCTGGAAAGAAGTGTAAATATTTTGCATGTGAGGCATGTGGTGGTAGAGGAGCAGACGTGTTGGGCTCCTGACTCCGGAGCTCTCCTTCAGAAACTGCCTGTGATAGGCTGCCCAGCTCTTTGGGTGGCTCCTGGCCGCTGTGGTGGTGACCATGGAGGAAAGCTCACTGAGCCAAACGACAGCCTGTGGCTTTGGGAGTGAATTCCCTGCCGGGGTTCAGAGGCAGCTCAGGAAAGCACACTCCGATGGGAGGTAGGTGCAGATGAGCCTGTTTAGACTCAACACTGTATCAGAGAGGTGTGTTACTCCCAGAGCAGGGAGAGAGAGAAGGAGGTTGGGCTGACAGGGCAGGGAGCTCTGGGGAAACAAGTTCCGTTTATTCAGTGCGTTCTGTCCATGCAGTCTGAGACTCTTTGGCTAGTTGGAGTCAAACTGGCTTAAATTAGAAGCCCTATGATAAAACCCTAGTGAAGAGGGTGATCTGGGTTCAAACATGAACCTCTGGAGAATCTCTCTTGTCATTGCACTCAACTGCAGAACCCTTTCCAAGGAAGTTCATCTTTCCTCTCTGGTTTGAGAGGCCATATCCGGAAAGGAGCAGCACAACTAGGGTTTGGCGGTCAGCCTTTTCACTTGCTTGGGGCTTCTGTTTCTGCAGAGAGCACTGCATAAGGCCCAGCCACAGAGACAGGCTTATAGGAAACGATTCTTGAGAGCTAAGGAAATCAACACAACTAGAGACAACACTGGGCATTCTGCATTAAAACAGAGAACTTGTATTAATATGGCAGCAAGAACCGATGCTATTCAGAAAAGGATGTAGGATGTAGAATTGACACAGAAGCCAAAAGAGTGAGAGAATGTACAGGTGTGGGGTGTGGAACCTTTAATTTAAAAAATGAAATACTTACCCAAAGGCATGTTTTGTGTTTTAATTTACAACCATCAAGATGGCTTAAAAGTGTGGAAGGTTCTCGTCTTCTAGCATTTTTTAAAAACGGGCACCCAGAGGGCTAAGGATCCATTAGAAATGAAAGAGAACACAGAATGCTTGCCAGAAATCCATCTCACATCATGGCTGGGAGAAAGACTCGCACTTTCATAAAATGTCAGATTTGATACAGAAATCATCTACTGAAAGCAGTTCAGGAGAGAGAATCTGGAAGCTTGAAGGTATGCTGAGCCAGTTGCACAGGTGAAAAGACCTTGTTAATTCTGGTTAAGGCCTTGGTAGGAAAAAACATATCAGCCTCTGTTATCTCCAGCCCCGTTACAGTACATCTTCAACAGAAATTGCCTTATTTGTTTTAGGACAGTGACAGTCACCAGGGATGAAGAAAAAAATCTGCATTATTGAAACAGATGAATATTCCATCAACATGACAGTCGTTCGTCAGTCCTTGTATGCAATCTATAAGATCCAGGAATGTCACTCTGTCACCCTGAAGCCTGTTATCTTTGTAGAGTCAGTGTGAAGCGATGGGCACTGCTACAAGCACGGATGAGAGCTCTTCAGAATATAACCAGGTTCAATTGTCACCGGATTTTGCAGTCTATCACTGTCCAATTTTTATGTTCTCAGACACTTTCTGCTTTTTTACACATGTGACTTTACGAATTACACCCATCCAGCAGCCCAGACTTTCAGCTACTAGTATTGTAACTAACTGACACTAGATGTAGTGATAGTGCCACCACATCCTATGTCGGTAAATACAGGAAAGTCTAGAGCTGTCTAACCTGGGCAGTCTTAGCTGTGTAGCTCATGCTAAGTTAAAATACCTTATCAAATATTGATGCTGTTCACTAGACTGAAGTCTCTCTGGTTGTTCTGTCTCACGCTGCCCGACAGATAAGGCTTCTCCTCTCATCAGAAGGTAGGCCTAGTTGAACAAAGTCCATTGTTGCTATGCCAGAGATTAGTTTGTCCCCTTTTTTAAATTTATTTTGTAAAAACAGCAAAACGCTGCTCAGAATATCATTGGTTTTGAGTTTGATGCTTGGAGAAATTGTGTGTGTTTCATAAACTGTGTGTAAGAGAGAGAGAACAATTATACTAGACTGATCTTAGGTTGATTTACTTTTCCATTATTCTCTACCCCCTTTGGAATGAGCCTACCTTGATCTCTGTTGACAGTGCCCCTTGGCTGGTGCTGATAATGTATGTTGATGAATACCAGCTTCATGAAACTTACTGTGACGAAGCACAACTAACTCTGCCAAACAGCTGAAATCCCTGTGCAGTGCCACACCAGCAAACCCCATTTGCTGTTGCATCCTACTGCCCTGTTTCTTTGCAATACTGAGGCATCAGAATTACATGACTGGGATGGGGGGGTGCACCTGCTCTGGACTCTTCCACAAATGTGCTAGGTGTCTTCTGCAGGACTGACATGGTCCCTGAATTGGGGTTTACTTTTGGCAGCAGAGATCGCCACCAAATTGGCTTTACTCTTCTCTGCCCATTTTGTATCAGATGAGGAGACCTGAAAGCACATGACATGGAGCTCTTTTTGCTAGGTTTTCTTACTACTGCAGAATTAGTGGAGTCTACGTATCTCATGATTTAGGGTGGAATTCTGCTCTCAGATAAACATGAGAGAGTCCCACTGGCTTCGATTTGAGCTGCACATCTGTATCTAAGGCCAGGATTAATACCTACCGTAGGTTTGGCAGGAACATTTTCTATTATAAATAGGATTAATTCAGTGTGCTACACAATAATTTGGGTCTCACCTAATTATGAAGATCAGTAGTTTTTTCCCCCCAAAAAAGTCTTGTGCTTCAGTTTAATGTTTCAAATTAAGTCTCTACTGCTTTTGTTCTATAATCTGTTCTGACAGTAAATAAATGTAGAACTACCACTAATGTGATCCTGTAGTCCACTGCAATAGCTACTAGAAGGCATGGATTTACGATTCCATCTTTGCTTAGATGGAGGGAGAAGTATAGTAAAAGGGATGAGCAGCCTCCAGGGTGGTGAGAGAAGAAGTTAGAAGGGAAAGGGGTATTTATACTAATGGCAAGACTGTATAACTGCTGCCGGGAAAACTTGAATGAGGGTAAAGAATGTTCAACGTGTTACTCTTTCCCTGTTAAAATATTTCATTCTGATTTTTCTTTTTTCTTCTAGGAAACTTTATGCAGAACTTTGCCAAGGTATAGTGGATGTAGCCATCTCTAGTGTCTTTCCCCTCAGTGACATAGTGCAAAAGCAGAGCCAGCCATCAATATTTATGAAGCTGTGATGACAACAAGACCATCTTAGCGACACACATGGAAGAGCTGCCATCTATCGATTCTGAGGGAAGGCTGTTGGATCATTGACTTTAGTATCATGCCAAAAAGGAGGAAAGAGAGACAACTTTTGGAAATTCACGAGGAAAATATAAATAAAAGAAGGCTTCGAAGGCGAGTCCAGGATGAGCCAAAGTTGTTCAGACAACTCTGCCTGTGTTTCACCAAACTTTGCTTTGGAAACAGCTCATGTGACTTTAATAACTGAAGCAAATCTCTCTGGGAGAACAGCAAAATAATGTTTAAAAAAAACCCAGGGATACAGTAATATTGTATTATCTCGTCCTTTTCTAAAAAGAAACCTTTTTTCCTTTTTTTTGGTTTTGTTTTTTAATAAGGCAATTTAATGAAGAGTACCATCGATGTGGGTTTCTTGGTTCATCACCTGCTGCAGTTTTAGTGCCTTAGCTCAGTCCTCAATAGGTAACTCCTTTTTGTTCCTGCTCCATTTGTGTAGAGGTGAAAAGCTGTCTTATTTTGTGGGATGTGTAAACGAAACAAAAATGAATTTTAAGTCTGTTTTAAAATCAGCTAGTGAAACACCCACTAACGATATGGCAAAAGTGACACTACTGAGGGTACTGTATCTAGTGCGATGAAGTAGCCTATGGTTGAAGGAGGTTTTATTTACTTGTATCCATTGTCTAATGAGATTTGAATCAGTTGTCCGTCAGTCTGATGCAGTTGGAACCCCTAGAAAACAAATACTGAGCCCCTCTCCCACCGATCTGCAGTTTTTAGGGAGTCTAGGTTGACACTCTTGTTGAGAGCATTGCTGTAACAGAGTCTCTTTCTTGGAAGGCTTGTTCAGAGGGGCATTCAAATGATCTTAGTTCAGCTCTTTTTTCAGCTTTTATGCTTTTAATACCTTCATTTTTGTTAACCAAAAGAACGCCAAGGGACCTTGGCAGCCTCTTTAAGAGCTGCTTATGTACATTTTTTTTAACTCTTCATCTTATTTTAATGGATCCGAGGCTTGAAAATAAAAGCCTTTCAACCCAATCAGTTGTATCCCTTTCAACCCAACCAATTTTCTCTCTCTCCATTGGCCAAACATTGCATTTTTCAGCACGTACGAGTCAGCACCACCAAAACATGGCTGTGCTTTTTACCCCAAGCATCCTCAGTCAGTAGAAATCGGCTTACCTCTTGGGGAAAGCATTTGATGATCAGCTGGTGCTGCTGTAGAACAGCAGGGAAACTCTTGTTGCATATTGCGTTGTTATATTGTGATAACCTTTAAAAAAAAAAATGTTAGGTCAGTGAATGTAGAAACTCACATTTTTTAAGTATAACCTAAATAGTTATGTGAAATCCTGGGAACATTCCCCACATCATAAACAGCCCCTTTAAGTTACAATTTTTAACCTAAATAGGTTGGCTGTGTCTCTTGTAGAACACAGTGGGGTTCCTAGTAGCAAACTGGGTACTATAGATCGTAAGTGTGTTCCGTATTGCAATGCAGTGTGTTGGGAATTTTCAGTAGGAATAGAGAGGTGGAATTTTAAATTTAATCTTAGTGCTTAAGAAGTAATAGTCTGTGTCTGCAAATGACTAATGCTAACAAGATACCCTTTTTTAAGGAAACCAGTAAGATTTCTATAAGCTCTTATGCATTTTCAATACTGAGATGCTGCAGTTCTCCTACATGCATTGCATGTTGCATCCTAGCATATTTTAGTTCTATGATTAGATTTTTTTTCTACATATTTTAAAAGGTCAGTGAAATGAGGCAGCTTCCTAACAAACAAGTGTGCATGACTGAATGAGAAGCAGAATCTGATACGGAAAGGCATGAGAGAATTGTTTAGAAGAAGGATTTCTCTTGTGTGGTGCATGCTCCACACAGGATACTGTTGTGGAACACTGACATCTGCACCTGAATCAAATCCAGCAAGAGTTCTGGCTCTGCTGGTCGGATCAGAACTACGTTCTGTTGTCTCTGACAGTTGCCTTGGGTTGAGAATACTTACATTAATGACGGTGACCCAAGCAAAAGAAAAGTGGCTCCTGCTACAAAAAAAAAAAAAACACCTTTAGGAGGTTCCAAGCTTCTGATTGGCTGAGTTTAATAAGCATTGAGTTAAGTAGTATAATTTTTCCCTCCAGTGACATGTCTGAGCACTCTTACACACTTACTTCGACTTAGGGCTGAGATTTCCCATCTCTGAATTGTTACCAGTGTAGAGCTCTGTGAATGAATGAACCTGTCCTACTTTGCCAAGTCACTGGTGTTCGTAAATCTTGGCTCTATAGCAAAGGGAGAGACAGAAGCATTTCTGGGAGGTGTACGGAACTTTAAATCTCATTGCTAGGGCACACTGGGGGAGTTTCTGTTCCATACCTTAATTATTTCGATCCAGAACAGCTAGATTTGGGGACAGACTCAGCCACTCATCTTAAAAGTTTGTCTATTTGAAACCTTTGGCCAGGTGGCTGTCAGATTGTCCCCCGCGTCACTTCTGCCAAAGGGCTTCATGCTCTTGCTGGCTTCGTTTATTTACAGCAAGTAAATAACTTCAGAACTCTTCACACCATTGCTGCTTCTCTGCAGATCTCTGCAATCTAGCATTGAAGCTGCAGAGGTCGTTCCATTGGTGTGAGTTTTCTGCTGTAACGCCCGTTGAACATCGTCTGTACATCAAGCCAGACTGCAGGTGAGACAGAAAACATCAGTAAAGATTCCTTGGCTGAATAGCATTCTTTCCTTATATCAGCTGGCAAAGAACAGGCCTTATTCTAGGGCTATGTCTACACTACCGCGGTAAGTCGACCTATGCTACGCAACTCCAGCTACGTGAATAATGTAGCTGTAGTCGACGTACCTAAGGTTGACTTACCGTGGGATCTACACTGCATCCCGTTGACTTACCTTACTCTTCTCGTTGGGGGTGGGGGGTGGGAGGTAGAGTGCAGGGGTCGACTGGAGAGCGATCTGCAGTTGATTTGGCGGGTCTTTACTAGACCCGCTAAATCGACTGCCGGTGGGTCGATCTCAGCATAGATCCCTGCCATAGTGTAGACCTGCCCTAGGACTTGTATGGGGATGCCTGAGCTCACTGTCGAGTCCAATTACCTTGCTTGGCAGAGGGGCAGTGTAAGGCCAGGAATTCTGTTTTTCAATAGGAGTAGCCAGGTGATTTGAGTTGGGTTTTCATGGCTGCAGAAAAAGAAGGAAAAATTAACTTGAAGTCTCCGTTACTGGGGTGGCCAGGAAGCCCATGAGGGGGACAGACAGGGTTTGTACTGAAATGAACCCACAGAAAGCCTCAGTGGGGGATGTTGGATAATCCTAACTCATGTGACTACAAGCCTAATAAGGACTCGGGCTCTATCATTAAAACATCAGTGAATATTTGAAATGTATGCCCCCATTAGTGTAATTTGTCATGGATTCCCAGGTACTGGAGTTATATATAAGGCTGTCAAAATCCAGTGGCCAGAAGATTGCCACCATCACATAAGTGTGCAGCTGCTGTGCAAACTTCTCTTAAGCAATAAGTGTGAAATGAGCTCAAGTGTTGTATATAAATATTTGTGAAAATTTGATGGGAGATGTAATGTGCATTTGAACTATCAAGTGGTTGAAATATTGTATTCCAGAAGTTGACAAGGAAGACGGCTCTAACTGTGTGTACAGTGAGCTCACGTGTGTGTGGGGGGGGTAGAAGTTCCAAAAGTGGATGTCTAAATTAGGGTCCTATGTCCATGTAGAGGCACCTAAATAAGGGGCCTGATTTTTCAATGGAGCTCAGCTCCCAGTAGCTCTCACTGAGTTCATGAAGAAGCAAAAAAAAAGGCACAAGTCCAAATTTTAAAAAGTTCTTTTTAGGTCACCTTTTATTTCCACTTCACTGATCGCAGTAGTAGCTAGAGAGTGAAGTGCAAATTAAAAGCCATCTGGCTAATACCAGTCAGTCAAATGAAAATCAAAGGTGACTTCAATTGAAAGTGATGACTTTAAAAACTGGGTTTTTTCCTGATGTGTAGGAAGTGGGCCTGAAACCTGTGGTGAGGTTTGGCTTTGTGCATGTTTTTACCTTTAGAAATAGCAGGAATGTCAGTTTGGTGTTGGAGGATGTGTACTGTGAGCTCTCATTCATCGAAGAGGGAAGGTGGTGTGGACAAAGGCTATGGCTACAGTAGAAAAAAGGTGGGGAGGTGGTAAGCCCATGTTAGATAACCTGTGTTAAAATCCTAGTGCAGACAAAGCAAGTTGGAGCTTTACCACATGTTAGCTGGTCAAAGTAACCCCCAGGTTACCCTCTAGAATTTGCCTGACCAGAATGTATTAAAACCACACACGCTTTGCCTGCACTCAGATTTTAATGTGTTAGCTAACCTGTTTCAACACTCTCATTTTTCCCAGTGAAGACAAGGGCTAACAGATGTCCTTTATCAAGAATGTTTAGCAGACATGGAAGTAAAATAGGTATGAACTAAAAAAGAGTTTAAACGAAAACACTCCCCCCTCTCAGCTTTCACTCTTGGCTCTTGTGATACCATCATTTGACTAGCTGGTTAGCCAGTTAAGACTGGGCTGGAATGTATAAAATAACTTGGGGAAGGGGGAGCTTAAAGGTCTTAGGCCTTTTGCACATCATAAAGAAGTGAAGAAAAGGCACAAGCCCTGAGGCAGTTGACATTTTCTTCCTTTTCAGGTCACCATTAAGAATTAGTAAAGGTTCAGTAGCTGTGTTCCTGTCGGGAACTTGTTTGTATAGGATGTATACACAGAGGAGAACAGCTGCTTAGGGTGAGTCCAGCTCGCTGGGGCAGTAGAACCCTTCTCCAAACATGCTCTTGTAAGCAAGGTGTGTGCTGTGCTCCTAGGGGAGACTGCCAGAGCAAAGCCGCTGGCATAGTGTGAGCGATCCATCACGCTGCAGTGACTCCGGGCAGCCTCCTCCCACCCTGGTTTGATGGTCCCTGGATGAGCCGTGCAATCGGGTAACCGTAATCATGGGATTGTTGTCGTTCAGGTGTGGGAAAGGCAGAGAGAGAGAGAGAGAGCTTACTTGCTGTCAGGATGTGCAGCTTCACTGGGGTTACCTGCTGAGCAGCTAGTGACTGTCCTCTGTGCCCATTATTTTACAGTGGGAGGAAAGCAGCACAGACTCCCCTGCTGTCTAGCTACCTGACAGAGCCATCCCAGTGCAGTTAGCTGGGATGAGATTGGGATAATCTTAATCCTTGACAGCCCCAGTGTTTGTTCGTTCAGTTGATCTCTCCCATACAGCTCCCCCCTGTCCCCACAAATGAAGAACCACTCCCCCTCGTTATACAGTAATGGCCCAGTACTGCATTTACAGTGGCACTGTATGGCAGTGTTCTGGACCATTTCGGTATCCGTCTGTAGTCCTGTCATTGATAGGTACTGGGTGATGACTCGCTCCATAGTTTACGTTCTCACTGCACGGATTCCCTGTCTTGGAAAGATGACCTGTTGATATTATTTGATGGTATTGTCAAACTTCAGTCTATCAGCCCATCTCACCGTGAACATTACCGTTGACTTTGTCCTGTTTTCAAGTTGAGGCTCCTTAGATTTCTTGAGTCTAGGAGGAAATAAAAGTTGGAACATACGTTGCAGTGTATGTAATGCCCTGCCACCCTAGAGCACCTGCTTGCTGCCTTTGGGACAAATTCTGTCCCTGTGGAGCCACAGTTAACTCTGGACATCAGAATGGGGAGCCCCGCGTTTACAGTAAAATCTGCACCAACCAGCTTCCTTTTGTTTTAAGCAACCAGTTTAATGTATTCACGTGTAGAGTTTCAGGTACATATTTGTTTGACCTTGAGGTTGGTTATAATAGACCTCCAGTTGATGATCTCTTGCATCAATCAAAAGTCTTAAACTAAGGCTATGGCTACACTGGCGCTTTACAGCGCTGCAACTTTCTCGCTCAGGGGTGTGAAAAAACACCCCCCTGAGCACAGCAAGTTACAACGCTGTAAAGCGCCAGTGTAAACAGTGCCCCAGTGCTGTAGACTAATCCCCTCGGGGAGGTGGAGTACCTGCGGCGCTGGGAGAGCTCTTTCTCAGCGCTGGCATGCGACCACACTCGCACTTCAAAGCACTGCCGCGGGAGCGCTCCCACGGCACCGCTTTGGAGTTTCGAGTTTAGCCACGGCCTAAGGGGTTTCACTGTATTCCAAACTAACTGAATTCTGTTTAGTGATGATCTGATTATTCACACAATACCTGTTCAACTTTTCTCATCCTTTTTAAAGATGATTATCAGGTTGTCAAATTGCTGGCTTGTTTGCCATATTCTTCAAAAGGCCTTTTCTCAGAATTCTGCAAGGTTCATTAACTGACAATAATACTGGGGGGAGGGGAGGAGGCATTTGTTACAGCAGAAGAGCAGTGTGTAACCGATTTCCCCATCCTTTATACCCTACTTATATTTGAAATAGAAAAATATTTTATATCTTCCATGGTGGTAGTCATTGCCAAGAGAAAACAGCAGAAAGGTAACTGTGGTTTCTAAAATACTGGGTGCTCGCACGAAGGAAATGTATTTTGTCCAACTACCCAAATGTCTTTCTGTAAGGGACTTGTTTTTGATTGAAGAGTTAGAACATTGTATACTTGTAATTTTAAGTTAAGATCATGAACTTTTTAAAAGAAATTGCAAAAATTACATTTTCTATCTTAAGTCCTATAAAAGTTTATTTGAAAAGGCCGTACTTGTTAATGAGCTCTGGAAAGGGATGGGTGCTGCTTTTCAAGCAGATGCATACCATCCTACAGAATGTGATGGGTGTCTAGTCTGATGCATTGTATCCTTTTGTGTCAGTCATGAGAAGGATTTCAGACATGGGCTCTCTGAATAAGGGCCTCATGGAACTGGAATCCTGGAAGTTTTCAGTTTGTCTGTGGCTTGTCTCATACAGGATAGGGGGAAATCCCATTTTAAAATTCATTGTGATTGTGCTACAACTGTAATGTGCTCCCAGTCCATTTCAGAGGCTGACCACAACAGCCAAACAATGATGAAAATGCTGATGCTGTCTAAGAAACCAGCTTAGTTAAGGAGGTCAAACTTCTGTATCGCATTGTAATCAAGCCCCTTCAGGACTGCATGCGTGTGTATGGTCAATGCATTTCTTGTTCTCTAAGCATTGTTCTCTGCTAAGAGGAAAACACTGTGCAATAAGTCAGAGTTAATAATGTTTCATTATCAATGTCAGCTAAAATAATCTGTGGAAAACAATAACGTTGAAAGGATCTGAAACGATCACTGTAGCATACATAAAGAGCTCCTGAAGTTACATCATATAGATCTTTAGTTTGTGTTTTCAAATTACTATCATGATGTGTGTGTATGTATGTGTCTCACAGGATTTGTGAGCCGTGCATGGTTCTCTGACATTTGTATTCAACTCTGTCCTGAATAACAATTAAAGAGAGAGAAGCTTATTACCTGTTGTTGTTTTTTTCTTTGTGAATAACTGTACAAAGAGGCAACCACAGATGGGCAGGGAGTCTAGCTAAGCAAGCTGCTCGCCTTTACATTCATGAAGAAGCTTTTCAAGTCTTCCAAGTGGACATGGTGTTGAGTGGTAAATAGAGGGGAAACACTTCAAAATAGATATGCTCACTAGCAGCTCTACTGCTGCTGGGAAATAGCCTAGCCAAGGGCACAAAGCCTTGAGGGGTGACATTTTCCAAAGCCTCTCAGGGGTGGGTGTGGGGGGGGGAATCCCTCAATCTCTCCTGGTGAAGCTGTGCTGCTCTGTATAAATAAATGGAGCATGGTGAGG
>NW_020664483.1:1218300-1250863 GCF_002925995.2 Terrapene triunguis
AAAGCTTATGCTCCAATACATTTGTTAGTCTATAAGGTGCCACAGGACTCTGTTGCTTTTCCCATAAGACCTTACCTATCAGTTCCCTGTGTTTGTTAAAGTGTGTTTCTTGAAATACATTGTCCTTATTCTGCTGCTCTCGCTCCTTCCTTGCCTTAGAATCATGAAATCTATCATCACTTTCACCCAAATTGCTTTCCACCTTTAGATTCTCAACCAATTCCTCCCTGTTGGTCAGAATCAAGTTTAAAATGGCTGCCCCAGGTTACTTCCTCCTCTTTCTGAAACAATACCTTGTCCCTAGTACATTCCGAGAACTTATTGGAAACGTATTTTGCCATATTACTTTTTCTGCTGATGTCTGGATAAAGTCTCCTGTTACTGTTGTTTGTATATGTTATACATACAGAGTTTCTTTTGGGTTTCAGGCTATTCCTGCTCTGGAGTTTGCTTTCAAAAATGAACGCATCACTCTGGCAGTTGTGGGCGCTGTCATCAATCCTCCTATGGTGCCAAAAGGGAGTATCTGTAAAGAGCTGAAAGTGTACCCAGCAGAATGTAGAGGACGCAGAAGCACCTATCGTGGGAAACTGACCGTAAGTAGTAATGGTTAGAATAGTACTTTCAGGGAATAAAAACTACACTTTTCCACTGACTGGTATGTGCTATATTTGCTTATAAACCATTAGCTTGTAAATAAATACCTTTTCCCACATGTTCTCCGGCTGTTCTATGGATCACCAGCAGTACTTCGAATGAAACATTTTGGGAACCATACTGTGGGGAACTGGGATGTTAGTAGAGGAGGTACATCCATGAGAAGATCTTTCTTTTACAAAATGGCCTCCAGAATGAAAAAAGTTGGAGGACCATTGCCTTATGCCACCAGAAAGTCATGAGTCTCAGCTTTGCAATGATGTCTGGCATTTGTTTCTACACCTGAAAACACCAGAGATATTGATAGCTATTAAAGAAATATTTGTGTATGTCACCATTCAGGGCAACTGTACCCGTATTCCCCCTTCACTGTCCCTCAAGGGCACCCACCCTAGGCTCTTGGCTCTTCACCCATCACCTGTCTTTGGCAGAGACCCATGTCACTCTCCCTCCTGACCCGGGTTTTTCCAGGCTGCACAGATGCTTGTCTACCCTGTTATATCTCAGCAAGCCAGACCACCTAAATAGGTCAGTGTCTGCACTTTGCTATGAACAGCATAATCGCTGCTAAAAAACAAAAACCTGCTCTTATAAGTTACCACACAGATCTTGGTAAGCAAGCACATTTAAGGTAAAAACGTATTAAAAACAATAAAAGAACCTATGAACACCCCATGAGTAGTTCAGTCTTTCCTTTATACATCTTGGACCTTTGATCTTGGCCTCATGTAACAGGTGATCTGTAGACAGTGGCCCCCTTTTCAGGGTGTAGCTTCAAAAGACTGGGTTTTTGCATAACCGGAGGTGGGGAATTTGTATTCACCTCCTCCCAGATATTTCCCAGGAAAAACACTTAACACTTCTTGTTTCAAAAGTCTATTATTGTCTGGCACAATGATCAGTATAGTCCTTTGAAACCCGAGGCCTCACATCTCCTCCCTCAAGAGGTAACATTCAATCCCAGCCCACAATAATACATAACCCGTTCATTTAATACAATTGAACCCAAAGATACTTAAATTTAGTTCAGTAAGATTTTCCCAAAGATATTGTAGCAAGTTGCCATATCTGTCACAGTATATGTTTAGTCATAGGTGTGCGTGGTTCTTTGCAGAGAGAATGAAGATGCTGTCCTTAACCCTAGAGTTTGCAATTTAGGTTGGGTGTGATACATAGGACATATCAGACAAGGAGAAAGTGGGGAGACTTGCACAAGATAAGACTGAGTTTGTTTTTGTAGAGTGCATCGGCTTCCCTTTCTCTGGATTTTTTTTTTTTTTATTATTAAATTAACGTTTAGGTTGATGTGGGACTTTGGGCTATTGTTGGAGATGTGTACAGCAGTACTCCCTAGAGAGCAATATCACACCTCTCTCTCCCAGTAGCCACATTGGAAAGAGCCCTCCGTGCTGTATGAGGAGAGCCATATTAGACCCTGAAACAACTTTCTTGCTTCTGCTCTCCCCCATTTCAGTTCCCATGTATATACAGAGATTGCTGACTTGAGAACATTCAGACACAGCAAAATCTGTATCTCATGAAAGACTGAAATCCCAGCTTTCAAATGGCACAAAATGTTAACTTTTAATTAATGGTTCATAAAATATTACTTACTAATATGATATCTGAATTGAAATTGAGGAGCGGGGGATGTGTTTTTTAAAAGGTGACATCTTGCAACCTAGAAACATTTAGTGGACCAGGAAGAAATTCTAAGCACTAATTCAGGACCAGTGACCAAAAGAGAATCATTAGCTTCCTGTTTTTTTAATCTATAAGGCAGTTTAGGAACATCAGTTAACTAACCCTGACAATGCCGTTTGAGGCAGGAGTAGATACTGTTCCTTTCTTACAGATAGAGATGTTATGACTTGCCCAAAAATACAATACAGAGTCAGTGACTTCGACCATGAGTTCCTGGTTCCCAGTCCTTTGCTGAGACTACTAAACCATGCACTTTTCTAACACTTCGTGAGATCATCTGTACTTCATAAACTCCTTGTGCTTAAGAAGATTAAGTGTCAGATTAACTTACATTAATTTTTGACCCTGAACTACCTATATCAACAGAATAGATAAATCTAATAACAATTTTTGTCTTGTCTGGTTGCTCTAAATTCATTCCATCACCCCTCTGCTGAATTCCACTGTGATCATTTTTTTGATTTTCTCTGGTTTTGTAGCCTGTCTGAGTAATTGCAGTTAGACAGATTTCCAGATGTGTGTATATTTAAGGGAAGAAAAGTATTTATCTTTTCCCCTTACTGAAATCTGAGATTTTTTCCTCCAATTTATTGGTATGCTTTAGCTCCAATTCATTACAGGAACAGGAATTCCATTATGACTTCAGCAGCAGTAAGAGACTTGAACAGGCAATCTGATTTTCCTGGGAGAGGGAGCCATAGCATTAATACAAAATAATTCTTCTTGGGTTTTTTTGTGAAACTGTTGTGAAGTTTTACATAATTAACATTGCATACAGATTAAAAATACCAGCCCACCGATGCTATGAAGTCTATTATTCTGCCTCCTGCCAGGCTATAAACATTATAAGCACTAATACTTTGGGGGTTTGTAAATAACAGTAGGACCTTCCTAAGTTGTTATGTAGGGAAAAAAAGTATTTTAATTCCACCATTGTAAGAGTTTTGTTCATCCTTGCATAACTTTTGTAATTTTGTTTAAACTTTGCAAAGAAAAACAACCCCAGAGCCATAATCCTCACTTCATGCAGACAAAACATGGGAAATTTTTATTCACATTTATAAATGAACAAAAATGGAATTATAAAGAAAGTCCCAACATAACCTGAACTATAGTAGAGTGACTATGCATCCACTATAATATATAATTTGTATGTCTTTATTCTTATAGTTTATATATAATGCATTATAACTAATTACTGTTGTTTTCTTTGCAGACAGTATAATTTTTTTTGCTATTTATGGTTCTGTATTGAACATACAATGTTGTAATGTAGCTCATTCTCTAAAGACAGCTAGCTATATTTTATCATTATCTGTGTTATTTTAACTTTCCTAATAATTCGATGTATTGTTTCTCTATAGGCTGACATCAGCTGGTCAGTGAATGGCATTCCTAAAGGGATTATTAAACAGTCTCTGGGGTATGTTCCAATCATGGTGAAATCTAAACTTTGCAATCTGCATAGTCTTCCTCCCAGAGCTCTGATTGAACACCATGAAGAAGAGGAGGTAACAGTGGATTTTGGTGGGGCAGGAATATCTTCTTTACCATGTGGCAAGGGAAGTGGGTTTTACATTAGCTTGAAGGATTTTAGCATATCTATTTAGAAGCACAATCTGGCATATTTTCTGATTTTACACCATTCATAGATTCTGTGTAGTTTCTCTGGGGTCAGAAGTCTCAGACCTCAAGGTGGCTTCAGGTTATTTGCCCTTTGGGATACCTATAGCCCTCATCTTGAGAAGGTAAAAGCTCATGGAGTATCTCAGGTTCATGCAGGCAGTGACCATTACTGGTACTAGATGTTACTTTCCAGATGTGCAGCTGCCTCCGGAAAACTATCCTTCCCCTCCTCTGGAGGCACGCAGGGCTGCTTCCCTAGCTGCCAGCTACTGCTAAGCAGTGGTACTGGGGGCCCTGGCTGATGGTGAGACTCTTACAGTAGGGCTCTTTGGAGGTGATACATATCCCCTTCATAACCATAGACTTTACTTCTCCATTACTTTTGGGTTCCCTTTTGCTGTTGTGGCTTTTTTATCTGCTCTGTCTGATAAATTGAATATGTGGATACAGAATCCTATAGTGCTGTCATTTTTCATTAATAGTGTAATATTTCTTTTCAGTTTACAATCAAAGTAAATAACTAAATGGATGATCAATTAGTCTGTTTGCAGTCCGTGTAATCTACAATGATACCCTGTTATTTCCAGGCCCAGAGCCACGTATCATGCATCTTTATAATTCACTTTGATTGTACATTCATTGTAATTTGAACAAACATGTAAAGGTGAAGAGAATTTTCTCTGGAATTAATTTTTATATTGGATGTTAGCGTCACGCACATGCTAAATTGCAAAGCCATGCAATAAATGTGCATGTATCGTGCATATCTGGCCACTTCTCCTGTACTTTGCACAGTCATGCATCTCACCTGAGGCTTTGTCTAATATTTCAGATGGCTTCAAAGAGTTGCCATTTTAAAAAAAATCAGTTGGACACACAATCATGTTCTTTTCTCTAAATGTGGAATAGGGCTTTTCTTCCTCCCAGTTTGCTACCCAGAGACCTTGTGTGGGGAAAGGGAGTATTCCGTTCAGGGGAAAGTTTTAAATCCAATATTTTATATCCCTCAGAACAGAAACTTTACTCTTGGAAAGGGTAGCTTCTTAGTAGATAGTACTTGGTAGTAGCTCTGAAAGGGCCCAAGATATGGTATTTTAAAATTGTGATCTTTCCATGTATACTAAAGTAGTTATAGGTCATTTTAGAGGTGTCTTCTCATTTTCTCTGCATCCTCTACAGTTGGACTTAGTGTAACTAGTGCATCTGGCTTTACAGGTGGACGGATACAAGAAATAGTCCCAATAATTCTTTTAAACACCACTAAAATAGTTATTTTTGTAAAATACATGGAATATACAGAGCTTATAATAGTATGACAGGTTTATTGGCACTTGTTTGGGATGACCTCCGAAATGTGCTCTTACCTGTTATGTGTGAGTAATGCATGCATCCCAGGTGCATGCCAATACAGCTTGCCATGTATTCCACACATATAAAAAAGTTGGTGTGTATTTTACAGTCCAATAAGAGCTAATTTTGTCTCACTTCCATTTTGTTTCTTGTATAACAAGTACTCTGTACTCAGATCTTTGAACTTTGGTGTATTAATTTTTAAAGCACTTTCTCTCTTGTCAGGAAATGGGAGGCTATTTTATAGTTAACGGTATAGAAAAAGTTATCAGAATGCTGATTATGCCTAGACGAAACTTTCCCATTGCAATGATAAGACCCAAATGGAAAAGCCGAGGCCCTGGTTACACACAGTATGGTAAGTGTAGTGATTTTGTTAGGGGCATCACCTTAGTAAGACAGTCGCTTGAGAATAAACAAAAGAAAGAGCAGGTGACTTATTGTATTTAGTTATTGCTTTCTATTTTGTTCATGCACTTGTGCTGTACCATAAACATGGCGGCCTGCTCAGATGAGGGGAAATTCTATTCCTTGAAAAGGGAGAAGCCCAGTGCTGGAAAAAGCAATTCTTTTAACGTCTGGATGAATGTTCGTACTTGTGAAAATAAAAGGCTAATTACATTATATAAGGCATAAGCTAGGTTGGTGGCTTTTGACTGTTGTAATCTGAACCATCGATATCCAGTGATACTGGATTGTATTCTGTCTGATTGTGGGTGGTCCATCTTCCATTGTGAGCAGGATGTGATGGAAACAAACCTGAAAACATCAATCCAATAGACACAGAGGTCTGTTGGTGCTGTAGGCAACACTGAATTTCCTTTCCCTGCACTAAGTTAAGGTAGTAAAGAGATTTATCCACAGTTAAAATAGAATCTGCACTACCTCCATTGTGAGGCTCAGTGTCAGAATTGGTAATGGCTCCCCTTTGAATCCTGCTTGTTGTTTATATTAAAACTCACTATCAACGCGCCCTGTTTTTAATGAATTGTGTTCTGCCTCATTAAAAATGCACTGTTTATATTTATTCACAGAACAGGTACATTTTTGACAATGAGCTTGAAGCTACTTGGTCAGACACACAAATACAGTCCTTGCCCCAGTGACTGTAGGATCTAGAAGGATGGTGGTTCAGGATCTGTAGTTTGTTTTCCTACGTTCAGTGTGTCTGAACTCTTTTGCCATGCTGCTACATCTAGTAATAAAAGAGTAGTTTAGTCACCACGGGCCCGATTCTGCACTGCCTTACACATTGTAGAGTCATGTACATTGGACAGTGAGTATAAAATGATACCAGATCACAACAGTAGCATTTTGCACCCATTTTGCACTAGTGTAAAAGGTTATGGCCTGATTCAGCATGTGTTTAATTTTAAGATCGTGAATAGCCTGTGAAATCAGTGGGACTACTCCTGCTGAAATACCTTGCAAATCAGACCTAAAGTAGTGGAAGGCAGTGGAGAATCAGGCCCTAGTTTTGATTAATCCTTGATCTCTCTCTTGAGACTGCCAGCAAGAGGGCCAGCTATGATGTCAATACCCATCCTGTAGGAACTGAAGTGAGACCTCTGATTCATTTCAAGCAGAATACTGAAAATCAGCCTGTGGTAATGACTCGCATTAGCAATCGGGTTTGCATTTCTAAACAGTTATCTACAAGTGTGACATACTGTCTCAGTACGATACCTTTGAGCCAAACAGTGCCCCCACCCAAGGAAATCTAAACTGTATCCGGAGCAATTAAAGACCATGCTTGTTTTGTAGTCCCGATAGAATGCAGTCAATAGTTTCTATGTTGTATAAGTGAATCTTTGCTTTTGTTCATTTTGGCAGGTATATCGATGCACTGTGTTAGGGATGAGCACACTGCTATAAACATGAACCTTCACTACCTGGAAAATGGTACGGTGATGCTGAACTTCATTTTTCAGAAAGAGTTGTTCTTCCTCCCACTGGGATTTGCACTGAAGGTAACCCATAATCTAGTCTTAGTTTTTTTGGTGAATGAAAGGTTGATTGAAGAATTGCTGTGTAAAGTGTAGCAGCCTGTTTCTCGCTTGGAAAAAGGACTTATTCAATAATTAATTCCACATGAAGCATTTCATTAAATGGTACTTGTCATCTTGACTATCAAGGATTGTAGTCCAAACTAGACCTGCCTATGTCGGTAGTATAATATTCAGGGCTGAAGTGTGAGAAGGTGTACACAGTTGAAGAAGGGGAAATAAGGTTTTGTATAAAAGTTTCTTGGCTTTTTGCTATAAGACAGTACTGATGAGACGTTTTTAAAAGGTAATGGTGGGGAGTTTTCCATCTGAAGTCAAGGATAAAGCTGTTTTAAAACAAAAACAATTGTGCAGAATAAATCCTCAAGCACAATATTGGCAGAATGTTTTTAGTCCGTATCCCAGTTATTGGCAGTATCGTTCACTGAAAGACTTTGGGAGCACATGAATCTTAGTTCTAATCAGATAAGTCACGTCATCCCAATTGAAAATCAAGCAAAATAGTATAAAAACAAAATGCTGCTTCTGTACAGAACTTTCCTGGATAAGCAATGTTAGAAATGGTTGCAAACCTTTTTTTCAAAAGTGATTGTGAAAGCACCAACGTGTTCAGTGTTGTACAGGCCACAAAGGAAGTCAGCCCTTTGCTGCATCAGGCTTAAAAAGGCCCGATCCTGTAAACCTCCGTAGGTGTAATACTTATTACCATGACCTGTCCTGTTGCTCACCAGTCTTACAGAAGGGTCCTTCGAGCCTTTGGGATTTTGCTGTCTTTCAAGTCTTCCTTCCTAGTGGTTACCTTTGCTGCCAGGAGGATCTCAGAGATACAGACACCGATGCACTGTCTTCCGTGAGAACTGTCTGCTCGTTTTCCTCCCTAGGTCACAGAGACATTTGGGGAAGAGGAGGCTACACATGTTGAGTTTGAGAGCTGCTAGTTGTTACGTAGACAGGACCAGTTTCTTAGGAAATCTTATGGTGGTGAACTTTAGACAAAAAGTCCAAAGGCCCTGTCATCCTGTCTCAAAGGCATTTCGAATGAATTAGAGACTGTGCATCCAAACCTGATTTTACCTACAGGACAGGGAGGTTGATGCTTGAGCTCTTAATTCTGTGGGATTGCAACAGCACAAGATACCCCTACTCAGCAGCAGCTAATCCATTCATTCTGTGCTGCTAGTCAAATAACTCTGTGTAACTCTAGTGTTGTTTTGAAGTGTGGTTGCTCTCACTTGAGCTGGGCTAACTCCAGTGTGCTAACTCGAGCTAACTGGTGCAGTGAAGACAAGCCCAGTGTCTCTGTGGAGGCAATGAGTGTATCTAGAGCGCATGAGTTACGGAAGGCAAGCAACCATTGGATGATGAACTTTCATAAAAGCTCATAACTATAGAATGCAATTTAGTAAGCACAATGCATTAATTTTGCTAAGCAAGGCAGTAAAAGTTTTCAAAATAGCTGTCTCTAGACAGAGTAGAATGATTTATTGTACCTATTTAAAGCACAATGTAATTCCTCATTTAACGTTACATTTTTTCAGGAACATAACTACAACTTTAAGTGAAACAATGTTAAATTAATCCAATTTTCCCATAAGATTTAATGTAAATACGGGGGGTTAGGTTCCAAGGACATTTTTTGAGGGCAGACAAAAGGCATTATACTGTATACTGTACTGTACTGTGGTTGGGAAGTGCCCCTGGCTTACCCCACACCGGCACAGCCCGCTGCAGGCAAGGACGCTAGGAAGTATCTTCGCAGCAGCAGCGGCAGCTTCCCCGGAGAAGAACAGGCGCCGACTTTGCTGGGGGATGCTCCAGGACCGCCTCTTCCCATCCCCGCTCCACTCCAGGCCCACCTCTTCCCACCCCCACTCCACCTCCTCTCTGGAGCACACCACATCCCCACTCCTTCCCCCCCCCATGCCCCCAGAAAGTCCTAAGCGCTGCCAAACAGCTGTTTGGCGGTGGGGGAAGCACTGGGGGCGGGGGGGGCGGAGAAGAGGAAGTTGTGCAATGCTCCCTTGTAAAGTCGCTGCTCTTCCACAGAATCTTACAAGCAGTGGACAGAGCAGGCAGCCAAATGAGGTTATAAGGGAGCATTGCACAACTTTAAACGAGCCTGTTCCCTAATGGAGCAGGGACGTAACTTTGAAACAGCGTTAAGCGGGAGGACGTTAAGTGGGGAGTTACTGTAATAGTAAAGACTTGGCTTCAATTAACTATTTTCATCTTTCTTTTCCTGAAAAGAAAGCACAGTCTCTCTGGTAGTAATGCCAGACTGCTTTTGTAATCTAGCTGATGTATTTGATTTATCAACCCACCGGGATTGTCCATTGTCAGACAACATGCACATGCTTTGTTGAAATGGCAGCTTAGTTTGACAGATTACATTTCTTCACAGGCTTTATTTTTGTTTTAGTAAACAAGTGAAAGTTATGTCTGATTTTCCTAGTTATAAAACCCCCGTCTGTGTGAGCAGTGTTGTTTAAATTCCTACAGCGATGGAAGGGCTTTTGCCATCCGTGTAGTTAAAGCACCTCTCGCGATGGATGAATTCTTCCGTTGATCTAGCTGCGTCTCTTCAGGGACTAGGTCAATCTAACTACGCCGCACAGGGTGTGAAATTTTTCACAGCCCTGTGGAACATAGTTACATCGATCTAATTTTTAAGCCATCCATTCCATTATAAAAACCTCTTGTTTTCAATTTACTTAAATGTCAATAATTAGTGATTTGAGACAAATTGTGAATGAAATTTATATTGTAAGCAAGGTCAGCAAGGTTATATATTTTTTATATAAATATAAAAAAATCTTATTTAAATGAAGAAAAACTAAATTAATTTTGATTCATCGTTGTCTGTATTAACCAGCATTTGCTTTTCCAGGGGCTTCGTTAGGGGTATTTGTGGTGCTCATAAGGTTGTGTATACCCAGGGTCTTTCTCCACAGCTAACTGAACCTCAGAAAACTGTTTTCATCTTAGGGGAAGGGTATTAGAAGGACAGAAGAGCATAAACCAGCATAAGTGACTGGAGTGAGCGGGTCTCATTCTATAATTTAATTAGACATGGTGATTTATTACTCCTGACTTTTCTTTGTTCTCTGATCTGGTGCCTTTCTCTCCTCCAGGCACTAGTTGGTTTCTCAGATTACCAGATTTTTCAGGAGTTGATCAAAGGAAGAGAAGACAACTCCTTCTATAAGAACTGCATCTCTCAGATGCTGAGAATGGTAATGGAGGAGGGCTGTGCCACGCAGAAGCAGGTCCTTAACTACATTGGGAAATGCTTCCGAGTGAAACTCAACCTTCCTGAGTGGTACCCAAATGAGCAAGCTGCAGAATTCCTTTTGGAGTACGTATTCATGTAGCAATATATAACTAAATGATTGAACTACAGCTGTAGTCACATTTCACTGTCTGACCTTACTGTATCATGACCAGCTTTTCAATAAGCTCAAGGACAAAAATTTAGAGAGACATCCACTCCCCCACCCCCCTCCGAATAATATTATGGGGCCAGTTTTCAGCCAGCTTCTGGAAACTTTGCATTTACCTTAATCTGTCTGCAAACACATATCCACCAGATACGTGAGCATGATTTCAGAGGATGGCTGCAGACTTGGTCCTTCGTGCATTTTGCCATGTGACGTTGTAGTGGGTTTTATAAAAGAACTAAATATCCTCAATACTGAGAGAGAGATGTTAGGAAATTGAACAGTGAGCTCAGCCTTAACTCTGAATCTACTGTACCACAGCCTCCTTGGCATTTAACCCGTTGTTTGAAGTCCTTTGCAGCACTTGAGCACAACAGGGTGAGCGAAGTTTACCTTAAAATGTTTTTGGAGGTTATATCTTTAGGTAGAGGAGAGAAAATAAACACTTGCTCCATGGAATAACATAGGACACTGCATTCCATTCTAGTTTTAACTTCGAATATTCTTAAGGGGGGAGGAGGAAGTGGTATTAGGGAATCCCTGGTTCATAGTACAGGTGTTTTGAGTTGAGGAGCTCTTGCTTCCAGCCCTTGAAAGGAACTGATTGGAAGGTTCCAGAGTCCTTGAGATACCTGTAGTTAGAGCATGGTCAGTGCGGCAGAGACCTCAAGCCAGCCTACTGGTGACTCAAAGGGTTAAAAATGTTAAGAGTCAGAGTCATCTAGAAGGACAAGAGTCGGGAGTAAGAATCCTTCATGATGGTCTTCAGAGGATCAGAATGTCAAGGTTAAACTCTTTCTTTTTCCTTTCAAAATATCCTGGGCTGTTCGTCAATGTGGCCTAATCTGCACATTTTGACCATCAGAAAGGGCTTTCAGTTGAAGTGGGAGGTGAGACAGGAGGAAGCTGAAGGCACTAGATAGGGTGTGCACCTCGTTCGATTGGGCTTTGGTGATTATAACTTGCATATTTTGAAAGAGAAAATTTTCCTGCCAAGTTTTGGCCCAGAGAGGACCTTTATAGTTGAGTCATAAACACTTGAATACAAGGGAGTGCAGGGTGGAAACACTGATCGGGCCAATCATGGCAATACCTGATCATGGCACTTGCTTCTGGGAAAGTAAGCTTGTAGCTGATCTGCTCTGACAGGAATTTAGGAAGTCTGTACTTCGTCTTGCCCAGGTTAAGGAGTATTCAGACCAAAATTTTATAACTGAGTGCTCTGCTGGGACATGATAGGAGGTTTGATTGTGATGTTGCCTGGCAGTAACACAGTTTTAGTGAGTACATTTTCTATTTACCATTTATTCTGGGGGAGACAAAGTAGGTGAGGTTATATCTTTTATTGAACCAGCTTCTGTTGGTGGAAGGGAAAAGTTAGAAAGCTGTGTCCCTTCCACCAGCAGAAGTTGATCCAGTAAAAGATATAACCTTGCCTACCTTGTCTCTCTCCTATCCTGGGAGCAACATGGCTACGGTAACACTGAAAACATGTATTTTGAGTGCATTTTGTGTTACTGTTTAACTCTGTTCCATAGAGAATGATGCACATATATGATTGCACCACATTTTATGTGAAATCCGTGTACAAAATTTAGCCTTCGTGTGGACCTGTCTCAAAATACTCCATGGCAACATGAATAATTTTGTGCTTAAGTCAATTTAGTGCTTAAAAAGGTGTAGAATTAACATTCCAGGAGTCTCTCTTCATCCAAATAACAGGCACAGTACTGGTGGCAGCAGTGCGGGCTCACCTGCTGATGTGCCTCAGTCGTGTGCTGGAAGATTGCATCTCTAAGGATGATGAGAGGGAAGTCTCTAAATCCTTTAAGTCCATTGAAATTTCGGAAAACAGCCCAGACGTGTGGGGAAAACTGTTATGCAGCTTAACTTTTGAGTTAGTGAATAAGAGTTTGGTCAAGGGCTGTTCAGGCAGGAGCTTGGAACATAGATCCTGTTAGAGATGGAGTTAATTGGCCCCTTTTCTTCCTATTCCTACAGTCAGTGCATCTGTATCCACTTGAAAACCAAAACTGAGAAGTTCTACTTGCTTTGTCTGATGACCCGGAAGCTGTTTGCTTTTGCCAAAGAAGAGTGCATGGAGGAGAATCCAGACAGCCTTATGAATCAGGAGGTGCTTACCCCAGGGCAGCTTTACCTCATGTTCTTAAAGGTAATGCCTTCAAGTGTTTAAAGCTGTGAGTGGCAGGAGAACCGCTAGATACATAGAAAAGAGAGCAAATCTGTATCCAGCATGTGGGGTATTTGAATGACTCGTATAAGAGGAGTTTGTGAGGAGGCAGCTAGGCTCTGGTGGATCATGCCGAGGGCTGAGCTTCAAGAGATCTAGGTGTTGTTTCCAACTCTGCCCCTGGTTTGCTGTGTGACCTTGGATATGTCACTTAACCTTTCTGTGCCTGTTAGCCTGTCTGTGAAATAGGGATGATGCTCTTTGCTCATCCTCGTTTGTTAGAGCACTATAACATCTCCAGCGAGAGCGAAGTATTAGCCACTAAACACACCACACACAGGATTCTCACTCCTGAATTCGCATCTCGGCTTCCCAGCATAAAGCTGGCACCACTCCCTCAGTCAACACCTGTGCCGAATGCTGCCGGCAGACCCCGGTCTTACCCAGCTCAGGCCTACACTCTGAGGATTTCACTTTTGAGTCACTCCAGACCAACCTTGTGTCAGCTGTAGCACTGCAGGTATGTTCTTCATTTCCCAAGTGTTCAAGGAGACATCTGTAGGCAGATTTCACATCCACGTACATCACATGAGACACTCAGGCAGCACTGATGTTGGATTTGACCATTTGTACAGGACATCTTTCTACCACAAGTCCACAAGCCTGCTTCGTCCTTCTTCAAAACCATCTCTAGAAAGGAAAGCTCAGAAACCCCTAAGTATGCTAAGATGCATGGAGGCACCAGGCATCATAAGACACTGAGTAGGATGTGCTGAGTTAAGTGCTTTGAGGTGGAGTAGCTAAGAGTGTATTTGGCTGCATCAATACAGGGGAGCTGATCCAATGCACCAAAGATAACAAGGAAAAGTTTGCATCAGGGCTGCAGTAAAGTGCACCGAATGATTGGAGAGCAAATGACTGCACCAGAGCCCCGAACTGCTGCCAGTTCTGGGGAGCAAGCACCAAAGGGTGCCGTGATATCTGAACATGTTGGGAGAGTGCTTTGAGATACTGTTCGAATCGAGTGACCAAAGCACCAGTGGATGGCGTTTTGGGACAGGAGTGTCAACACTCACACTCGATTGGGCATTGGTGCCTGAGCTGAAATGCTTTCAGAAACCATAACTGTAGGAGATGCAGGTGGCAGAAGCTATGGGTGCATTTGCTCAACACTAATAATCAGTGGGGATTACAAATTAGAATAACTGTAGCTGCAAATATTCATTTTGTGTCTTTCTCTTGTTGTATAGGACGTGGTTCTCAACCAGGGGTCCGGGCCCCCTGGGGGGCCATGAGCAGGTTTCAGGGGGGCCACCAGGCAGGGCCAGCATTAGATTTGCTGGGGCCCAGGACAGAAAGCTGAAGCCCCACTGCCTGGGGCTGAAGCCAAAGCCTGAGCAACTTAGCCTCACGGGGCCCTCTGTGGCGTGGGCCCCCAGGCAATTGCCCTGCTTGCTACCCCCTAACACTGGCCCTGGCTTTTATATGCAGAAAACCAGTTTCTGTGGCACAGATGGGCCATGGAATTTTTATAGCATGTTGGGGGGGGGCTCGGAACGGAAACGGTTGAGAGCCCCTGGTATAGGAGACCTTTGTGCTATGTCTGTTCGGAGCCCTGTAGAACTGAGGCATTTGCAATACTTGTCTGTGTTCTGAAACAAAGACTATCCGTTTAACTGTTAATGAGCTCGTTCAGAAAGGAGTAGCGATGCAGGGCATCACAGCGAGGAGTAAGATTGTGATTGTGCACAAATTGTGATCGTTGGTCTCTTTTAAAAGACAAGGAAGGATGGGCTTGTCGTTAAGGCATTGGGCTGCGACTTGGGAGATCTGGGCTCCATTTCTGGCTTTGCCACTGATTTCCTGTGTGACCTTGATTTGTCATTTAATATCTCTTCACCTTGATTTCTCCATCAGTAAAATATACCTCGCACCATGCAGCTCTGATGTCAGGTTTAGTGCCCCCCTCTATCTGACACACACAGTTCATAAAATGGGTTAAACGGAAGATTCAAAGTAGTCTAGATTAGTATTTTATTTCTATAGTGCTTCTTATCTGATCTCAGAGCATTGTAGGGAGCAATTAAGTATGTGAAGAAGCGACAGCATTCTGGCAAATTTAGTAATTGTAATTTTAGAATCTTCACATGTGCTGTTGAATAACAGATGTAAATTAACGGAGATGGAATCGGATGTATGTCACCAGACTGGTGTGAGCTGGGAGCAAGATTTGCCTAGAACAGTAGTTGGTTCACTTATTCTTTAATATTTTTATGCCCTCCTTGCAATGATGATTCAGAAATAAAAAATGAATCTTGACTATCAGCATAGGAGTAAAATATCAACGGTAATTAAGGAAATCCAGTCAAAATAAAATGCATTACTTTTTGGAGCAGTTTACAGACTTAATAGGAATAAGCAAAATCGATTCAGGGTGGGGGAAATCCTCCGTTACCATAAATCATTTAGTTATCAAGGGCAGCAATGAAGTCAGGTAAGAGCCTTTTCAGACCCTTTAGGTAGGTTAGGCAAGGAGTTCTCTTGTGCTGCTGAATGCACTTGGAGACAGTCCTACAACCATACTGACATCCTTCACTTCAAGCTTAGTCTCTGGCTTCTTAGATATACCATCTTCCTTTCCAAAAAGCTTTACTTCTCAGTAATCCGTTACAGTATACCATCAAACGCTGCAGACTTTTGTATCGTCAATTCTCTCCTGAAACCCTGCTTCACCACACTTATTTGTGCACAAGATCTGACTAACAGCTTCAGCAGCAAAACTGACATTCTCCAGCAATACATGTCCTCAGTTTTTCCTACCTTTCCCTCTGTATATCTCATCCGTTTACATGCCTGTCATTCTTGGTGGCGCCTTTGATTCTCTCCCTCTTTGACAGCTCCCTGCCCTCTGACTCCTCTTCCTCTGTGTGGTCTTGCTCCCTTCACCTTAGGGGGGGAAAAATTCTGAATTCCCACCCCCCTCTCACTCTCGGTGTCTCCAGTGGGCTTCGCTCATGGTGACCTTCACTCCTATTCCTTCAACTCACACCTGGATCCCATTTTAGTTCAGTTCCTGTCCTCCTCACTCCATCAAAACTGCCCCAACAAAGGTCACAAATGCCCTTCTCCTAGCTGAATCTTTTCCCACCTATCTGTTGGTGTTCCTCAAAGTTCTGCCTTCAGGCCCCTCCTCTCTTCCTTGTGCATTCTCTTGGCAATCCCATCCATTCCCTTGTTTCAGATGTCCTTCGTGTCTTAGCCTTGCAGCTCCAGGGTGATCTTCTGACTCTTATCTACCCCCGCACTAGATTTTGTGAAGACTTGCTCTTTAATGTTACTTTCCCTTGCTTTATCCACCTGTGTGCTGCTCCTCTCCCCTTCTCCTCTCTGGTTTTCCTGCTTCTCACTTCTCCTCCAACAACTGTCCAAAATTTTACTACTGAAGTCATCTCCTCAAGGCTCCTCCTTGAATCACTGTTAGTTTACTGTGGAAAATTAAAACTCATTGTTCCTACCTTCAAGCCCCAACCTAATGTCCACAACTACGTCTTTGCTTTAATTTCTCCCTAATCCCCCTTGTGCTGCCCATAGGACTCCCCGGCCCTTGTCATACTATTCCTTCTATCCTTCATTCTGCTTTTCGCAGTTTGTTTTGTTGTCTCTTCACCTGGAATACTTACCTCCTTATTTGGCAACACAGCTGTCTGCTGCCTTTTCACCAATAATTATTGTTTTAGGCCTCTTTTTGTCCTGTCTGTTTTAGACTGTAAGCTCTTGAGAACAGATTTGTCTTACTCTGCTTTGTAAAGTACCACATACTTTTATGGAGCTATGTGAGTAATCTATTAATAATAATAATAATAATAATTAATAATTATTATTATTATTTTATTATATTATGTCTTGCCCATTTCTGGGCCTTTCCTCATTGTAATATGGAAGTATTCCTGTTCTAAAAGTTCTCAGTGTAGATCTATAAAAATATGTCACTGTAAAGCATTTATAATCCACAGTAAGAGCATGCAAGCCCCAAATATCCCCATCTGTGCTGTCAGACTCAGTGGGTAACCCATGCCTAACTAATTCTTTAGAGCACGTCTATTTGCCATAGCTTTAAAATCTGCTTTTAGCATCGTTTTTTAATAGAAGTTTGTGTTTGGAAGAACAGAACTCCCCTGCTACTGCAGTGGCTTGTGCCTTTGGAATTGAAGAAGAAAATCTAAATCCAAGGTGTTTAAAGGCTTGTGATGTGTTCTGTTGAAGGAAGCCCCACCTTCATTCCAGGGAGTGGAAACACTGGGGACTGAGGTGGGCTGTCTGTACTCAGATGGAATAGCTAGCCCTGAACCAATAAGCCGTGCTTTACTAGCTGGCTGCAGCCCTGCTCTGGCACACTTGTGGAGGAGCCAACCACCCCTTCCAGGCGTGTTTGAATGATAACATATGATGTCTTTACCTTGAATTAGCTTGGCTGTATGCAGAGGATTTCTTTTAATAAAAAGTTGCAAGCAGTGGCAAATACCTTACTCTTCCCTGTTATCAGAATAGTGAACATCTGAGCTCATTCAAGTACCAAAATTACAACCCAAACGAACCTCCAAAAGCAGTCATCTAAAATGTTTATCACGTTGTCTGAGAAGCATCTCTCTTGGTGATATTTATACGTTTCTAAAAACTTGAGCTTCAAAGTCAAATTATTCCTTTTTTGTAAGGCAGCTCTACCCTTCGCTGGTTCTCACTTCATCAGCGTGTTCAATGTCCAGTAAACCAAAAGGTCAAATGTACTTGCAATGATGACGACACATTTCGGGAGATGTTGAATTGTTGCAGAGTAATACACTTATGCTGCATATTGCATTAATCATCCACTTCACTTTTTATGGGTTTCTCCACATACTTAAGAAATTCATACCGGTAGTTGATAAATCAGGAGATGATTGCAAAACTGGTGGATTGTGCCCTGCATTTCACTGACAGTGTGCCTTTCAGGGTTGAAATGGTGTCATTAACATAATTCGGGGGAGGTGGGGATTAATCTAGAATGATAGAAATTAACAACGGGTGGTCTTAGCTAATCATCAAAAGATCATCTAGTTCATCCTTCTGTCAATGTGGGAGGGTCTGTACAGTATATTAATCAGTAACATCGCATGCTTCAGACACAGGGCTGTTTCGTGTTTTTACTTTCCTAGTTTAACACGTCTCATTTTTAAACCTTAGGAGAGGATGGAAGCTTGGTTGCTTTCTGTTAAAGTAGCCTTGGACAAAAGATCTCAGAAGACGAATATAACCATCAATTCAGAAAATATGATGAAGCTATTCAGCATGGGAATTGATGTTACAAGGCCATTTGAATATCTCCTTGCTACTGGTAACCTGCGCTCTAAAACAGGTAAAGTTTATCTTGAACTTCATTCCATTCCTGCGATACAATTTTAGCGCTTCACGGAGAGGTGCTGATGGAAATACATTTTTTTCAAGCCTCTTCTCTTAAAGTATCATTTTGTCTACTGAATATTTGCTCAAGTTGAATTCATGCAGCTCATTATGAACAAGAAGCTTTTTGACAAAAGGATTAGATTTTTCCTCAGACTTGGATCATATGTATATTAAAATATACACATTATTTATATTCAGATACAGGATTTTATAAATATCTTTACATTTAGCATTGCTAAAAGAAGCCGCATTGATTGCTTTGAAAATAATGTCCGTTCTCCTTAGAAAAGGCACAGCATGGTGTATGGAAGTGCTCGCTGCTTCTCTGTGCTCCCTCCCCTCTGAGTTAGAAACTACGGCACTTGGATAGTTTATCACCAGAGCCCATTCGATCCTTGGCCTGTGCACTGAGGCTGCAAACATAGTGTCTATTATGATACTGTTTTATGTCCACTAGAGCAGTGGTTCCCAAACTTTAACAACCTGTGAACCCCTTTCACTAAAATGTCAAGTCTCGCGAACCCCCTCCTAAAAATGAATATTTCAGGGATTTTCTCCTTTACCTGAGTATAAATTATAAAAGCAGTGATCTTGGAAATATAAAATTTGTTTTTATGACATGCTTATTACACACTATTATTAATTATTATTTATAATTATATTATTTTATTACATTATGAAAACGGCAACACTCTTCCAAGATCTCACTTCCGTAGCTTGTATCACTTTGAATAAGCCTGTTATAAGACAAGGCTCCTATGTTTCATCAAGGAGTATCAGATTTGAAACAGCATGAAGGTATTTAAGAAGCCAACTCAAAGAGTTCCTCCTAAATATGCATTCAGGTCTTAAGCAGTCCAGGCAAACAACGCACGTTACAACAAAGCTTAAACTTGTTCTTCATAATAATTTTAAAAACAATACTACCTGCCTATTTAATTTTAAAAACAGCAAAAAATATCCACTTCCCTTTCCATTTCTTATAAGGAGTCTTGAAGTTTAAATCTCCTCAGTATGATAGATATGCTTGCTTTGATCTGCTTAGCTCTTGGAAGTCCAGGGGCTCCAGGCTGCTGGCCCCGTGCTGTCCAGGGTTCCTAGGGACAGCTCTGTCCGCCATTAGGGAATTTTTTCCCAAGAACCCCCTGTAACATTTCGTGAACCCCCAGGGGTTCACGAACCCCAGTTTGGGAACCACTGCACTAGAGACTGGGCTCAGACTACAATAGGCCAGAAAATTTCCAGTGAGGTGAAAAGTCAATGAAAAATAGGGAAACAAATTGATAAAATTTTCATGGAAAAAACTTAGTTTTGCAGTCAGCTTTGAGACAGTTAACTCACTTCACATAGCGCGCCGAACAGGTGTGAGTAACTTTTGGTTGCTACCAATTTGAGCTGGATTTGACCAGTGACCTGGCGTGTAAAGGCTGTATAGCCCCCTGCCATCCACTGAACCCCTCAAATGTAGATATAGCTTAATGAACTGAGAATCTCTCCTTTGATGTCAATCTTTTAGACTTCTATGCATGAGTCTATTGAAGATGATTTATAGAATTGTATTTTGCAAATGTCCTTCATTAGTATCAGCTCACACATTAAATCTGGCTTTTGTTTTTTAAAGGTCTGGGTATGCTACAAGATTCTGGTCTGTGTGTGGTGGCAGACAAGCTGAATTTTATTCGTTACCTGTCCCATTTTCGCTGCGTACACAGAGGTGCTGCGTTTGCCAAGATGAGAACCACCACCGTGCGCAAACTGCTCCCAGAATCCTGGGGCTTCCTGTGCCCTGTGCACACCCCCGACGGAGAGCCCTGTGGGCTGATGAACCATATTACGACTGTCTGTGAAATAGTGACACAGTCAGCCTACACCTTGTCCCTGCCACCTTTGCTCTGCTCCTTAGGTAGGTTCCATTGAGTTAATAACTTAAGAAAACTTGGACCCCACAGACCTGTGTCTTCACTGGATATCATTACAACAAAAACATTTCAACATGGCTAAACCTGCATTTTGGTTCATGACAAAAATAATGTATTGCTTACACAGCGCTGACATTTTTAAAATGTTGTTTGAATAGCAATACATTTACTTGGGGGTATTGAACTAATAAAAGCTGCATACTGTAGAATGAGCAGGTTCATTTGTACAGAAAGATAAATGCACAGAAATGTCTCCAAAAAGTGTCATTATTTGCACCTTTATAAGGTCACCAATGACTATTTAGTAAAAGAACAACTCATCTAAGCATTTTATTTTTTTGTGATCATCAAACTACTTTTTATTGTTTTAAATCTGGATATAATTCAGGCAGTATCCTGGAAAAATAGCGTATACCTGATATTTAGATTCTTAATATATGTAGTGGGCAAAGCAAAATGTGTAAAGCATTTCTTATATGCTGGTCTAGAATGTTTCTAAGATCCTGAGGAGTGTTGGTGTGGATCACTACTTTCAGCATTAATGGTTTCCTTGGTTCTTTCCCAGGTGTCACTCCCGTTGATGGGACTCCAAGCCAACCCTATGCAGAGTGTTACCCAGTTACACTGGATGGCTCGTTAGTGGGCTGGGTAGAAAAAGATATGGCTCCTACGATTGCAGATACTCTCCGGCACTTTAAGGTTGCCTTGTTTGATGTGACTTGACTTAAAAGAAGCAGTTTTTTAACTTCTCCCAAATGTTTCCTTCCTTCATTTTTGTGCCTGACTGATTCATTTGGTTTTATTTGAATTTTAAGAATTGAATTTTATCATGTTCTTATTTAATTTTATATTATGATTATTTTATACCTATTTATAAGGCATTGCCACCAAAGCATTGCAGCATCAAGGTATTTGTTGGTTGTAGCAATTTAAAATGCAATTGTTTTTCTCCAGTTTTGTAGAGATTTTGATGCAAATATTTTTGTAAAAAAATATATGAAACAGTGAATTTGTGTAGCTACTTGTGTGACTAAAATTTTCATTTGGAGGGGAAAATAGGCTATTGGATGCAAAAAAATCTTCATTTATTACAAATTTTCTAACTAGCTTTTTTTCTGTGCATGTGAGAACAGGTAATGCAAGAAAAGAAAATTCCAGCTTGGACTGAGGTAGTCCTTATTCCAATGACCGGAAAACCTAGTCTGTATCCAGGATTATTCATTTTTACTACCCCTTGCAGGATGGTTCGGCCTGTGAGAAATTTGGCCTTGGGAAAGGAAGAATTGATTGGTACTCTGGAACAGGTACTGTGCATGGGTCTGTCTAACGTGTTTGTTTATTACAAAGCAGTGGCCATTAGAGAAAAGTCTTTGATACAAAAATAAGACACCTTACAAAAATATCTGTGACAGGAACAATGAAGGGGAGGTGGAAGCTGATCTTGTCAAAAAGGCTATTAAGTTTGCTTGGGTTTAGTGCGCTAGCGCAGATGAGAACTAGCATGAATATGTCTACACAAGCTGAGAATCACATCCCTAGCTCAGGGTAGAAGTAGCCATAGTTATGTTGGTTTTTGCATAGCCCTTTTTACACACTAATACACTAAGTTATCAAATAGAGCAGCTGGAGCTATGAAGGTGATTGGAGACAACTTTATTTACCTTTAAAAAGATCAATTTGATAATTAAATTGGACTTTGCTTATCTCAGGTCTTCATGAACATTGCTGTCCTTGAGGATGAAATTGTGCCTGGCGTGACCACTCACCAGGAGCTCTTTCCTCATAGCATGTTGAGTGTGGTAGCCAACTTCATTCCATTCTCTGATCACAACCAGAGTCCCAGAAACATGTACCAATGCCAGATGGGTAAGTACTGTGCTAAATATTGCCGTCAAACAATCCCCAAGTTTCCACATGCACAGGAGGAAGGAAAAGAATCAGATCCTTGACTCCTTCATTCCCCTTTCCATTGTATCCTCTTTAGCTTTGCAGGAGGGGGAGAACCTCCAACAAACCTTAGGGGGACTGTTGGTTCCCCTCACAACGTCATGGGACTTGGGAGGCTCATTAGTATCCCTTGCGAGCCTTGCAAAGGAAAGGCTTAAGAGTCCTCGTTTCTTATGTGCAGTGCTGAGCTCTCTGGAGCTGATGTTCTCCAACTTGAATTTTTGATAGGAGAAAGTTACTGTTTCAAATTATGGTCAAAGGCACAAGACAGAAATTGGGTTTCTTTCTTTCTTTCTTTCTTTTTTTCTTTTTTTTTTGCTATTAAGTGGCAAATATGTTGAGTGTGTGTGTCTGCCTGCCTGCCTGCTATATTTTCAGGGATCCTAATTCAAGAACCCATCCTCCACTTCACTTCAAAATTTGAAGAAAATGTCTACAAAGAAATTTCTTAACCCCATCAGATAGATGTGACTCATGCCTGAAAGCATGAGAGTTTATATCATTTCTAAACATTGGGGGTTTATTACTGTCGGATGAAATTGTGTATGTTCTCATTAAACTATGTAAATTCCTAATCCTTTTTGACTCCTACGAAGTTCTTGGTCTCTGTGATATCTATTGGCAATGAGTTCTACAGCTCAGTTATTCTTGCGGGGGGGGAGGGTGTGTGTGAGAGAGAGAGAGATCTATCTCCAAGGGTAGTGGCTAAGCTCAGGGGATGGCACGTGAATGGCCTGGACTTGTGCCCCACAGCTGTCCTCGAGGGACAGTTCTCGCAGTATCTAGTGGCCTTAGAGTGGTATCCTTGCTGATGGTATTAACTGCCTTTGATACCATTGACCATGAGGTGTGTGGACTTGTTTCTGATCCATAGCAGCGATGGGTGGGATGCTCTAAATGGTCCTGGTCTTGCCTTGCTGAGTGCCCTCAGAGGGTGGTGTGGGGTAACTACTCCTCCCTGAGGCACTCTCTTGTTAAACAAGAGGGGTGATATGTATGTGAGGCCATTGGGAGGCTTAGTGATGAGGCGTGGGTTGCAGTATGCTGCTAACAGACCGCTCTACATCTCCATGTCCACTGACCTGGCCAGAGCTGTCCATTGTGGTGCTCCATGTCTGGGGGAGACTGGCACAGCTATGAGGGCTAACTGGCTGAGACTCCATCCCAGACAAGATGGAGGTGTTGCAGATTGGTTGGGGGAAACAATCGGAAGATAGAACAGGAATAATACTGGCCATTTTGAGGTGTGTCTGCGCCATCAGTGGATCAGGTTTGCAGTCTGGGCTCCGGTAACACTCAGATGCTATTAGAAGAGCAGGTAGCTGCCACAGCAAGATCACCTCTTTCTCCCTCCCCGAAGCATCACATGACTAAGAGATTGAGTCCATTTCCTTTGGATGCAGACCATGCAACTGTTATCCAGACCTTTGTCACTTTGCAAGGTGCTCTCTGGGAGGCTACATCTTAAATCTATCTGGAAACCGCATCTGGTACAGAACTTGCCAGCCTCTGTGTTAAGCAGTATGTATTTCATGGTCATATTAAACTGGATCTCTGATCTGTACTGAGGGCCTGTTGGTTTCTGGGTTGACTTTGTGTTGTTTTAGACATATCAAGCCCTAAAATGGCCTGGCTTTAGTCCCCCTTTAGGCCCCTCCCCATGACATACTACCACAGTTGTGGTTAGTGAAGGCACTTGAGCTAAAGTTTCAGTGGTATAAATGAGAGAGAGTACAGCTGGCAGGTGTTGAGAGAAGAGTGAGGTTGTGGACTCCAGGTTGGCTTTTGTTGGTGGAGTTTATTAAATGTTTGTTAAATCCCTGGTGCTGCTGGCATGGTGCTATTGATGGGTGATTGCCAGAGTCTGCATGGTTGGTATTTTAAGAGTTTACCAAGGGAACTCACTGCTTGGGATTGGTGTTCTTTCCCATACATCCCTAAGTGAAACCCTAATACAACCCTAAATGAAAAAGTGCTTCAAGAGCTCAGAATTCCACCTTACGCCTGCTAGGCAGCGGAGACCAAGGAGTAGGGAATCCTATCGGAAAGGTTTTGAAGAAGCAGATTTGTAGCTCAGTCATTTTCCCATAGTCTTCTGAAAATAGTAAACTGAATAAAATAGCAACCCATTGTTCAGAAGTTGCATCGCTTATCAATATTCAGACCAGGAGTTAAAAGATATTTTATAGTATGAAAATGTAGGACAGAAGAGACATAAGTGAAATGTCACATACAGAAAACCTTGATTTTAATTTTTTATGGTAAGTGTGAAATTGACATTCCATCTGGATATGTTAGAATTACTGTAAGAGGGAGAATGTTAAAAATAAACCTTATTAAATGATAGGAATGGAACTGAATTACTAAAGGAGTTTAAGCAGTAGTTTGCAATTTGTAATTCAGGAGCAGGAAGGGAAGTTCTTATCTGCATCAGTGCAGTCTTAAAATGAAAGCTTAGGAGGACTTTTTGGA
Organism: Terrapene triunguis; assembly: GCF_002925995.2. Lineage (NCBI taxonomy): Eukaryota > Metazoa > Chordata > Testudines > Emydidae > Terrapene > Terrapene triunguis. Next base: position 1,243,049 of record NW_020664483.1, read on the forward strand.
TTTGGGGAAAACATCAACTTTTTCTCCATACACAAGAAGAGACTCTGCAGGCTGGATCAGTTTTATCCCTACCAAAGCCATGACAGAACATTGTGATTTTTTTGCCACTGGATTAATCTGGCTCTTTTTTGTTCTAGGCAAGCAAACTATGGGCTTTCCACTTCTGACTTATCAGGATCGCTCAGATAATAAACTGTACCGACTTCAGACCCCGCAAAGCCCCTTGGTGCGGCCGTCCATGTACGATTACTATGACATGGACAATTATCCAGTCGGTACCAATGCAATCGTTGCTGTCATCTCCTACACTGGCTATGACATGGAAGATGCAATGGTAAGTCATTGAAAAGGAAATGGAATATACTGCCTTGTCTGTGTCACCTGGGGACTGGCGTGTGAACATCAGTTCTACAACCCACTGGCTATGTTGATTCTCAGTTAAGTCATGAATTAAACATCTGTTTGGGGGTTTTTGCCAATTACTCAATCTTAGTTTGCCACACAGTGGGTGTGCACACACGAGCAAGGAAATGAAAAGCCACCTAATGAAAAGTCTGCTTCTCCACCGACAGGCTGCACCCCACAGTTCAAACTCTGCTGTGGAGTGTCTGGGGAGCAGGTCTCCCCCATGATGTGCTCTTCTCTGCCATTCCCCCCTGGCTCTGCTGCCCAGTCTGCCTTCCTACTGGTCTGGGGAATGCTGAGCGAGGCTGTGCAGCAGGGCCAGAAGGGCAACATCAGAAGGTGGAAGTAGCAGTTGGTAAGAGTTTACTTGCCTGCTTTTGCTGGCGCACAAATTTCCCCGTCTGGTAAAGAAGGGAAAATAAATGATTTTTTCACATTTATGATGTGGGAGCTGTGACTGGCATCGGCCTCATTGTGCTAGGCGCTGGCCTTGCACCATTTGAGAAGTGGGTCGTGTCTGAGCGGTGGCGTGTGGGAAGTGTGTGTGGTGTTTTATGGGACTGTGATTATTGGGGGGGGGAGGGGGGTTGATCATTTAGCTAGAGGGAGGTTTAAAAAAAAAAAAGTGGGTCACAGCAATATGTAAATGCTTCCTCTGCCGAGGTTCAGAAACATCTGTGGGCAGAGGAGGGGGAATATAGAAGCCTCGGGGGAGTGACTGTGTAAAATGGAGAGACTGAAATCAGACATGAAGTGTGTTCATCGTGTTAAAACTGATTGTTTTTGGTAAGTCAGCTTTGAAGCAGCCTCGCTGAAGGGACTCTGGTTTCTTGGGGTGTTTTGTTCAGATTGTAAGTAAGGCTTCGTGGGAGAGAGGATTTGCCCACGGCAGCGTTTACAAGACGGAGAGCATAGATCTTGCTGAAAAAATCAAACAAGGAGATGACAGTCTGGTGTTTGGAGTCAAGCCTGGTGATCCAAGGGTTATACAGAATCTGGACGCTGACGGACTGCCGCACATTGGATCCATACTGCAGTATGGGGACCCTTACTACAGCTACCTGAACCTCAGTACTGGGGAGAGCTTCATAACCTATTACAAGTGAGTTCAGAGCTCAGCTGTCCTGGTTACCGTCTCAAATGTAGAGTTCTGAGAACTGCTCTGATGTGCAGACAGCCCTGTAGGGTTTAGGAGTCCTTTATTCATTCCCTGATCATTCCAGAGAATGAAAGCATCTGTATCTCTTTTTATAAAACAACTCTCGCTGGATGCATGCACTGTAGGGAAGAGTAATTAATATTGCAGATGGATTTCACACCAGTATATTGGCTTTCATCTGAGCCCTGCAAGTGTTGAAAAGTTGCAGATGCTTCTTCACAAAGCCAGGGAAAGACACACACACAAAAGGTGGGCTTATCACAAAGTAAAACTGGAGACAGTTCTGGTGAGGAGAGCTTGTGCATATGAGATTCCTCCCACTCTCCACTACTCCTCCTGCAGCCATTCTGTGTGTAGTATTACACTGCTTTCCTACTCTGTGGCTTCTTTCACGAGAATTTCTTAAGGCACTCTGGGTAAGATTTTTATAGGCGCTTAAGCAACTGAGGAGCCTAAGTTCTGGTGACTTCCGATGAGAGGTGCGTAGGATCTAAGTCACTCTGGAAAATGGGAGCTAGGCTCCTACATCGCTCAGGCAGTTGTTTTCAGTTACCCCATTGCTGGGAGGTAAATGGTATCCCTGTCTTACTCGTGGAGAAACCAAGGCACAGAGTCTGTGGCAGAACTAGGAATAGAACCCACCTGTCATGATACCCTGTCAGTGCGCTAGCTAGACATGTAGGATCAGTGACCTTCCTCTGTGTGGGTGGGTGATGGCCTCCTCCAGCTGTTGATCTTCATGCCCAGAATGTTAAAGGTGACACAAAAAGGATATTTTAAAAATTGGGCTTATAAAAAAAGGCCTAAAAGATGGTGGTTTTGGGGGGAGCGGGCTGGTTCTGCTGTTTGTATTATACCTTAGAAATATCAGGAATCTCAAGGTTTGTCTTCCTTTTTTCCCCTTGGGGATCCCAGAGATATTTGTGAGATTTGACACCTTAAACTAAGGGGACAAAGGTGTTGAATCTTTTAACAAGAACAACCTTCCCTTTACTAAAATATTAGTTGCTGATGTTAAACAGGCATTAACAAAAACAAACATTTTTGAATATTCTGACTAAAAATGGCCTACCCCTTTCAAATCATCAGCTCTCTCTCTCTCTCTGTGGGCGCTTGTGATATCACTGTTTCACTAATTCTCTAGTCCTCTTAATCTGCAGTCAAGACTAGACATGAATCTCTAATGGAAAGGGGAAGAGAGGGCAAAATGAAAAGCCTTTAAAAAAAAAAAAAACACAAATTTCAGGTCTTTATAGTTCATGATGATGTAATAAAAATAAAAAAGGGGCAAAAGTCCACTTTTTCTCATTTGCAGGTCACATTTAAAGTGTAAAGAAACTTACCAGGTATTGAAACTCAGCTTGACCATCAGTTCCCACAGTGCAAAGATTAATTAGTTTTAATTGCTACTTACTCTACATTGTTCATGGTGCATAAATCAAAAATCTTTTAGAAATCCTAGTTTTGATTATTGTATTAGAAATGACTTGAGCAGCCTTTGAGGAACCCGTTTTTCAAGTGTAAAACTTTCTAAAACCAACCCGAATGTAGTTTCGATCTCCATGCTTACAAAATGGCTTCTTCCTTGAGGAAATGCTGAGTTTCCCAAGACAGCCAGTTCATTTCACATAGCTTGGCTGTACTACTTATAAAGTCTCTTTCTAAAAGCAGTTTCCAGGGAAAAGTTCCTGGCACAGAGCTGCCAAGTTAACAACTTTGAAACTTTCATTGACTTTCTTTATTTTCCCCTTCCCAGGAGTAAGGAAAGTTGCATTGTGGATAACATCAAAGTGTGCAGCAATGACAGTGGAAATGGAAAATTTAAAAGTGTTTGCATCACTATGAGAATCCCTCGTAATCCAACTATTGGGGACAAATTTGCCAGCCGACATGGACAGAAGGGTATTTTGAGCAGACTCTGGCCAGTTGAGGACATGCCATTTACAGAGAGTGGAATGGTTCCAGATATTCTCTTCAATCCTCATGGCTTTCCATCCCGAATGACCATTGGAATGCTGATTGAGAGCATGGCAGGGAAGTCTGCAGCATTGCATGGCCTCTGTCACGATGCCACCCCCTTCACGTTTTCGGAGGAGAACTCTGCCTTGGAATACTTTGGCAAGATGTTGAAGGCTGCTGGCTATAACTACTATGGAACAGAGAGGATGTACAGTGGAATCAGTGGGGTGGAACTGGAGGCAGACATTTTTATTGGAGTTGTATACTATCAACGCCTGCGTCACATGGTTTCGGACAAGTTCCAAGTGAGGACGACAGGCGCCAGAGATAAAGTCACCAACCAGCCCATCGGTGGGAGGAATGTCCAGGGTGGGATTCGCTTCGGAGAGATGGAACGCGATGCCTTGTTGGCTCACGGCACGTCCTTCTTGCTGCATGACCGTCTCTTCAACTGTTCCGATCGTTCTGTGGCCCACGTCTGTGTCAAGTGTGGCAGTTTGCTTTCTCCTTTGTTGGAGAAGCCTCCGCCTTCCTGGTCCACGACGCGCAATAGGAAATACTACTGTACTGTGTGCAATCAGAGTGACACAATCGACACTGTTTCTGTGCCTTATGTCTTCCGGTATTTTGTGGCTGAGTTGGCAGCCATGAACATAAAAGTGAAACTCGATGTGAATTAACTGTGGACGTGAATAGCAATTCAAGTACTCTAGGAAAAACTAATTTTTAAATGTCCAGATTTTTCTGTCAGAGGATTTAAAAGGACTATTGACTCGTAGCTTGAAATCCTGCAACAGCTGTGGGATTAGTTTGATTTGTGTACTTAAACTGGGGAGATAATCTGCTAAATTACTTAGCAATCAAATGGAGAAGCGGTACAGATCCCTTAACAGTCACTGTTAGCTCTGTAACAGTCCTCTCTGCTTGTGTTTCATATTAGCCAAAAATCTCTTTATGAAAACTGAGCAGTGCCAATGCTTTATTGGACTAGTGGGTTGGGAATTAAAGCGTTAACTCCTTGTCCCAGATACTGCATCTTGTAACTGTGTGATGGCTGTTCCAGGCGGGGGTGTATCACAGTTGTGCTGAAGAGGTTAAATAAAGTGGAATGTCCTTGAACACTGGAAGATCACCAAAAATCTTTGTTAAAGGAGCAAACGTCATGCCTTAACAGTGTCCCTGTCATGTGCAGCCAGCCAGGAAAAATCATTTCTTTGCCTATTTGAGAAATACATCTGCAATGATTAAAGGGGAAAACACTTGTGATTTGAAGGCACGGCCCAAAGTCAGGGCATGGTAGAGTGGCACTGCTCTAGGAGAGAGCCTGCATCAGAGAGGCACGGTCTGTCATAGTGCCGAGAGTGCAGTCTGCTCCATTCACTGCGGGGAGGAGATTGCCCCATTCTGCCAGCCAGTGTGAAGGGGGCAGGCTCTTGCTAGCCCCAGCCCCAGGGCAGCAGCACAAGTTCTTGCTCACCCCTCAGCAGCCACTTGGGCCATTCACAATCTGGGCTTTAAGTCTGATGACTTCCTGCTATCTCTGCTTCTCTCAGTGTGTGAACAGTTAACACAGACTAGTTACCTTCACTTTGGTTACAGTCAGGTTCTAGTCAGTGTCTCTTCCTGGTTCTCAGTCCTAGCATAATTTGAGCTGCAAACACTGCAGCAGCAACATTTAAGCCTTGTCCCTTGTTTAATTTTATTTTTTATTCCATGGAAACGTGACTCTGGTTTTGTAAAAGTTCATTTTTAACTAACCTAAACTTGTGGCAAAATAAATCTTTTTATATTACGGATGAGAGAAATAGTACTTTATTCAGATCTTGGAAAAATAGTAAAATACCCTGCGGTATTAAATATAAGTAATAACTAAAACAAATTAGGTGTTTTTGCTAAATATTATTGAGCGGTGCTTCAAAAATGTTAGTCAGTTGCAAGTTCATAGTATATTTCTAGCAATTATTGTAAAACTAAAGATGGAAAAATCATTAGTTGTAGCTGCAGCATGGTTTCTGTTTACAGCTGAAATTTGCGACCTCTCGAAAATCCAAGTCCATCTTATGCCAATTCAGGGCCCAGGGTAGAATCTGCTGCACATTGGAGGACATCCTGAAACACTGGTTGCCTCCCCCCAATGATAGGTTTTCAAAATTTCACAATGTTTTACTCCCATCTCTGCACAAAAAAGGTTTTTTTTTCAATGGGGGCAGGCTCCGCTGGACAGCAGAGATACCAGCCCTCCCTGATTTTCCATAATCCTCCCAGTGTTTAAATGTAATTATGACATTGCTTAAATCTACAAATTTTGCAATTACATTTAAAAACCAGAAGGATTGCGTGTGTTGTGTGTCACTCACCTCTCAGGACTGACAAACCCAGAGCTGCCAGCTGCAGCATTGTTCTTCTCCACCGGTGCCCCTGTGCAGATCAGAGTCATCTGCAGCCCAGCCCTATACACGGTGTGTACTATTTTGTCGGCTAGCTGAGGGAGACTCACAGGGTCATGCTGGTGACACCCCCTGATGGGGACCCCGTCTCAGGCCAGTGCTGAACACATGGCTGGCTGCCACAGACGCAATGAGCCAGATACACCAAAAAACCACGTGAAGTGGTTTCCGAAGTGTGTGCGAACAAGTGAGGATGTGGCCAATGTCATGGTCAGACCTGGTCATGGCTACTGATGTTACTAAATGTTACTTCAGCTTGTTACCACTGTTATTACTGTAACATGCACAGAAGTGAATCTGAAATGCACCACAAGCGTTCACGGCGCTACCCCAGGTCCTCTCTCTGTATTTGGCTTTGCACTTTTGCCACTACTCCAAGCAGCCTCCAATAATAAACCAGAGCAGGGCCAGCATTAAACTCGCTGGGGCCCAGGGCAGAAAGGGGCTTGTGCAGGTCATCCGGCCAGCTGGCTGGTGGAGAGGCTAGGGCTGTGCAGGTTGGCCGTGACATCAATGAAAACAAAGTACCAAGCCAGGATTAACACTCACCATGACACGTGCGTGTGCTTGTCGAAGACACCCCCACATCTAGACAGAATTGTTGATCAGCAACAAGTTTCACACTGAGTAAGTAAAACAAAAACAATCAGTTTATGTTTGTACCTATATTATTTTCTTTTGTATACTACAGGTGTGTGTGTTTAGCTGTATAACTATCCATTTAATATAGTTTTTCATCTACTGGATATGCAGAAAAACAGTTGTGGCACAAGTGGGCTGTGGCATTTTTATAGCATGTTGTGGGGGCTCCGAAAGAAAGGTTGAGAACCCCAGCTCTCATGCATTTATATTCTAAACCCCCTGTGAGGCAGGACAGGGCTGTTATGTCCCCATTGGACAGATGGGGGCAGGAACACCCCGGAAGCATCTCTGAATCATTGTCACTGTGGTTTGGTTTTGAGGGGGATTCTAGCTTTTAAGTGACTGGTAGAACGTAGGCCCCTGATGCTCCATCCCCCGTGGTGTTCCCTGCACACCTAGAGGAGAGTCTCTGGGGAGGGAGAAGCCTGTTTAGTTTGTGCTGGTTTGACCAAGAATCCTCCGCAGATGCTGCCAGTCTGTCATTTCACTTGGGTGTGAATGTCCCCATCTGCTGCAAGAGCCAGTTGAGACAGGTCCCGTTGTATCATTTCAGGCAATGAGCAGTATCTTACACGTCCTCTCTGCTCTAGCTGCCACCATCTCCCCAGTCAGAACAGGCTTTAGTCTGAGTGGGGGTCTGCCTTCCCCAGCCTGACACCTAGCAGCTTCTTGTCAGGCACCTTCTGCCCCAAGAAAGGAGGGTTGCTAGGGAGGTGGGGGGGGGGGGAGAAGAGGCCATTAGCCTGTCAGGTTTTTCCCTTAAAAAAACAAACCCGAAAGTCCTGAGTGATAACGAGTGAGCAGCAGGGCCAGGTGCAGCAGCACCAGCGCCAAACAGCTGCTCCTTGTCTGTGGTTGCAGCCAAACCACGTTCAGCACCAGTTCAGCTACCCTGACCGCGGACACTGCAAGTAGTGGCTCTTTGCGGGGTACATCTGGCTGGAGTGTGAATGCTGCATGCTAGACCCAGTTATCCACCGTTAAGGAGAGCAGGTTCGCTGTTCTTACAGCTGTTTCTGGGCTATATCGAGTAACGGCCACTGCCACACCCCACAGTAACCGGGGCGCTGCGCCTGTCGGATGGAGGGGCCTGGTCTCAGGACAGGGCGCCGGGCGTGTCGGACGGAGCGGCCCGGTCTCAGGACCGGGCGCCGGGCGTGTCGGACGGAGCGGCCGGGTCTCAGGACCGGGCGCCGGACGTGT
>NW_020664483.1:1250873-1265626 GCF_002925995.2 Terrapene triunguis
GCGGCCGGGTCTCAGGACCGGGCGCCGGACGTGTCGGACGGAGCGGCTGGGTCTCAGGACCGGGCGCTGGACGTGTCGGACGGAGCGGACGGGTGTCAGGATGGGGCGCCGGGCGTGTCGGACGGAGCGGCCCGGTCTCTGGACGGGGCGCCGGGCGTGTCGGACGGAGCGGCCCGGTCTCAGGATGGGCGCTGGACGGCGCGGTGATGAATCTGAGCCCAGGGGCTAGAGAGAGGCTTCCACAGCACAGCTGGGCACACGCCTCTCCAGGTCCTTCAGCTGCGCCCAGCAAGGGGGGACTGCCGGTTGCAGGCCGGTCCCATGCGGCCCTGTAACGCCCGCCGGAGTCCGCGTGCCCGAGCTCGCCCCCCTGCAGCTCGAGCCCGGCCAGGCGCGGTTCCCGGGGCCGGGCGCAGAGCGGGGGGCCGGAGAGCTCGCGTCAGCGCTGCGGGGGCTCGGGCGGGCGGGCCCGCTCCCAGGGCTTGGGCCTGCGGGCCAGGCGCGAGGGGGTGGGGCTCGCCAGGCTCGCCGTGACGTTGGGCCTGTGGAGGCCGGGCACGTCCTGGCCGCTCCGCACCAGGCGGAGGATCTCGGAGAAGGAGGCCGGGGGCGCTGGGGCCGGGGCCGGGCCCGCCTGGCTCCGCGGCTCCGCGCCGGGCTCCATGGGCGGCGAGGGGCAGGATCGGGCCCCGCCCGGCAGCGGGGAGGGGGAGTGGCCGGTACCACTCCAGCCAGATGGGGGGGATGGGAGGTACCACTTTAGCCGGGGCGGGGGTGTGTGTGGAATGTACCAGGAGCTGCGCTGCTCTCCTGGCTCCGTGCAGTTCGGGCTGCAGTGACATTGGCCCGTAGGCTGTGACCAATGCACTGCACGGGGCGTGGCACTGCCCTCGGCTACCCCCTTCACTGCACGTGCTGTCACTGCCCTCTGTTATCCCCCGGCACTGCCCTCGGCTACCCCCCGCCAGCATGCATGGGCCGTGGCACTGCCCTCGGCTACCCCCTGCACTGCATGGGCCGTGGCACTGCCTTCGGCTACCCCCCGCCTGCATGCACGGGCCGTGGCACTGCCCTCGGCTACCCCCTGTACTGCACGGGCTCTGGCACTGCCCCCAGCGCTCCCCCCTGCACTGCACGGGCTGTGGCACTGCCCCCAGCTCCCCCCTGCACTGCACAGGCTGTGGCACTGCCCCTAATTCCCCCCTACACTGCACGGGCCATAGCACTGCACTCAGCTACCATACAGACCCTGGAGCAAATGGGCTCCTTCCCACACGTCCCGCACCTTGGCCTCTGGTGTGCCCCAGTGATTGCCCCACATACACATCATGGCAGCAACTCTCCCCTACACACCCCACTAGCTGCAAGGGAACCTCACAGCAATTCCCCCCACACACACCGTGAGCCCTGGAGAGAGCCTCACAGTGACACACAAACACACCCCCACGCACAACACCCTCCCGAGAGGGCGCCTTGCAGTGACTCCCCCACCCAGGAGTGACCTTAGTCTGCACCCTGGATTCACAGCCACTGGTGCAGCTCCTGCTTGCTCCCATCACTGACCCCCCTGCCCAGGCACACACCATGCCAAACCATCCAGCACCATCCGTGGGACCCTGTGGCACACTGCATGGCCGTTTGTCATGTTCCCCTCCCCTTAGCCGGGTACTGGGTAAGAACAGCGAGTGGCTCTCCTGTCCTGTTCTCGCCTCCCTCCCTCCCTGCTCCCCCCTGCCCCCCAGCCCTGGGCCAGAGTCTCCCTCAGGACCCATGTCAGCAGGGGGTACTCACCTCCTGGCTGCTTGGAGGGGCCGGCAGGAGTCATAGACTCCAGGCTGTAGGCACTGGCCGCCCAGCAGTGCAGGCAAGGGGAAATAGAGTTTACCCAGTTTATAGCATTTAGGTTAGATTAGCTGACCCAGTTCTTTGGTTACCACTATACCACTGGGGCTACCTGTGCATGCCCCCTCCCCAATGCCACACTCGCATGCCAGCGTTGGGGGCACTCCTCCCCTCAGCCCCATGCTCTCTGGGCCTGATCCCTGCAGCCGGCCCCCTTTGCACCAGGCAAATCCAGTGTGATGTGGTGTGCGGCTCAGGCCCAGCAGGTGTGTGTTTGAGACCTTCCAAGGAGCAGGGAATGGCTGACCCTGGCCTTGCTGTTGCCTTGGCTCATGGAAACCTGCTGGGGCATCTCCATGGGAGCCATCTGCTGTGCCCAGTGGAGCTGCAAATTGGGGTCTCTGTACTCCCCTTTGCCTGTGGGATTTTGCAGTTGGGGGGACCCAGTCAGGTCAGCTCGTGCTCCCACAGGGCTGGGCTCAGGGCCATTAGGGTGGATCTAGGCTCTCTCTGCCTATAGCCGTGTGAGCACGCAAAGGGTTAAAAGGTGCATGGGTTTGTTTGCCAGGGTGCACAGCAGCTGGTTAGGCAGCTGGCGAAAGACCGTTAGAAAGGGGCAGGGAAAGCGGAGGGGAGGGGAAGGGAAGGTGCTGAGAGATGGGCTGGGGTCCCTCTGCCTGCTGCACTGTTCATGCCTGGCTCAGATGTTGCAGCCTCTCACCATGGACCTGCCCTCATGGCTGCTTGGACAGCTCCTGGCCACCACAGTACTTCAGCTTCTGAGCTGTGAGTATACCTGTCCCCTGGGGCAGGTGCCTCCTGCTTCACTCAGCTCCACGCTCTCCTCCTTGGCAGAACATTTGCCTGCTCCCCAGGGTGGGCTGCACACACACACCCCCAACACCCAGGAGAAACATTCTGGGCCGGGTGGGTTCTGCAGGCAGTGTGTAGCTAGAGGCCCAAGACTGCAGGTACTGTGGGAGGGGAGGAAAGGAGTGGCCAGCGTGTACCCGTTAAGTGATTAGCTACACCCTGCAAAGGAGCAGCGAGGCCTGGGGTTTTTGTTCCAACAAATGGCAGTGGGGCCGGGGCAGCCAGACATGGACCCAACCCCCAATTGGGCACTAATAGCTGGCCAAACAGGGATACTCGCCTCACGAGGCAATCCTTCCTGAGAGGTTTGAAACCAGTTTTAGTCTCACTGCTCCCAGTCAAAGGGGCTCCAGGGTCAGGGAGGCCTTGTGGCTGAGACCTGCCATGTGCATTGCTAACTGGCTGGCTGTTCTCCCCCCAGGCAGCACCGCAGCCCCTTTTCCTACCTTGGCGCCCCCACTTACCATGGTCATTAACGGCGAGAGGAAGACCCTAGTGGTTTGTGTGGTGAACGACCTCTCCCAGGACACGGCAGATGCCATCTGGTTTTCGAATGAGAATGGAAGTGCCCTGGACTCCTTCACTTACGGGGTTTCCAGGGAGGAAGACGGCACATTCAGCACAGTCTCTCACCTCTCCGTCCACACCGTAGAACTGGAGTCCTGGGAATCCCTCACCTGCCATGTGAGACAGAACAGAACCGCCCAGGTGTGGAGTGCCAGGTCCCTGCTGATCTCTGGTAGGTACCAGGCGAAGAGAATATCCAACACCACAGACCCCATCTCTTTTCTGTCACTTCCCTGCCCCCACCTCCCTCCACCTCCAGTCCCCTGGGAGCCCTGCATTCCTCTCCATTTCCCTCGGTCACATTGTGTTATCCCTGAATGACCTGGGCGAGAAAGTGAAGGTCCAGTGGCGGATGCAGTGGCTCCCACTGCCCATTTGCAACAATGCAGACAAAGTGCAAATGTCAGACAATTAATTCAAACGCAGCACCCCAGGGAAAAATAAAGTTATCCTGAAGGGTCCCCCCATGGGGACACTGTCACCCAAGGAGAGCTTGATTAATAGCAAATATGGCACAAAAAGGTCAAGAAGGCTCTAGACTCAACAGACCTGGCAGGGCTGACATTCCTTCCTGCAACAATAGAATAGAGATGTAGGAGAGTGGAGGCTCATGTGAGAAGGAGACACACACACACACACAGAGCTCTCTGCATTAAAGAGATCTCTACAGGGAAATGCACCATAGTCCGGTTGAAGCTAACCTTCCACTATAAGCCCAATTTCGACATATACACACCTTCTCTCAAAGCTAAGCCAGCTGCATTTTCATAAGCATGGTCTCCAAATCTTTCTGGAGGGGTTGAGGGAAACTGGATCAAGTGTTTGAGAGCCAATACTTTGAAACAACATTTGCAAAAATTTGGATGAGGCAAAAAGCTGTGTTGAGCTAAGATTCTAAATATGCTTCGATTACATAAGGGGAAAACTTGAGAACACGGTAGTTGCTTTTCCTCAGGCATGTAACTATTAATTACTTAACTCTGGTTTGCTGATGCGTTTTGCCTGGATCTAACACAGTACATACGTAGCCATGACTCTTTAAAGCCTGGGCTTGCCACTTTTCTATACAAGGATGAGATCGGGTTCTTGGTGCTCCATATGTCTGGGAAATTGTTTGTTTTTATATGGTGGTTTTCAGTCTAATGAATATAAAGTGCACAGATGGAATGTGACTGCTGCACAGTTAAAAATCACAAAGGCGGGAAATGAACAAGTCAGTTGTAGCCACAACTTTAGTACCCATGTTTTACCCATCCTGTAGGATTTGGGTATTGGGGGTAAGGGAACTTTCAAAGGCTCAAAGAGGGGTCAGGCACCTGACTCCCATGGAGAATCAATGTGAGTTGGGCAGCTACCTCCCAGCTCTTGTTTGTGCCTTGGAAAATCATCTCCGCAGTTGCTTAGTTCAATGTGTTACCCCCACCACAAAAAGCATTTGTGTTGCTTTTGCTTTGCCCAGCTTTTAGTGACATGTCTGTGCAGCGATGTAATTTTCTGCATTTAATATCCTAGTGCAATGACTATTTTAAGAAAAAGCACGAAGCTGGTGTGTGACCTTTCCAAGCTTTGTCCATTTCACCAGCAGAGCTTGTGAGCTAACTGATCCAGAGGCACTTGGTGCGTGCATCCCTTCTATCAGCTAGTTGGACATCTATAGGTATACCCCTAATGAAGTGTTTTCAGCTAATTACTTAAAATAAATTATTATGCGTAATCAGTCCCACTTCTTCAAACACTCCTGTCTCATTTTAAAACTTGGCAAAGTAGAGAATCTTTATTAAGGGGCATTTACACATAAAATGTGAAGTTGTTGAGTTGTTTGCATTATCTGTGCAAAAAAGGGGATGAGGGAGTAGCTTGTTTTAAAGCAGGAAAAGTATATATTATACATAATTATCTCAGAAAACCCTCAAGAGAATGCACTCAGGCTTTCCAAAACTCCACCCCTTTGAGCAAGAAAGATGTCAACCCAAAAGGTGAATGAACTGGAAAGTGACGAGAACGGTGTAAGCAGGAGGTTGGGTTGGGAACCGTTCTGAGCTTTAACCATGCAGTCGGTACTATTACAATTAGTATAATTCCTCTTACTAATAGTTACAACTCTGTCTTGTAGAAGACCACGTGGAAGAGCAATGTCTGGATGAAGACCGAAGTGGTAAGCAATAACTGTGCATTCCTCCCAGCACATTCACACTGCCTGTTTGAATCCAGCTGATTCTCTGATGGAAACAGAAGGGATGTGGAAAGAGGTGTGTGGACACCACCTCCAGTTTAAGCCTTTTCTGAAAATGAACATCTGAAGAACTGGGGATAAATTCTGGCCTCACTTACACAGGTCCAAGTCTGGAGTAATAAAGTTAGTCTAGATTTGCAGCAGTGTAAATGAAAGCAGTATTTTGCCCACTGTTTCCAAGAGCTTTAGTCGCTGGATGAAAGATGCAGGTTGTGAATTGACCAACCCTTGCCAAAGAAAGAAGCTGTCAGCAGAATTGCTCTTAGAGCCTTTCTGCTATGCAACCCTGGATCTGCACTGGCAGCAGCAGGCATGCATGTCGGATCTCCCTATTGCCACACAGCTGGCTCTTCTGAATCTGACCTGGTCAGGAAGGGCAGTTGATCTCAGAGTTGAGAAGTCAGCTCCCCAATAGAGCAGGTCAGGAATTTTGCAATGAAACATTATTTCATCTAAAAATGTAGATTCCTCAAAATTAAAATCACTTGCAGACCAGGGGCGGTTTTCACAAATCTCCTGACCTGAAACATTTTTGAAAAAAAAGTTTTGAAGTTGGCAAAACATTGTGTTCTGATGTTTTCTAAACACTAAATGTTGGTTGTCTGGTTTGAAACAGCTTTTCATTTTAAAATTTAAGTTAACTGGGGAAAAAAGTCAAGGAAAAAGGTTGAAATCGAAAGGAAATGTTTTGAAATTATTGCAACAAAATGTCTCAATTGATCTGAACTGAAAATGTTTTGGTTTGTGAATATTTTAGATTGACTTTTTGTCCTGATTCAGGACAGGAAAAAAAATTTAACTCTCAGAACTATTTGCAGGATGGGAAAACCATTTATGGATGTGGTCCCTGAGACTATAAAGTGCCACAAAACAAGAATAACTGGGATGCTAAACCCACATTTTACTTTGAGATGCCGTTCAGTGCAAGGGCTGGAGAGAGATCCTCCAATATTACCTGTGAACAATACAGACTTCCAGTGATGCTGTCCTGGCCCTAGTGTCAAGAAAGGAACAACTCCATAAACACTTATCACCTATACAGTGTAGCTTGCCAGGATCATCTGGGAATATCTCACTTAATCCATTTCCTTGCTATTGCAGGGCACTGGGGCACGCCAGTCCCTCAAAATAGTCTAGTCTCCTGTGAGCTGTAATACTTTGGTCTAATTTCGGTTGTTGGGTTTAACCTGCAGGTGCTGGGTGTGGTTAATGGCCTGTGATCTACAGGCAGTCAGGCTAGAATTCTGGTGGCTCCTTTTGGCCTTAAACTCTATCTCCTCTGCCTATTGCACAGACATAAACAGGTGGGTGGGGTGAGGGGACAGGATAACAAATGGAATAGGAGGTGTGAGATTCTTAGCAGTGATCCCAGCACTCCACCTGCCCAGCCATTATCACGGTGTAGTTTGTGATGTACATCATGGCAGAAGTGAGTCTGGGGAAGGGACATGAAAGAGGTTAAAGTGGTGGCTTTATGGATTTCAACTGGGAGCTTTTCCCCCTGCTAAGAGGCAGCGTAGGACAGATTGTGAGAATGCTTGTCAGAGATGTGGGCGATCGAGGCTGGCACTGGTGGAATGAAGGGGAGAATTGACTTTGCATAATGTAGCAGGCTGGATAGGTGGGGAGGGCTAATTTGTGGAGGGTTTTGGAAGTACGGACAAGAAGTATGTGTTTGTGATAGGAGAAGGTGAGCCAGTGGATGGACTTTAAAAGGGGAGTGAGGTAGTCAGAGCGTGGAAGATGATCTTGGCAGCTGCATTTTGAATGGATTTGAGAAAGAGGGGGGCAGGCATTGAGGCCACAGAGGAGGAGGAAAGGGCAGTGGTCAATGCATGAGATGATCAAGGCTCAGACAACAGTTTCAGCTGTGTGGGCAGAGAGGGAAGGACAGATCTTGGGGATGTTGTACAGGAAGAAGTGGGAAGATTTAGGCACAGCTTGGATGTGGGGGTGAAAAGAGACAGTGAAATCCAAGATGAAGCCACATCTACCATTTTACAGAAGAGGAAATTGAGGCACAGGATCAGCAACAAATGATTTAGCTAATGGCACAGAGAGGACACTTATAAAGTTTGCGGACGATACCAAGCTGGGAGGGGTTGCAAGTGCTTTGGAGGATAAGATTAAAATTCCAAATGATCTGGACAAACTGGAGAAATGGTCTGAAGTAAGTACTCCACTTAGGAAGAAACAATGAATTGCACATACTAAATGACTGCCTAGGAAGGAGTACTGTGGAAAGGTATCTGGTGGTCACAGTGGGTCACAAGCTAACTACGGGTCAACAGTGTAACACTGTTGCAAAAAAAGCAAACCACAAGAAGTAATTCTTCCACTCTAGTCCAGGCAGATTTAGGCCTTGGCTGGAGTACTGTGTCCAGTTCTGGGTGCCATATTTCAGGAAAGATGCGAACAAATTGAAGAAAGTCCAGAAGAGAAGACCCAAAAATGAAGAAAGGTCTAGAAAACATGACCTATGAAGGAAGACTGAAAAAACTGGGTTTGTTTAGTCTGGAAAAGAAAAGATGGGGTGGGGGGGAACAGTTTTCAAATACATAAAAGGTTGCTACAAGGAGGAGGGTGATACATTGTTCTCCTTAACCTCTGAGGATAGGACAAGAAGCAATAGGCTTAAATTGCAGCAAGGGAGCTTTAGGCTGGACATTAGGAATAACTTCCTATCAGGGTAGTTAAGCACTGGAACAAAACTGCCTAGGGAGGTTGTGGAATCTCCATCATTGGAGGTTTTTAAGAACAGGTTAGACAAACAACTGTAAGGAATGGTCCAGTTATTATGAGTCCTGCCTTGAGTGCAGGGGACTGGACTAGCTGACCTACTGAGGTCCCTTCCAGTCCTACACTTTTACGATTCTGTGACTTGCCCAAGGTCACACAGTGAGTGGGTAGCAGAGCTGACAAGTCACCAGAGTTCCAAGTGCCCAGCCCAGAGCTGCTTCCTCTAGGCCAATGGTTCTCGTACTGTTGGACATAGGAGGGGTAGAAGTACAATAGCGGTAATATTTCATTATAACTACACTGATGAAAGCAATGAATATGCTACACTAAGTACCTGCATTCTAGAGGGGTGAATTAGGTCTTTCAGACTGACTCCTATTGCTTAGACCAGGGGTGCCCAACCTCCAGCCCACCAGAGCATTTCATATGGCCCGTGGCCTGCTTCAACACAATATACTAACGGCCGCTTTATTAGCGTTTTGGCATCATGTTTACAGCTTTTTAGTTTACACAAGAGTGTAAACAGACAATACCGTACATAGAAACAACTATCTAAATACATATGAAACAAGAGAACTTAAAATGTAAATCAATACAGGTTACTTTAAATCTTATTAAAATATGTAGAAGCTGTTTGGCACACACAAGGTTGTGCTTAGGTTTATGTGACCCTCTTGTGTATAAGGTTGGGCAGTGCAGCCATACACAGTCCCAATAGGGACCATTGGTAATTCTTCTGCGTGGCACTCCAGGGCCTGATCAGGTACATGATCCCATCTGTTTCAGCTCTGCCCGTCTGTTCACAAATCCTGCTTCTCTTGGCTATCAGAGCGTTGTTGCTGAAGTTCCTCCTGTTTGACATACTGATCACCTGCAGCTTCCTCTTCAAAGGGTAAGACTCCATAACGCAGGGAAACTAGCGCACAAGGGGATTCTAGTCATGGCATCCAGTCGCTAGGAAGCTGAAATAACTTCAGAAGTTATTAAACTGTCAATGACAATTAACAAAATAATGAAGTGGCTTAGGAGGCCACCATTTTGCAGAACACAATTCTGGGAATGCAGCTCCCAGCTAAATGCAGGGATAAGGAAGAGACTTTCAGAGATGTGCTTTGGGTTCATTTAGAAACTGGTTTGATCACTGCTAGGTCCTGGTTCCTATTCTGACTTTCCTTTAATCTTGGAATGTCTCCTTCCCCTGGAGTAGGAATTGCAATCTTCAGTCTTAGTCACTATCATCAGCCTGGGTCTCCAGGTGGGAAGTAGCAATAAAGTGGGCGAGACAAACAGGCAGAGGCAGAGCTGGTCAGGATGTGTGAACTGCCTCAGGGAGGCCAGTCCCTCCACAAGATCTTCTGCAGCCTCAGTCACTGCACACCTCCATAACTACATGGACATGCTGGTCTGCACTAGTTAATTCCCCTTCCTCCTTCACCCCCTACTGTCTCCAGCTTCCCTTCACCCCAACCCAGCTCTCCTACTCTCTCCATCTTCTGTCTCTTCTTCCCAATCTTTGCCTGCTCCTCCTCCTTGTATGCAGTGTATTGTAGCTGTGTAGGTCCTAGGATATTAGAGAGACAAGGTGAGTAAATTAATATCTTTATATCTTTGTGGTGCTGTACCCTATTTGGTGGAACTTAGTGCAGCATTGGAGGGGAGCTGCTGCCCCCTAGAAGTCAGAGGAGGGATGGTGGGCAGCCACTTCTCTCAGGAGACAGAGGGGATGCTGTTGTCAGAGCTGCTCACTAGCGGAACCAGGGGCTACCACACGTGCCTGCAGCGTTGACTGCAGTTTGCACACTCCAGCACTAGCTCTGCACCCAGTGGTTATGAACACTCACTTATTAGCCAATCCCACAAACCACAGAGGGCCTGATTTGCAGAGGTGCTGAGCACCCGCAGCGCCCATTGACTTCAACAGGGTTTGTGGGTGCTCCGCACATCTAAAAGCCAAATCTTCCTGTGCATTACCCTCTTGCTGGGGTGAGAGCTCTCTGCTGAATGTTGTGGCTTGGCAAGACATCATCCATCCTGGGCAGTGATGATTTGCTGCTGCTCTCCGCAGCAAATTCCCAGGTCAGACAAAACAGGCAGCTTTATAAAGCAGCAGACCTGAGAAGAGCGAGTAAAGACTGGAAAGCAGACACATGATGGAAAATGTTCCCTGCCCTCTACTATCCTCATCTCGTCACACTGTTTCATCTTCTTTCAGGGGACGCCGAGCCCTACCGCTGAACTCTGTAAATAGTTCCTCTGCTCAGGCTTGGTTCAGCAACGGAGAATCAGCCTCGCCTGACAGCATGGAGAGCAGACCGAGGCAGAGACTGAGTCGGACAGAGTTAGTGACTGGAGCTAGCCATCCCAGGGGTAGCAGAGACAGAGCTTCCCACACCAGTTCCTTACACCTTCCACCCATCTGAGCTAGAGCAAATCAAATGACCCACTAGCAGGTGTCCTCACAGTGGGACTTGGGGCAGTTTACAAGGTGTTGCACTTGGTTTGCTCACCTCTCTGCCCGCTATGCTGATGTCAGCCAGGACACGACCCATGGTGGGCATGTACCATGTGCAGAACAGATGGTCCCAAGCTGGACCGAAGTGTAGAACAGAAGACAACAAACCTAGGCTAATGGCGTACCAGCCCAAGTGCTGAGTTAGGCATGGGCCCAGGTTTCCCTCTTGGTCATCTGTTCTCATTTTTTTGGTTGTTTTTTTATTGATGTCTTACTGGGTAAACTGCATAGTTTGCAGAGGAGTACGGAGTTCACAGGCTGCAGCAATGTACTCCATGTACTAGCAACAGTGATACAGGGCTCATCTCTAGCACCCTACTTGCAAGCGCCAGGAAACACCTTGTTGGTAAAGAAAATCCTTTTCTGGGCAAAGAGATCAGTTTGTTCTCGGAGTCAGCACCCGGGGAAATTCGCTTCAGAAGAAGTCCTGTGGCTTTTTGGGTGTTCAATTAAAAAAAAAAAAAAAAAACATTTTGACTTTTGAAATTTTTTAAACCAGCCAAAACTGTTCGCTGAATTCAGCAAATAGTTTTGGACCCCCCAAAAATGCATTTTGTGGTGAAAAAACAGTACATTGAAAAGAAAAAAAAAGTGCCCAGCTCTACTGTTCACACAGAACTAAAACCAAATCATGACCAGAACCACATAGAGTCTGAAACTCTTCCAATCCATGAGTGGAGTTGTTTCTCTCTAGATCAGCAACTTCTTCCTGCGCAGTTTACTTTTTTGAAGCCGAGTGCAGCTGCTCCAGTCCCAACACCTGAGGGGGCTGCTCAAAGGTTCCCCCTTCTCAGGTAGGCATTGCCTATTTTTATAAGGGAAACCAGAACTTGGGAAAACCCTTTTGGGTCCCAAGGGATCTATTCCGCCTGTTGAAGAGGAATTTGCTCAGCATGTAGAGGAATGAGGAGAAAGAAAAACCCCAGCCTATTTTATAAACAATTATAATAAATTCAAACCCGTACAGTATGCCCTCATGTATGTGCGTCCAAGTGTTTCTATAGGTGTGCGTACAGACTGCAGTGACAGCACACCCCAGCCCAGCCCTCTTTGTCCATAGCTCTTGCAGCCAGCATTTCTGGCTCTCTCAGGCACTGAAAAAAGAATAATACATTCACAGGCTCCAGCAGCCCCAGAGAAGAATGGCTTGGGCATGGAATGAGATTAGGGATTGGACATGGAGAGGGCAAGGGCAAAAGGTGTGGAGAGGTGAATGAGATGGGGGGGAAGAGGGGCAGATGGCTCAAGCACTCAGGCCACTCAGAAGCCACCTAAAACCTGTTAAGGTTGAATGGACAGAAAGCTAGAATTTCTATGCAAATGAAATATTTTGCATATTTAATTGGTATAATTTGCATACATGAGACCAAGCACTATATTTGCAAATAAAAACTGCACAGACTATCCCTAAAGTTACTTTATCCCCACTACCTCCTAGATCATTCTAGGGGAGAGGCGGATAGGAGCAGGGGGCAGGGCAGATAGGAGAAGAGGTGTGGGTGGGGAGGCAGGATGGATGAGCAGAGGGGGCAGGGCTAGGCAAGGGGGCGGACTGGGGGAAGAGGGGGTTGTGCCCACACCAGACCTGCCCTAGGCTCCCTGAGTCCCAACTAGCTAGTCCGTGAATACCCTAGAGCAGTGGTTTATAAATGTTCTCGGCTGTGTACCCCTTTCCAAATAATGCAGTCTATCACATACCCCCATCTGAGATAGGGGCATAATATACCTATGAAAACAGAAAAAAAGTCTGTAAGGGATAACATGATGCAAAAATGCACAAGCCCTGGAGTATGTTGTCCTGGATAAAATTGTTCGTTACAATTATTATTATATCATATATACCTTCACTTTGGATAAAAGTAGTCCCTCAAACAAGTTTCTAGTTGTTCTAAACATTAAATTAGAAGCTTTCATGGTCATTTTATTGTAATCAATTCAAATTAATGAAGCCTCCACGCTGGTCTCAATCACTCAGACATAGCCTGTTCGTGACTAAGCATTTAAAAATGCCAATCATGTATTTTTGTTGATGATAAAAAATACAGAAAAGGAAGCAAAGTTCACTATCCATACATTTCTACAGCTGACCTCGATAATACAAAAATATATTATTGGCATTTTAAAATTCTTGGTGACTAATGTACAGTACTTATTGATGTTAACAAAAAATATATATATAATGCTTACCTATCAGTGTGATGGATGTCCTTGCTTTTTATCACACAAATCACTGATGGCAGGGAAAATTGGAGAGAGCTTCAGTCGCAAGTCATTTTCAGCATTTAATCTCTGAGGGTACTCTGTCTCCATCGCCATGAGAGCAGAGAATCCAGTCTCACAAAGGTATGTTGTGGAGAAGGGCATCAGAAACTTGACAGCTAGTTTTGACAGGTATGGGTAATCTTCCATCCTTTGCACCCAGAAGTCTGCCAAAGGTTTGCATTCGAACTCTAATTTAAGCCCACTGTCACAAGAGAGATCTAAAAGTTTCTCCTGCTCACGCACTGGCAGAGGAGGGATTGGGAGAGACTAAGGCACTTTAAATGGATTGCGTATCCAGGAATTTGCATTGTCCATTTTGGGGAAATATTTTCTAAGTTGTTTGCTAAGTTGTTGCAAATGCTCCATAATGTCAGCTTTCACACACTCATGTAACACCATATTGTCATTTGCTGCAAGAAACTCTTGCAATGTTGGAAAGGAGTCAATCTCATTTCTCTTTAAGCAGCTATCCCAAAATAGTAGTTTCTTAATCATGGATTCGATTTTGTCTTGTGTTTTGAAAATAGTGGTGCTTAAGCCTTGAAGGCCTAAACTGAGCTCGTTGAGGCAAGAAAAAATGTCTGCCAAGTAGGCTAATCGCTGAAGCCAGGCAGTATCTTCCAAGCAAGACGACTGTGCAAAGGGGAGGTGGTCAGTGAAAAAAACTTGAAGCTCACTGTGCAGCTCAAAGAGTCGTGTCAGCACTTTGCCACGCGACAGCCAGCGAACCTCTGTGTGCATTAGTAGCGGCAAATGGTCATTTCCCATTTCATCACACAGTGTAGCAAAAATTCTTGAATTTTGACACTGACCCGTAATGAAGTTAACCATTTTGACAGCATCAGACAACACTGACATTAAGTTTTCAGGCATTTTTTGGGAAGCTAGGGCCTCTCTATCGATGCTGCAGTACACCCATGTGGCTTCTGTTGCTACGGCCTTGATGCGAACCACAACTCCACTGTGCTTTCCCATCATCGATTTTGCCCCATCAGTAGAAATCCCTACACAGCGAGACCAGTCAATTCTATTCTCACTCATGAAGTTATCAAGCAGCAAAAAAATCTCTTCTTCTGTTGTTTGGGTAGAAAGGGAATGACAAAAGAGAAAGTCTTCATGTATGGTACTTTCATACATATAACGAACATAAACCAAAAGCTTAGCTAGGCTGTCTAAATCCGTGGACTTGTCTAATTGCAAAGAATAATAGTCACTGTTTCTAACGCGATTCACAAGCTGAGAAAGAACATTTTCAGCCATATCGGCAATGCAGCGTGACACAGTGTCATTGGAGAGGGGTATGGAATCAAGTTTTTCTTCTGCTTTTTCACCGAGCATGCACTTCACCACGGCCTTCATAGCAGGTATAAGGAAATCTTCTGTAATAGTGTGTGGTTCTCCTGTTTTAGCCACTCTGTAACTCATGAAATATGAAG
This sequence comes from Terrapene triunguis, assembly GCF_002925995.2. Classification (NCBI taxonomy): domain Eukaryota; kingdom Metazoa; phylum Chordata; order Testudines; family Emydidae; genus Terrapene; species Terrapene triunguis. Next base: position 1,265,338 of record NW_020664483.1, read on the forward strand.
CTCGAAGTGCATTTACATATTCCATGCAAGAATTCGATGGCAGAATTTTTTTACTGCTTTTTAGCTCTTCCAGTTTGCGATTGAAAAACTGAGCCGGTTTGTCTTTAAATTGATTGTGTTCAGTCTCTAGATGCTGGCGAAGAAGGGACGGTTTAAGACTGTTGTTTGGTAAAACTTCACCGCATAGGACACACTGCGGCTGAGGATATCCAGCATCCCCAGTCCATGTAAATCCAAGTTCAATGTAGCTCTCATCATACTTGCATTTTTTTGACACCCTTTCTGTGTC
>NW_020664483.1:1266026-1277601 GCF_002925995.2 Terrapene triunguis
TCACTGTGGTTCATAGAGGCACGTTTCCTGTAGTGGGTGGGGAGAAGGCACAGTGAGAAAAGGGAACTGCTACTTCTTGCTCCAGTGATCATGGCTCACACTGTCAGATGTTTGGGGGGGAGGGTTTCTACAATGCAAGGCATTTAAGCAAGAAAGTAAAGGAGAGACCTAACTATTGGGGGAAATCCCATGCCAATAAAGAGGTGGTGATTGAGGAGAGGGACAAATAGGAATAATAGATTCTGGGGGGTAAGGGCGGAGAGGAGAAGCAGGCAAAAGTGTGTGGTGGTGGTGGGGGAAGCAGCGGAGGTTGTGGTGTGAAATATCTAGAGACCGGGTGAACTGCTTGCTCTGGGTGATGGTGCACCCACTGACTTGAGTGTCTTTAGCAGTTGCACAATAGTTCACTAATTTCTCAACCGAAAAACTCTGGAATAAAAACTCCCTCTCCCAAATACAGTAGCTGGGGTGTCTGGCTTTGTGTGTTGTCTTGTCTGTTAAATAATTATAGAGAGTGTTCCCTGAAAACAAGCTAGACGAGGACACTTTAGTTAGTCATGCTTAACTCCAAGCATCTGCTTCTAAAATAGCCCTGCTTGCTGAAAATGGCCTACCTGTACCTAAAACAGGCAAGATCTTTAGGAGGGCAGTACAGTTCAGTATGCCCACTAACCTGTTTGTGTTTTTTCTTCTCCAGTGTGTAAGTATGTGGCAGTAGAGCTGAAATCTGCCTTTGAGGAAACTGGGAAGACCAAGGAGGTGATTGACACAAAGTATGGCTTTCTAGACGGAAAGGGGTCTGGAATCAAGTACACGCAATCGTAAGTGAGTCAGTCAGTGACATCCACTCAGTGGCCCTCCTTGCTGCTCCGCTGGATTAATAAATACCTCCACGAAGAGCATTCACAAGCAGGGGGTGATCTGGCCACCTACCACACTTGGGGGCAAAGGTTGCTTCTCCCTCCTCTAGAGTTATTCGTGTTGGCAAGATATGATGGATGTTGAGTCCCTAGCAGGGTTTGATGGCAGTGGTGCTGCTCCACATGTTACCAAGAATTGCAGATCCGAAGCGAAGTCACGGGGGTTTGTTTGAGCGTAGCAGTGCTGCACAGTTCGAACTCAGGACCTCTGTCATCTGCAGCAAGCTGGACTGAGAGTCTGCTGCTAGCTTTCTGTAGCACTCTGGCAATTCTGTGGCAGCTTCACTTACATTTTGAAAGTAGGCTTTTAATTAATTTTAATAGGCGTATCAGTCCAATGCGCCTGGGTCACTGATGCTAAATTCCATTTCTCTTATGCTTTCCCAACACACTCAACTGTCAACGTGCCTTAGATATCTGCATTGTAGAAGTTGTCATACAAAGGTGGGGATTCTGTAAGCTGAGGAGTGGACGCTTGGGGCTTTGGGTACCTGGGATTGTAGGATAACCATATTAGCTGGATTTTTCTGCTATAGTGGTCAGGGATGAAGTAGTAGCCTAAGTGATGATTATTTAAATTCCAATTCAACTCTAGAGTTAACAGGTCACTGGGAGAGCAGTGGTGCGCTTCCTTAGACCTGCTTCAGACTCTGCCCGCTTGGGCAAACCTCACTGCACCAGTTACATTCAGTTCACGTTTTCTAGCCCTCACAATTGAGAAGGGAAGAGAGCCTTGTAAAACAAGAACTGAGATTCTGAAGCACATTTCTGTGATGAACATTACTGCTGCAGAATACATGGCCCTGATCAGAGCCCTCAGGCAGTCTCTAGGCTAATAATCAAGGCTTGAAATAGCCACTTGCCAACACGAGACTTTTCTCAGCGAGGGGGAAGTTCAAGCCATCAGTTCCTGCAGAATTTCTGCTTCCATTGACCCCCTTCTGCCAGATGTAGGCCGGTGCCAGTCGTCATTGCTGTTAATCTCAATTTTTGTCAAGGCAGTTAGCTCCTCTTGGGGCTGTGCATAGAGACCGTTTGAGCTGAGGCTTAAACAAGACATCTGCCTGCTTCTTAGGTGTTTTGCACAGGAAACCCACTATGCTGCTGCTCAGGGGTCTGCACTGGCTGGCAGTATGTTTCTGGGTGTGGTTCAAAGTAGTGACTCTAACCTACAGAACCCTGAATGGCAGGGGCCACCTGTCTCCCCCTCTGTGACAGCAGAGGTGGAGCCCTTGAAGTGTAAATGGGAAGGGGCTCCTAACAGGATGCTCTCTCAGGGCCTGTTGACTTTGGAAATAGCTTCCCCACCCTTGGTTTGCCACTGCCTGGCTTTGTGAGCTTCCAGTCATGCTGCAAAACCCGCCTCTTCTCAGAGGGAAGGGGTGTGCTGATAAACGGACCAGGTTTGTCCAGTGTGGGCAGTTACTGCTTCAGGATCACTCAGCAGCTTATGCTCCTGTCGGAGGAGGCAGTTCAATTCATGTGGGACGGTATTAATTTTCTAATTGAATGTAATTGTTTTTCAAGACATTGTTAGCTTGAAATCTAGTCACTTTCAGAACTCCAGGGATGTTACCTGCCCCTGAAGCATGTCTGCATTGGAGCTGAAGGGCTGATTTCCTGCACTAACTCTGATCAAGCTAGCATGCTAAAAACAGCTGCCCCAAAGATGATCCTGTCCGATACCCTAGGTATGTACTCAGGGCTGCTAGCCCGCCGGCGCCATCATGGCTACACTTCTATTTTTAGTGTGCTAGCTCAGTCAGAGCTATCGAGAGTATGTCTACTCAAGCTTGACATTACACTTCCAGCTGCAGTACAGACAGACCCTGAGTCCCCCTTGCCAACTTCTGTGGTTTTACAACCACACTCTTCTCTTCAAATGTTTTTCTCCTCGGCCACTGTGAGGAAATACAGATACAAAGAGAAGAAACTGGCTATGGTGAAACAGTAACCCTGGGGGGAGGGATAGCTCAGTGGTTTGAGCATTGGCCTGATAAACCCAGGGTTGAGAGTTCAATCCTTGAGGGATCTGGGGCAAAATCAGTACTTGGTCCTGCTAGTGAAGGCAGGGGGCTGGACTCGATGACCTTTCAGGGTCCCTTCCAGTTCTATGAGAGAGGTATACCTCCATATATTATTTAAAAAAAAAATGGAGGTAAGGTTGCTGTGTACACATGGTGTGTACTGCACACAAAGTAAACACACTTTTCATTTGCCCTGGTTCTAAGTGTTACAAGTAACAATAGTGGGTAAACAACTTCAGGCACCAGTGAGATATTGTAACTTGATGGGGGCCCTTTAATATGTGTCTGGTACCTAGGGTATAAGATTGGGGCTGTACATTATGTTTTGAGCCCTCAAGATTGCAAAGATCTGCCAAACATGAATTGCCTGAGTCTACAGCAGGCAGCTCCAGTCTGTTGCTCAGAGCTTTCCCGTGCCGTGGACGAGACACTGGTGGTTTCACAGCTACTATTCAGACCTTCGAGGGCAAAAATGCACCTTCTAACGTTAGTTCCATTCTGCTGCTGCTTGGCAAAGCTCTGGGCAGGAGCAGAGGCTGTCTCTGGCGCTAGCAACATGGGATAAGGACCAGAAAATGAAGGTTGTGATGGGGGTTATGCAGCAGAGACCTCTTCTCCCCACACCTCCCTTGCAGTAGCCAGGAGTCTCTGGGAGAGGAGAGAGGTTGCCAGGATGCTGTGATGGAGGAGACCGTCCCTCTTTCAATAGCCAGATGGAGGTAGGGGGAGCACAGGGGTGGAGCCCCCACCCCTTTACGGTAGCCAGGGGCTGTGGAGGTAAGAAGGGGGATCTTTTTCCTGTTGGCACTTGGAGGGAGGAGGGTTTGCAGGCAGGCAGTGGCGTTCCAGTTGATTAAACACTTGCCATCAAGAGGCCGATACCTTCTGGAAGGTGGAGCCTTTAAGCCAGCCCAGGACCAGCAAGCTGCAGAGACTAGCCACTTCCCCAGCCCCCTCATCTTGTGTCCATCTCTAGACAGTGGTCTTAGTCCTCGAGCTAGAATTTTTGTAGCCCTGTTAATGGACTGTAGCCTTTCTCGTGGAGTGGTACTAAATCCTTCCCCGTTTCACCAACTTTTCCTCGGGGCAGGGATATCCGACTGATCGAGGTGACAGAGACCATCTGCAAGAGACTGTTGGACTATAACCTGCACAAAGAGAGAACTGGCAGTAACAGGTTTGCAAAGGTTTGTACCATTGCTTGTTCCCTCTCGCTGGAGCTTTAGTCAGACGCCCCTAGGCCTTGCCTTGCCGAGAGCATCCATGTTTGTGTCCTTGGTCTGCATCTGCGAAACAGATTTCCCAGGTACAGAATTAGCTTCTAATGGAAGCTGCTCTGTTCTCTCCCTCCCTCAACTTGTTAGTGTAACCACCTCTCCATGGCCCTGCTGGTGGGTGGCATGCAACCAAGAAGCCTGGTGGGGCGGTGTAGCAGACCTATTCTCATGGCTGGAGTGGGGGGTGCTCAGGAAGGTGTGTACTGAATGGCTTCTCCCACCTCTGGTTTGGGATCAGGTGCCGATTAACAATTCCATTGTCAAAGTGTAGGTCGAGATTGCTAGCAGCCCAAGTTAACGCGCCACTCCAGGAATGTTAAAGCTAAGGATAGTCCCATCCTCTTGACTGTCCCGTGTCTGTTTGCGCTGTGGCTTTGCACCTGCCAGGGTTTCAAGGGAAACAGTGTGATCTGCTATCAGTGTGGCAGAGAAAGCTGTGAAACCCTGAATCTTGCAAGGCCTGTGCACAAGGGGGCAGAGTGTCCCAGAGAACCGTTTGGGTTTGGTTGGGTTTGCCTTTCCCAAAGGCCCTTCGTGCAGTCTCAGGGCTGGGCCCAGGGGTCATGCCTGTGATGGAAGAGGTAGGGTTCTGTAGAGACTACATCAGCCCAGAGAATGACCTGGGGCTTTAGCAATGGGGAAGCAAGGCTTCCCTTTCCAAAGGACTGTGTGGTACTGCTGTGCCTTAGTCAATCCCCACGGTGACTTTATCCTTTTACAGTCAGGCCTGTCCCTTTAGCGGTCCCCTCTCCGCTCACATCCAGGCCACGTCTGAGTCCTGCCACTGCTTCCTCTGGAACGCTGCTGGAATCCAGCCTTTTCTGCCTGTTCAGACAGCCAAGCCTCGTCACGGGCTGCCAAGGACTGCATCCTCCTTGCTACCCATATTGCACCAGCCATTTGAAAGAGGGCTGCTAGGACCATCTTCCCTGGCCATCGCTCACACTGTCACCCTCCTATGAGTCCCTCCCCTGACTCCACACCAATAGCAAGCTGCTTGACCTTTAGGCCCTCCCCAGCTCTGCCCCTCCCCTCTTATATCCTCTCCCCCTTCACCAGGGATGCAGGCTCTTCCTCCGGCTTGTCTGCTCCTCATGTATGGAACGTCCTCCCCAAACTGAACCAGACAGCTACTGCCCTCTCCTCCTTCAAACCCTGCATCTAGAACCAGGACGCTGACAAGGAATCAGCCACCGCGTTAGCTGCCTTGGGGGCAGATGAGGAAAGTCCGTGCTCATTCAGTCATGGAAGCACACACTTCAAATAAGTGTGAGAGCCTTCTCCCCTGCCCTCCTCCTCAGGCTGGTCATCTTCGGTGGCATGTTCTTCATGTCTGTCCAGCAGCAAGCGTGTTAGGGTCCTAGTCCAGCTGGAGCTGCTGGGTGCCGTACAGAGGAGGGCGGGTAGCAGATAAGGCCCAGGCTTTCACACCCTCCTGAGAAGTGAACAGGCTGCTCAGCCACTTGCCCCTGAGGCTTCTCCCTTCACGCTGCACTGGTCCAACAACTCCTGGTGTGGGTGCAGGTGCTGCACCCCCTCTTCTGCAGGGCTCTGAGCTGGCGCCCATGTAGGGGAGCTGTGTGTGAGATCTCCTCTCTCCTTGAGTTCCTGGTGGGTGGCGCAAGCGTCGTGTGTGTGGAGCTGGGATTCTGCCCGTCCCCGAAGGTGGGGCACTCAGGTTACTGTGTCTCCTTAGGGAATGTCGGAGACGTTTGAAACCCTGCACAACCTGGTGCACAAGGGGGTGAAAGTGGTGATGGACATCCCCTATGAGCTGTGGAATGAGACCTCTGCTGAAGTGGCTGACCTCAAGAAGCAGGTACTGTCCACACGGTAGCACAGTGTCACTGGGGGTGCTAGCGCAGAGTGCAGTAATGGCTGGGAGGCCTGTGCTGCAGTGTCTAGGACTCTTTCTGCTGGGCCGGGGGAGATCTGGGAAGATGGGCTCAGGCTGGGTGGGGGTGTTGTACTCCAAGAGTTCACTGCAGCGTATGAGCAGTCCCTCTTTGTGAAGCTCGTCCTGGAGCTGCGCTTGCTCCCCACATTGTGAGGGGCCCAGGGAGTGGGGTTAGTAGGAAGGTCTCCTGGTGCTGGACTGTGCTTTCTGTCTGCACTAGTGTGATGTGCTGGTGGAGGAATTCGAAGATGTGATCGAGGACTGGTACAGGCATCACCAGAAGGAAGACCTGGCTCAGTTTCTCTGTGCGAACCATGTGCTGAAAGGGAAAGACACAAGTGAGTTTCACTTCAGCAAATACAAGGGGGCATTGGCCTCCAAGCAGAGGCAGCACGCGTGCTCCAGTGCCAGGGTGATGGGTGCAGCAGGGGAGTCCGAAGAGCATTGAAACACTCTCTGTGTGAGCAGGAAGGGGGCACAGGGTGGGGAGAGGAAACCTGACAGACTCACTCCTCCCTTTTCTCCATGATGTCATCCCTGCAGGCTGCCTGGCAGAGCAATGGGCCAGCAAGAAGGGAGATGTAGCGACCGCGGGGGAGAAGAAGACAAAGAAAAAGGGTGGCAAGAACAAGAAAGCAGCAGAGAGGAAAAAGAAAAACAAGGAGAAGGTTGAGGAAGCAAAAAGCCACCTGGACCCAAGTGCTGAAGGGAGCCCTGAGGAGGAGGGGGATATCCAGCCGAAGGCTCCCCTTGCGCACAGCCCAGCTGACGAGCTGTAGTCTCTTAGACGCTGCACGCCGATTTGCAGCCCATGGTAGGGACAGCGAACGCTCTGGACACGTGGGATATTGGATGCGCTCTGGGCCTCGCAACAGCCAGTTGCCTCACAAGACGGTGACCCCTTATTTACTGAAGGGAAATAAATTAGAACTCTTCTAATTTATTGCTCCAAGGGCGGCTGGGTGGAGATCTCGCCGTAGCTAGTCAGCATTACCGTGAGCTGCGGTACCACATGGATCACAGATGTGGAGTACCAGCGGCTGTCAGAGACCCCTGCACACGCAGGGCAGCTGGGCCGGACAGGAGATGCCTCCTGAGTATGTGGAGCTTGTTAAACTCCTCTTAATACTTCCTAGACAATACAGATCCTGCCTTTAGCGGGAGAGACCTTCCACCCTCTGCTCTTCTCCCTGCCGCCTCTGTCCCAGCTTGATTGTATTGATGAGGGGGTCTGGAAGTGGGAGAAAGGAGTCTGGTTTGCTCACGGCGGAGCCCCTGGCTTTTGTCTGCAGCTGCCCCCAGGGCAGGGAATTTGGCAGTGGCTTGGAAGGAGAGTGGCTTCTGCGTGGCCAGCCTGGCGGGTTTGGACAGAGTCTGTTCCACGAAGGCTGGGCCCAGTCCTGCCCTCCCCTACGCCAGGCAGTCCCACTGAGCTTGCTGGGGTCCCACGATGAGTTATCCTCCCGCTCTGCAAGCTTGCTGCCCACCTCTCTCCCGTAGGACCATTCCATTCAGGAGCAGCCATTCCAGCTTCCTGGAAGCCTGTGGTTCCTGCTGTTGCTGCAGAGAGGGCCCTTCACCCCTCTGCTGATGTCCTGTTCCATTTGGTCTAGCTTTCACTGTCCCATCTGCACCGTGGACAGCAGCTCCTGGCTTTGCAAGGAGGGGCTCCCTTGTATTTTATGCAGTTCTTTGCTACCTGTTGGCGGTTTCTCTTAAAGTGCCAGTAGATATTAACACCCTCCCTGTGGGGTGTGGGAGCAGGACCCACCATGGCCTGCAGGGGCACCCAGCTAACTTCAAATGCAGTCTTAGTCCCTCCTGCATGTGCCCAGGAGCCTCCCATCAGCTCTTACCGCTCATCAAAGCACGTGGGGACCCCAGCCTGGGAGTGGGGTTAAGTCTGGTCCAGTCCAGCCAGGCTGACCTGTGATCTCGGCACTGCAGCTCACTGAGAGAGCTGTTCTGCTAGAAGTAGGTATGTTTCTGAGTGCTCTTGCGTCCCACCAGCTCGATCTTGTGTCATGGAATATTCCCAGGTAGTGAGAGACTCATTGGTCTGACCCTGTTTTTCAGGCTAGTGAGCGACTGTTGGTTCCCTCCCCCAGGCAGGGCACCATACTCCAGGCACTAGCACTGCCAACTCTTGCCACTGTATCACAGGTCTCGTGGTATTTGGTGTTTTCTTTAAAACCTCAGCTCCTGGCGTCATGGGGTTATGTGAGAATCTCCGCTTTAGAATGAAGCTGTTTCTAGCCCTCGTGGCTGCAGGGGACAGCTTGAAAGTGTCACCAGTGTGACCTGAAAGGCTCAGAAGTCAAAGAGAACCCCAAATGTGTGGTGGTTTTTAATCCTCTTGTGGGGATTGTTGGGGGCTAGCCCCTGGGTTCTGAATGGGGAGGGTTGGCCCTGCCACTTAACCGCAGCCCAAAAGGCACACTTGGAACTCGGCTTAGAATTATTTTTAAGCAAGGCGGCTTTACACCACTTCCTGCTGTGGAGTAATCCTGTCATGCAATTGACTGACTGCAGCGGGAGTGGGGGTGGGTCGGTACGGCTGGGCACGGGCGACGGGGAGGAATGAACGAGAATATCTGGTGTGACAAGAGTTTTTGTCCTTTCAGTTTCGTTCTATGGCAACTCCAGCAGTTACTATAACTGTACACTGGAATCTGTTACCCAAAGCAAGGGACTTGGCATTCTAGTTAGCGAAACTGGCCTGAAGCAGCTGAGAGCCTCATGGCTACCAGCCCTCTCTCTTCTGGAAGGTTATCCTCTGATCACCTTTGTCCTTCTCTCTTCCCCATACAGTCCTCCCTTCCTCTTATTTTTCTCTTGACAAATAGCGTAGCTTCCCCTTGACCCACTCCTGATGTAGGATTGGCCTCTTCACCTGTGCGGGCTCCCAGCTACTGCTAGACATTGGCATCTGCTTCTCAGCACTAACACGTCTCCTGCTAAGAGCTGCTGCTGGGTTGCCCCTGGGCAGCCAGCAATGTGCCGGTGGGGTGATGGGCCACTGTGCATTCGGGAGAGGCGCTCCATGCTCTGAGCAGGGCAGGGTATGCCATACAGACCCCCAGGCCCTGGCACATGCACAGCGGTGAGATGCTGCAATGCAACCCTTCCCTCTACACTTCCCAGCTCTTCCCCCACTCCGTGGCGATGTGAGACAGCGAAGTGCAGCACCCACGCAGAGAGATCACAAGAAAATGCTCTGTGGGCCTTCAGCAGAAACAACCCTCCAGTAAAGCTGCTGCTGGAACATCCTAACAAGAGACTCCAGCCCTACCACAGAGCCTGGCTTATTGCTTTGTTTTTGATCCATGCCTCTCACCCCTGTGTTCTAGGTGCTTGTCTGGCCTTGAGCCCAGTTCCAGGTGGGGTTGTTGAGCCCAAGGTGAGGCTCCTAGGGTTTGTTTGCACATTGTGTTTGATTCCCCTAGTGCTTTGCAGTGGGAGGAGTGTTTGCTGCTTTGGCCAAGATACAACAGATGTCCAGGGTACTTCCCTGACTTGCTTAGCGGGGTGATCAGTTCTGCTCTGCTGCCACGTAGCTGTTTGCATAATTGCAGCCGAAGCCTTTGTCAGGGTTTGTGCCAGTAAGTGTGATGCAACTAGGGCAGGCCCTTGCCAGGTGCAGCTCGCTGACCATAAACACTGAGGGGGAGACAAAGCCCAGGTCCAAGCCAGAGTAACTGCAGCCATTGAGACGCCCAGAGATTGCCTGCAGACGTCTGGAATAGGAGCACGGGAGAGTTTCTCAAATGAACGGGAATCTTAAGACTTGTTATCAAGAGCACTGCAGCAAACTGGGCCTGCCCTGGGAACGATGCTGAGATAGCATCCAGCTGACTTCAGCCTGAACCCCAAGCTGTACAAACCCCTGTGCTGGACAGAGGGAACCTGTCTCGGACAGAGACCCAAATCCGTCTGTTACATGGCAGCAGCCTTGAGATGGCTCAGAGAGGCTGCAGGGTTTCCATAGGCGGGCATGGCAGGGAGCTGGTGCATGCACAGGGCAGGGAGGGTGCAGGGGCTCTTTTTATGCCCGACCCAACACAGGACAGTCAGGCCCTGTTTGCAGTTTGGCTCAGCACCTCACTGTTCTCAACAGGCTCGTGGGTGATGGTACCATCCTAGTCCTCCCTGGGCTAGGCTGGATTACAGAACCCAGCCAGTGGTGACAGAGCAGTAGCTGATAGCCTTTCCCTAGGGTGCTCCTATTAACCTCTCATTTTTCTTCCCCTGCCTCCCCAGCTGGCTAAATTTCGGATGAGCAGTTGTATCTTAAATGTCTAGGGCGCTTTTGGCTCCATAGCCAGCTCTCTTGTGGTGGTGTAGAGTGGCCTGTGATCCTATGTGAATCTGGTTAATGGTCACATAGTTTCAACCTGAATTCACTCTTGTGTGCTATGTGCGGTTATTTTTAAATAAACTCCAAGTCTGTTAATGGTTTGTTTGTCCTGGTTTCTAAGTATATTAACCCATCTCACCTCTCTCTCTTCCCAGCTGGAATTTAACCTTAATCCCATGTTTATCTCAAACATTAGGCAGCTGCAGTTGTGATGCCAAGAGAACAAAGGTCTGAACTTCAGGTCAGAACTGGGCACCTACTCTGAATGGTGGGGATGAGGAGGTGCTGTGGTGTAACCCAGAATCCTCTGCGTTTCTGCAGTCAAACCCCTTCTTTCTAGATCTGTGGACAGTAGCATTGTGTATAGGAACCTGACTCCTAGTCTCCTGTTGGGTGTATGAATTGACACTGATCTAGCAAATTGATGGTGGGGTCAGTGTGGGATACTTGCTAAATCTTCCCCTCATGCAACACAATGAAGAATGTTAATGTGAATTGGACGACTGGGAGATATGTGCAAACAGAAGCTTCCAAAGTCCCAAGAATGGGACTCACTGAAGTATAAGTCTGAGTTGGCTGAAAGCTGTAAACACAAAGTATGGCAAATTAAAGGGGAAAAGCAAAGTTTACCAGCCCTCCCTCTAAGCTGTATCTCAGGGGAGTAACCCGTGTGCACTTCACACCTCGCTACGGGTGCCCAAGAAATGGAAATCCCTTCCCATGGGAAATGTTATTTTTGGAGAAAAGTCCCAACTTGGGACAAAAAGCCAAACCCTAGCATTTTTCACTGGAAGGGAGGTCTGGAAACAATCCATTCCAGAAGAACCCAAACAGAATTGTTCAGCTGCTGGGACTGGCTGCCTGGAAGGCAGCGAATGAAATTGACAAGGAGCTTTCCAGGCTGGTGACTGGAGAAACTGGTCTGGGCGACTCTGAGCTGGGGCAGGAGCAACTCCTGGCAGTTTCATTTTCTGCCTTTTCACTTTCTGCTGCTTGCTATGGAGCAGGGAGCAGCTTTATTTCTGAAAGTTCCACCCAGAACCGCTGAGCCACTTCCAAGGATGGAAAGTGAAACATTTCATTTCTCAGGCTTTTTT
>NW_020664483.1:1278001-1288855 GCF_002925995.2 Terrapene triunguis
CCCCTGTACAGCCCCACCCCATGTGTGTATGAACCCCTGAGACAGAGGGGAGCCCCCGCTCTGTGTATGTGAGACCCCTGTCCAACCCCCCCAGGGCCTGAGGGGGAACCCCTACCCCCATGGAGCCGGATGGGCTACCCCATCCCTGGCGCGCACACACAGGCACCTCGCTCTGTGTGACGCCCCCTGCGGGTGTGTGTCACGCTCTCTCTGCAGGGTGGACTCCATCATGCTGGTGGAGGACGGGTTCAGCGTGACTAGCGTTGATGCCAGTGACAAGATGCTCAAGTACGCCCTGAAGGAGCGTTGGAACCGGCGGAAGGAAGAGGCCTTTGACAAGTGGGGTAGGCACAGCGCCCTGGGGCGCACGCTGGGGCAGTGTGCCTCGAGTGCTTTGGGGTGGGGAACAGGCGATAAGAGGCCCCAAGTCCTGTCTTTTATCCCCATGCGACACTTACGCCTTTGGTTTCCCCTCGGAAATGAGCAGCTCGGACTCTGAACCCTTCCTGGTTTGTCTCTGGCTGGCCAGGAGCGCGCTTGGGGCTGGACAGGAGAACAGCTTCCTGCTGGCACTGGGGGGTGATGCCTCTGTAGCGGGAGCCCAGAATGCCCTGGACGCCTGCTGCTGCTCATCCTGGCATTGAAATGCCTGACTAGCCTGCTGCCGGCTGTGCCAGGCTTCCCCCGCCCCGAAGGGATCAACGTCCAGGCCCCAGGTGCTGTAGGCTGCATTTCCAATGCAGAACGCTCTCATGGGACCCCGTCTCTCTGGGACCTGTTGGAACATTTCCCTGGCGTAGGATCATCAGCAAGTGTAACATGTTGCGTGCACCTCTTCCCTTGACGTCACTGATATCACACCCTGTTCTCCCCCTCGCACGATGCAGCACTTGCTTCCCCTGGCTGGCTTTGAAATGGGAATAATGCCCCATCCCACCTCCCCAGGGTAGCGAGTGTCTCAGTGCTGCGGCTGTCGCCTTTGGCCATGGCAGTGCCTCTCCGAGCTGAGCTGTTCAGCGGTGTATGGGGGTGGGGGTGGTGCTTTCTGGGCTGCAGTGGAAATGGGTACTGCCCCTCCCCGCCCCGTCTCTGAGGCAGGAGCAGTGGGGATCTGTGTGCAGGAGGGAAGGTCCCCCAGCCCAGGGAAGGCAAGGCCTTTGTTTGTGTGTGTAACCAGCTCTCTTGTGGTGCAGTCATTGAAGAGGCCAACTGGCTCACCCTGGACAAGGACGTGCAGAAGCCGGGAGATGGGTTTGATGCTGTCATCTGCCTGGGAAACTCCTTTGCGCATCTGCCTGATTTCAAAGGTGAGCCTGGTGAACAGAGTCTGCTTCCGGGGACCAGCCCTGCAGCCAGAGCACTGAGGGCCGGGGGCAGGTGCGCATGCAGGGCTCTCATCTCCAAAGCACCAGCCCCCGCAGCTGCCAGGCGAGGCGAGCCCACCGTCCCATTTACTGCTGAGACTTGCTCAAGCCCACGCTGGGATGGCAGCAGGATTCGCTCTCCCAGCCCATGCTCAGGCTGTGTCCAGAATACAACCAAGGTCCCGACTCCCCGTGTGGTGCAGGAATGAGGGACAGAAGAGAAGGTTGCGCGGCTCCACTTAGGAGGGTCCTGGATTCTGGGGCTGCTCTAACTTACCCTGTGCTGCAGCGGCCCTATATGGGCAGTGCGTGCCAGCTGCCCCGTCCTACCCTAGCCCCCCTCCCTGCCCCTAGATAGGCTGTACCTGCTCCAGGGGCCCGCTTTTGCTAGGGTGTTCCTGGATGGCCAGTTTTGGCTGTGCTAGGGCCCGCCTATCTCCAGCCAGGAAATGGGGCTCGCGGGGAGCCGGACTAGCTTAGCTGAGGCATGCAGGGCCCCAGAGGCCCCAACATGTCCACTGCTCTCTGTTGGCACCACTGCAGGATAGAGCGAGATGCCGGGGGGCCATGGGCAGCTGGAGTGGGGGATGGGCTCTGGGCATTGCAGAGGGGTAGCTGAATCCCGCCCCTTCGCCTAGGTGATCAGAGCGACCATAAACTGGCCCTTAAGAACATTGCGAGCATGGTGCGACCGGGCGGCCTCATGGTCATCGACCATCGCAACTACGACTACATCCTGGCCACGGGCTGCGCCCCACCTGGCAAGAACATCTACTACAAGGTCACTGCCCTCCAGGCCTGCCCGGTGGAGGGGGAGGTCACCAGGGGTCGGGGGGCTGCTCTGTTTGTTGTGCCCCATTGAGGGATAGGGACAGGGCTGACTGGCACTCAGTGATGTGGGGATAGAGGTTTCCCGCCACCCCCCACGTCCTCCACGGCCATACCACTCCTCACAGCTGGCCTGGTGGGAGGGAGCAGCTCTGGCTAATGGCGGACAGGGCGTAGGGAGGTAATGGGGGAGGCTGAACCGACTGGAGTCACAGGTGAGGACAGAGCGGAGGAGAGGCTGCAGGGCTGAGGCTACGGAAGGAGAGTGCAGCAGCTCCGTGTGTGCCCTCGGTTGTAGCTGCGGCCGGAGGCGTCGCTGGGTGCTGTGCAGACCACACCAGGAGAGCAGGCTGCATTGGGGGTTGGGATTGGAGCATCACCACAGCTCCAGGCGGGCAGGCTCCATCCCAGAACGAGTATACTGGGGTGACATTAGCCTCCCCCTGCTGACCTGGGGCAACTCCCCGCGTTGTGCCTGGGGGCTGACACATGGGAGGGGAGGAGGTAACAGGAAGCTTTTGGCCTTTTGCCCCTCCCAGAGTGACCTGACGAAGGACATCACCACATCCGTGCTGCTAGTGAACAACAAAGCCCATATGGTGACCCTGGACTACACGCTGCAGGTCCCGGCCCAGGAGCCAGAGGAAGCCCCGGAACTGAGGTATGTGCTGGCTGGCACAGTCACCTGTGGCGTGAGGAGGGGTGGGCCCCGATCCACGTGCACATGAGGTGTCTGGGCACAGGGCGCACGCGGCAGGGGCATGTCCTGCTTTGCCCAGCTGGGGACTCCTGCAGGCTGAAGAGAAGCACCAGCCCTGGGTGGCGTAGCTGCCTCCCTGCTAGCCCAACTCCCCCGTGCACGGCCGGCTCACGCTGGCACATCCCAGAGCCCCCCGCAGGCGCCTGCCCCAGCCCCTCAGTGCGGTCTCTCTTCTCCTGCGTTCCAGCAAATTCCGTCTCTCCTACTACCCTCACTGCCTGGAGGCCTTCACGGAGCTGCTGAAGAATGCCTTCCAGGGGCAGTGCCAGCACAGCGTCCTGGGCGACTTCCAGCCCTACCAGCCCGGCCAGGCCTACACCCCCTGCTACTTCATCCACGTGGTGAAGAAGACAGGCTGAGGCGCTGCTTGGGGAATCCTGGCGTTGCTGGTCGGACTGCGCCGCCGGCCGTGTGGCAACGGACGAGGAGATGGAACTCTTCGCCATCTTCCTGTCTGAACGGCTCTGCTTGGGCGGCTGGTGGGACTCTCCACCAGGCAGCCGCTTCAGGGGAAGGCCCCAGGAATTGCCTGTGAGGCCTGAGCAAGGCTCTGTGGCTGGCTAGAGCGGCCCGTACTGCTGCTGCTTCTTGTCCCTCTCTGCTTCTCGCATTTGTCAGGCTGCACCGGGGTGGGGGGGCGTTTGTCCGAATCTCAGGGCTGTTGAGGGCTCTCCAGAAGGCTGTTGCGAGGAAAGTGAAACAACGCTCATGGAGAGTTACCAGTGCACGTGGTCCTGGTGTCTGTTCTGCGGCTGGGCTGGGGATGAAAAGCTCAGAGGAGGCGGGAGTTGGTGTGAGCAGGATTCTGCTGGTGCCGGTCATGGGGATCTCTCCGTAGTGCCACTGTGCCCTTGGTATGGAGGAGTGACAGGGCCAGCTCACGCCTGGAGTCCGGAGCAGAGCCTGTGTCCAACTGCGTGCTCCAGCCGCTGCACCATCTGCATGGCCATTGCTGCAGATTGGGGGGGTTGGGGGGGGGGGGGAGACCCCCCCCCCCACAGAGCTGCCACTCTGTGCCTGTGCCCCCCCTGTGCAGGGCGTCCTGGAGATGTAGCTCCAGGCCCAAGTGCTGTGGGAGCAGGGTACCTGTGGGCCACCCAGCTCTATGCACCCACTCACTGAGGGCCCGTTCCCTCCACATGCAGCCCAGAGGGCTGGGAGATGCTGGTTGCTGTGGGTAAGGCCCAGGCCATTGGCTCGGGCACTAGTAGCAGCAGCAGCTGGAGAACATACCCCCTGGCTCCAGTGTCAGGGGCCCGAGCGAGGGGTGTGGAGTGCTGCCCGGGAAGGGGAGGCTGCAGTTGGTGGCCGGCTGCGCGGTAGCAGCAGCGTGAGCCTGAACCGGGTGCTCGCTGAGGGCGAGGAAAGGAGTCGAGATAGAAAAGCAGGTGCCACACGACTCACAGCAGGGAAAACCACAGCCAGCTGGTGCGGCCACTCAAGGCTGTGAGGAGGGGGCGGGGGAGTCTAGTCTTGCCTGCCAACAGCTAGTACCCGCCTCCCTCCCAGCGCAGGGCACGACCTGGCTGGGGAAGGTGGCTGCTGTCCAGCCCCAGGCTTCTGGCCCTGAGTTAGCTTCCTTTGGGTGTTGGCAGCAGTCAGCCCGGTGAGCTCCTAGCAGCACGTCCATGGGGGTGGGGAGAGCGACGAAGGGGTAGACCGGCCAGGAGGGGGGCACTTGGCAGGGTGGGCTGGGTCAGCCCCAGGGCACTGCTGCTGAAAAGGGCAGCGAGGAGGTGCTCCGGGGGGCTGGTAAGGAGAGGTGGCTGCTAGAGGCAGGTATCACTGGCCCCAGAGGGGAGATGGCAGCCTAACCCCTAAAGGGAGCGGGGCAGCGTCAGGGCCTGTGCTCTGAAGGGCTGTACCCAGCGCTGGTGCCCATCCGGCTGCCTCAGGCCAGATCCCGGGCAGCATCCTACCCTGCCCCTCCTCTCCCCACCCATCAGGGTGCCCATTGCCGGGCTGCTCTCCCAGCAGCAGGGGAGGGTAAGTGGCCATGGGTGGCTGGAAAAAGGCATCGCTGCTGCTACAGCAGGCTCAGTCCCTCCCCGGGGTGCCAGGATCTCCAAGGGGGAGACTGCCAGGCCTGGCCACAGGCTGATCGGCTTCATGCTAATAGAATTGCTGCTAAATGTTGGCACCGCTGAGGATGGGCTGCTGAGATTCCCCTGGGAGGGGAAGCTGGGGCCAGACACTGAGAGAGAAAAGCTGAAGCCAATGTCACTGCACACGTCTTACTGCACCACGGTGTCCTTGTCCTCAAAGAGCCAGCCACACTACGGCCCAGCCCTGCTGGGCACCGCTGCCTGTGCATAGACCCACACTCCCTGCCCGGCTCTGCTCTGCCCGTGCAAGCCCCTCCGCAGACGCTGGTACGTGGGTACAATGACACTGAGCAGGGCTTGGCCAGAGTGCAGTCTGCTTCTTGCAACCCACGTGCGTGGTGAGTCAACACGCCCGTGTGTGCTCAGAGCGTAACGCCCTCTCGCAGCTCTCTGTGAACGCCTGACCCCAGCTGAAGCCAGAAGCTGCAGAGGGGGCAATAAATGCCCACACACAGCTGAGAACTAGACCAGGAACTCCCCCTTTATTTAGAAAGCCCGTGTACAGTATTTACAGCCAGTGCAGTGTATGCCCCTGCCCACTGCCTGTGCAGCCAGCAGTGTCCTCACACAAGGCAGGTGCTCCGTGCCGCTGCCCTGTGTAGTGCCCAGGCCTGTGTGCTGGGAGCTGGCCAGGGGGGTTGAGAAACCCTGCAAAAACATCTCAGGGGACCCACGCTTCTTGGGAAGCTGCTCGGGAACCCACGCTTCCTCCCTGCCGCTCTGGCTCCCCCTCCTGTCTTGTTCGTGGCTGCCTGAGTGATCGGAAGCACCATCCCTGCCTGTAGTGCATGTGCCAGCAGGGAAAGCAGCAGGGGACCCTCCCACCTACCGGTGACTAAAGCTCCACAAGGAAGTTCTCTCTCATTCGGGATGAGATTCCCCTCCATGCCGAGGGCCAGCACGAGACCACCCGTCAGTGGTGCCAGGTTTTATGCTGGCCCTGTAACAGGGGAGAGGAGGTGTGAGTGTGAATCCCCCTCCCGCTGATCCTGAGCAGAAGGCGTCAGCTAATTCCCTCACATCCCAGGGAGGCTGTGGGAGAGGGGAGGATTTTTCACTCCTGGGAGACAATCCACCCCCGAGCTCAGGATCTTTGCCTACGCCAGGGGGAAGGCACGGGGTCATGGGACAATCCATGACTAGTGCAGGGGCTCACAGGGGCTTTGGTCGCACTCCTTTCCCTTGAGATCCACAACTCAGCTCAAAGCCCCTTCCTCACACCCCAGATTACAGGGCGGGATGATGGCTGTGGGGGTAAGGGCCAGGCTGAGAGGTTGGAGGAGGGGGACTGGGACAGAGGAGGAGCAGCATGAACCCCAGCTGTGCTGCCGACAGCCTCAGATCCATGGCTAAATGTGCACCACGTCCAGGGTTGGCCAGGAGTCAGCAGGTGAGGACGCCTCCATCTCTCCACTTCACCAGCCCACACGCCTGTCCCGAATCCTCTTGGCCTTCTCCGTGTTAGGGCTGTGCGTGCTCCTTCCCTTCCCTTCTCACTGCAGGCTAGCAGGCAGCAAACTTCCGCTGGATCACTCTGTATGTGAGCAGCTCCTGCTCCGAAACCGACGGCTGCAGCCTTGTGGCAGCTTGTCCAAAATCCTCCATGGTCAGAACTAGAGCGGAACTCTCCGTGTCCAGCCCTGGGGAAAGAGTCACACAGGCACCTGAATGCAGACGGCACAGGGAACTGGTCTTCCCCACCCCAGCCCAGGAATCTGCTCCCAGCCAGGCAAGACCTGACAGCCCCCACTCGAGACTCTGCACAAGTTGTTAAAACAGCCACGTGAGGCTCTCACTTCACCCTGCCCCACCCCCTGCTGCCTGCCCACCTGCCTCCAGCCCCCTCCGGGCCTTCCTCTGACATTCTCTCACATTCAGAATCATGGCTTAACAAAAGCTGCCCAAGCCTAGGCAAATAAGAAACTGCCTTGTGGGAAGGCAGATGCGTGAACTCAATTCGGGCGGAATGGCTGGGCCTGGAGAACAGCTCCCCGCCAGCTCCCCAGAGGGCGAAGGGCACCCTGCCGCATCTAGCAGTGGAGAATGTTCTTTAGCCCCATATTCTGGAATCCTGTGATTACGGGCGACTATCAGCTCTCGGTTTTGTAATGAAATTTCTAACCATCGTGGTTACGAAGAAAAGCTTGAAACTGTGGCCCGGGTGCCACCTAAGAGCTCCGAAATCAGAAACGAAAGAGAACCCACAGTCTATTCTCTTCTTAAATCCCAGGACTTTGGGGGGCCTGCCTGGTGACTGTGGGCTGGCAAACCTCTGAACCCCGTCTGCCTCGTGCACATGGGAACTGTCTGCCTGCCAGTGACCAGAGGGGATAGCTCGTGCCTTTCTCCCCAGCCAATCCTTTCCACTTTAACCTTCCACAGAGAGAAGCTGCAGAGCAGCTGATGAGAAGAATAAAGAGGGGTGACGACAGAGAGCAGAGGAGACCTCCTTGCTCCAGCAGCAAGCGTGCCTGCAGACATTTCGGGGTTACATGGGGGGCTGTAGTCCCTGGGCCAAGCTGCGCGTACTCGGTGCTCACATCTCCCCACCAGCCCTTGGTCACCTTTGGGCCGTGAGGCACCCTGCTGGGATCAGACTGAACAAGCCCTGGTGGGACTGATCTCAGAGCCTGGTGCCAAGCCCATCACTATGCAGCTGCCTTGTGCCGAGAGCCAGGGAACAAACAACCCAGGGGGAAGTGGCTGGCCGCCAGGATGGCGGAGCAGAGTCCAGTTCAAGCCCATTTATATAATGTTTGTTTACCTAGCTTAAGGCACAGGCACAAGAGAGAAAAGGTTGCAACGCCACTTGGTGACCAAACACAGCCATTGACAAGGCCCCTTTCAGTCGCTGTCACGACCGTGGCTTCGGCCGGGCAGGAAGGCTGGTTCCCAGGGCTCTCCCTGCTGGCTGACATGCGGCTCAGTCGTCCCTGGACAAAGCATTTTTTCAATCTGACTCTCGGTTTATTTTGCCTCGCTCGGCCCCTTTTTAATACCGCGAAATTAGACAGCATGCTGAGGAGCCAAACCCGGAGAGGGAAGCCAGGATCACGACCCTATTCTACAGCTGGGGAACTCGGTACAGAGACATACCCATGCCCATCCCGCAGGCTGACCCATGCAGACGGACCCCACTGTGCGGAGCCTCAGAGAGCCCCGTGACGGAGCTAGGATTTGGACAGTGGGGTTCCTAGCTCCTAGGCCACTGCTCTAACTAATGGACAATGCTGCCTCTCCATTGCTTCCATCTGCCTGTGTGTGCAAGTCTCCCAGTTTGTGAATGTCCCCAAAACGCCCAGATCACTGGTGAACAAGACCCGACCTAGCCCGGATCCCCATGGTAACCCCCAGAGGAGCCTCCTCCCGACTTGGCTTGGCCACTTGGCGTTCCCCTTTGTCCCAACCCCCAACCGAGTCAAGTCCAAGCCCAGTGTAAACCGATAAGGGGAGATTTCACAAGACACTGTATCAAATGCTTCACTAAAACCCAAAACATAGTTCGCTGCCCTTAAACCCTATCCGGGGAAGCCCCCGTGTCTGCCGGGAGTGATTTGTTCTGCATCACTCCCCTCCCAATGGCTGGGGGTCCAGCTAGTCTCTAGAGATTTTAACCTCCGCCCAGCGCACAAGAGGAAGGGGCTGGGCTCCTACCTTCCTCAATCCAATCCACCTTCCGTTTGACCGCACACAGCATGGCGTCTGCGCAGAGCGCGTACAGATCTGCTCCCGTCAGCTGTGCAGGGCACTGATCCAGGACACTGTTGAGACGCACTGAAGGGTCCAGTTTGAACCTGCCAGGAGGGGAAACGCCCAGCAGTTAGAGCCACAGACAGCTGGAGACTGAATCCAGCCAGAGGGCTGTGGGCAGGAGGACTCAGATCCCCAGGTCAGCTCCTCCCTGTGCAGCCCCCCCCGGGCTCTGCACTAGGTTCTCCATAATCACAGGCTCCACCACTTGATTAACCTGCTTGTTCATTTCCCTCCTACAAGAACCCGGCTGGCCTGCGTCACAAGTGGAGTCTCACTCCCGCAGGGCAGAGTCAAAGGCAATTCAGACCTGTCAATCAGGGAAGACCAGGCGTCTGCAGGTCTGGCTCCTGGCTGCAGACTCCTCCCAGAGGAGAACTTCCATAACTATCTACATCAAAGTGGTCTCAATATCAAAAATTCCTGTGCAAACCCCACACCCTAGAGGTTCGGTCTCCCCTAACAGGAAAGGCTCTGGCAGACGGGGCCGGCCACATGGCCAGACAGGAGATCGGACGACACAGATTTCAGCAATGCACATGTTCGTTTCTCCAACCAGTAAATGCCTGGCCTGAGCAGAAAGAAACAGCAGTGATCGTCCGCAAGCCAGATGGGGAAACTAAAACAGCGGGGTAAAACCCTGCCAGATCACAACGGGACCTCTGGCACCACAACCTCCATAGTGCAGGGCAATGGGGAATCGGTCGCTCAGGCCAGCTCCTCAGCTAGTGTCAAGCGACACTGACTTCAACAAAGCAGCGCATACCTCCCCTGCTGAGGATCTGGCCCCTGGGTGTGCAGACGCAGCCCTGTTACAGCTCTCCGCGTCTCTTTGGCAGAGGCCAGGCCTCTTGCAGCCCAGGAGGGGGCTGTGGGTGTGAAGGGCGAGCCCGGAGCTGAAGAGGTGGTGTGAGCTCATCTAGGCCTGGATGGAGCCCGGTACAGCTCTGCTCCTGCCCCCAGCAGCAGGGCTTTCCTGCACAGGTCCCTCCTTCTCTCCTGTATGCTCCAGCTCCAAGCTAGGGGGCAGGCCACAGAGCTCTGGGCACCATAACTGGCACCTCTGAACTGCCTTCAACTCTGCCAGCCATCCCCCACCCCCTCACCGCGCTTCGCCACCCAGCTGTGCTGCGCATGCACAGCGAGGTAGAGAAGCGGCTTGGTTGGTGCTAGGCAGCTGGGCAAACACTCACTTCCTGGTGATGGCGCTCAGCACTCGCAGCTGAGACTCACGGTCCTCATTCATGCCGACATAGACCAGCTTGTCAAACCTGGCAGTGGAGGGAAAGAGCCAGTCAAGGACAGATCAAGAAAAACCTGCTTCAACAGCCAAGCCACGTGTTCCCAGCGTCAGCCCAACCCCCACCACCACCACCAGGGCAGTCAGCGGCTCCCTGGCACCCATGTTACCAGGCTCCACTCGCACGCTGAGCCCAGGGACTGGGGGAACAGAGGTGGCCTCACGTCACCCGATTCTCAGCCTGTCCCACCCCAGTGTAAATCAGAGGAGCATGAGGGCTGCTCTAGCTTATGCTCTGGTTGCAATGGCCCCCACGGGCTGATGGCCAGCCCGGGCAGCCAGAATCCACGTTTCAGCCCCGCCTTGCCCCTCCTCCAGCTTGTGCCCTGCGAGAGGCGCTGAGCGGGAGGCCAGCACAGACCCTTTGCAGGAGCTCTGCGGAGCCCCGTACACCAGGGCTAATGCCCAGGGCTGTTTCTGCTCCCAGTGCACTGCCAGACTGCAATAAAGAGGCTGGAGGGCCCCATGGTCGCCACTGTGGTAGCCTTCAAAGGCCGCGATCAGCACCGGGGCTGTGTCGTGCTGGGTCCTGCATACAAACATAGGCAGAGATGGGCCCAGCCCAGAACAGCCTGCAGTGTAAAAGGGACAAGTGAACGTACCATACCACAGGGGGGAAAAGGGCTGAGGTGGGCACAGTGATAAGGTAACATGGTGACGCAGGCTGCACTGGGCACAACCTGATCCCTTTGAAGCCCCCTCTCCCGACAGCCATGGGCCCCGTGGGCCCAGAGGCCGAGGCATCGC
>NW_020664483.1:1288865-1310004 GCF_002925995.2 Terrapene triunguis
CGGCTCCCCCGACAGCCACTCGCCCCGTGGGCCCAGAGGCCGAGGCACTGCCCGAGGAGCCTCTCCCCACATACGGACAGGAACAGTAGCCATGTGTGCAAGCAAGCCCAGGGCAGCGAGCAGGTACCTGCCGGGCCGGAGCAGTGCTGGGTCCAGGAGGTCAGGTCTGTTGGTGGCGCCGATCACAAATACGTCTCTGGTGGAATGAAGTCCATCAAGCTCTGCTAGCAGCTGGGAGACAACTCTGCCAAGGGCAAGAGAGGAACGACAAAGGGACGGACACTCTGGAGTTACTGCTAAACCCACCTCAAGGTGTGAACAAACCCACTCCCCAGACCCCTAGACAATTAGCTGTATTGTTATCACCGGAGCACCCACAAGCCCCAGCTCAGACCAGCCCCATTGTACCGGGCACGGTGGAGACACACCGTAAGGGACAGTCACTGCCCCAAGAAGCTTATAAGCTAAACAGACAAGACCAAGAGCTGGAGTGAGTGTGTGGAGCATCTTGGCTCACCCAGCAGGTCACTAGCAGAGCTGGTCACAGGACCCAAGTCTTTTGGCTTCCCATCCAGTCCCCAAGACCATGCCACCCACAGCACGCCTGCACACCCACCCCTGAAAAGCACCCCCCCTACACACACACAGCCCTTGAGACCCATAGGCCTCTCTAACAGGGCACCACATGGCCACAGGCCAGGAACCCTGCCCTGGGGCAAGAACACAAATGGCCTTGTGATTAAGGCAAGTTCCCAGCTCTGCCAGACTCTCTGTGTGATCTCAGGCAAGCCCCTTAATCTCGCTGAGCCTCCGTTCCCAATGCTGCCCTGCCCCCTGGCACGTGGGGAGGATACACGCACTAATGTCTGTGAAGCGCTCCGATACTCCGGTGACAGGGACCATAAATAGACAGACAGACACACACACACATCTGTGGATCATGTTCCCTACAGAGACTTTTGCTAATCACAGCTCAGACCTGGAAAAAAGCGAATGTTGTGCCAATATTTAAAAAGGGTAAACACGATGACCTGGGTAATTATAGTCCTGTCAGTCTGACATCGATCCTGGCCAAGACAGTGGAGCGGCTGATACGGGATTCAATTAATAAAGAATTAAAGCAGGGCAAGGTAATTCATACCAATCAACAGGGCTTTATGAAAAATAGATCCTGTCAAACTAACTTGATATCTGTTTTTGATGAGATTATAAGTTTGATAAAGATAATAATGTAGATGTAATATACTTAGACTTCTGTAAGGGGTTTCACTTGGTACCAAAGGACATTTTGATTAACAAGCTAGAATGATATAAAATTACCACGGCACACATTAAATGGATTAAAACTGGCTAACTGATAGGTCTCACAATGCAATTGTAAATGGGGAATCATTATTGAATGGGTCTGTTTCCAGTGGGGTCCTGCAGGGATCTGTTCTTGGCCCCAGGCTATTTAACCTTTTTATCAATGACCTGGAAGAAAACATAAAATCATCCTGATAAAGTTTGCAGCCACAGAAATTGGGGGAATGGTAAATAATGAAGAGGACAGATCACTGATACAGAGCAATCTGGATCACTCGGTAAACTGGGAGCAAGCGAACAATATACATTTTAAATTGGCTAAAGGTAAACGTGTACATCTGGGAACAAAGAAGGCAGGCCACACTTACAGGATGGGGAACTCTATCCTGGGAAGCAGTGACTGGAAAAGATTTGGGGGTTGTGGTGGATAATCAGCTGAACACACTGCGACACGGTGACCAAAAGAGCTAATGTGATCCCTGTATGTATAAACAGGGGAAACTCAAGTAGGAGCAGAGAGGTTATTTTACCTCTGCATTGGGCACTGGCGTGACTGCTACTGGAATCCTCTATCCAGGTCTGCTGTCCAAAATTCAAGAAAGATGTTGATAAATTGGAGAGAGGTCAGAGAAGAGACACAAGAATGATTAAAGGATTAGAAAACCTGCCTTATAGTGACAGATGCCAGGAGCTCAATCTATTTAGTTTAACAAAGGGAAAGTTAAAGGGTGAATTGATCACCGTCTATAAGTATTTGTCGAACAAAATATGTAATAATGGGCTCTTCAACCTAGGAGACAAAGGTAGAACATGATCCAGTGGCTGGAAGTTGAAGCTGGACAAATCCAGACTGGAAATAAGGCATACATTTAACAGTGAGAGTAATTAAACATTGGAACAACTTACCCAGGGCCGTGGTGGATTCTCCATCACTGACAATTTTTAAATCAAGAATGGACGTGTTTCTAAAAGTTCTGCACCAGGAATTACTCTGGGGCAGGTCTCTGGCCTGGGCTATACAAGAGGTCAGACTAGCCGATCACAATGCACCCTTCTGGCCTTGGAAGCTAGGAACCTGCCCCTCAGTGTACTCTTGCGTAACGAGCTCATCTGCAAGGCACTGCTGGCAGTCCGACCTGTGTGCAGACTCTGCACCCCACAGGGGCTCAGGCGGGCGGTGAGTGGCAGACACTGCAGCGTAGGCCTCTGGATACCCTGCTGTGTCTATTCTAGCCAACAGACTCTATTCCTAGGCCCACAAATGCGAGAAGCTACCCTCAAGCCTGTGGATGCCTTGTCAGGCTCAGCCGAGCACAGCCACAACACCTTTGTAACGCTTCAGGTTACACCTCCCCGTGCTCAGCTGAGCCTTGCACACATTCACCATGGGAGGCACGTGCTGCCCCAAAATCCCACCTACAGGCCTCTGGCCGCTGGGCTGTAAGAACTTGCAGTCAGGCCTGTGCTTGCCCTGCTGTGAGATTCTGCTGACACGTGAAAGGTGTGCGGTGCTTCACACAGCACTCCCTGCCCTGAGGCGCTTCCCAGCCGACAGAGGGAAAGGAACAAGACATGGGGTATGAGCTCAGCAGTGAGGGCTCTTCGTGGGCAAGGCCTGTGTCTTCATACACGTTCGCACAGCAGCCTGAATGCTGATCCTGACTGAGGCCTCTCCGGTCCTAGCCAAGGGCAAGTAAGTAACTAGAGGTGAGGAGGAAACGGCAGAACGGTTTGGAGGGGGACAGAGAAGCCCGTGGCAGGCAGGAATCTATTCCAGGCTGTAAGGGCTTGGAGCTGGCTCTGTCATTTTAATAAGGGTTTGCCCCACGCCCAGCACCAGGAGGGCCTGATCTAAGCCAGAGGCTTACTTAGGACTTACTACAATCAGTAACAGACAATGACAACGCCCCACGTGTGGGGCAGTGCGCAAGCAGGTGTCAAGCCCACTGTGGCGAAGGAGAGGACTGGGAGGAGCAGGGAGGCAAAGAGTGAGAGTCTCCCCCCAAGCTGCGTGTGCCCGGCCATCTCACACGTGCCCGGCGTGTATCAAATCACCCAGAATCCTAATGTAGCTGCCAAAACAGAAGGGCGCAGCAAGCACTCACCTGTCCATAACTCCGCCTGAGTCTCCGCTCCGTCCCCGGTTGGGTGCCAAGGAATCCAGTTCATCAAAGAAGATAATGCAGGGGGCAGCTGCCCGGGCTCTGGCAAACACTGGGAGGAAAGACACACGCAGAGCATGGGCACCCGAGAAAGGCTACACAGAGAGAACTGGCACAGTGGGGAGCCCCCATCCAGCAAGCAGCCCAGAGTGGGAGGAAAAGAGAGTTACCTTTTCCGTAACTGGTGTTCTTCGAGATGTGTTGCTCACGTCCATTCAAAGGGGCACCGGAGCTGGTCCCCTATGGATACTGCTGAGGGAGAAACTTCCGGCACTGGTGCATGTGGCAAGCACACACACGTAAGCTGGATGGACATGAGCAATCAGTCGAAGAACCACCATTACACCAGAAAATGGCTGGATCCTGCTTTGCAGACACACACTCCTCAGCCCAGAGCTCTGCCAGCTCTCCTGGGATGTGACAGAACATGCCCACAGCTGTTTGGGCAGGAGGCTGCTTGGCAGACAGGAACAGGGCATCTACTCCAGGCACTGGGGTGCACGCGGCAAGTCAGAAAGCACAAAGAGAAGAGGGCGGCTATGCAGGCGGCACCCTGGGACTGCTACCCACCATTATTGTTATTTATTAGGTGTATTGCGGTAGCGTCTAGCAGCCCATCATGGACCAGGGCCACACTGCGCTAGGTGCTGTACAAACACAGGACAAAGAGACAGCCCCTGCCCCAAGGCGCTTACAGTCCAAGTATAAGACAGAAGACAAGAGACGGAGACAGACAGGGGCGTTCAAGGGAACAATGAGGCACGATTGTGTAAATAGACCACACAGACACGGGGGGGGAGGGGAAGGGGAGCGGTAGCACCCACAGGCAGAGAGACCAATGGGATGGCAGCAGATGGCACATTAGCGCCATGATTTTTTGTTCTTTTCTCTTTTTTTGGTGTGTTTAGTTAGCAGGGGATCAGTTAAACGGAAAGAAACGGGAGGGGGCGAGGGCCAGGGAGGAGGAGCAGTGTGGAGTGAAGCCGTGCCCCAGCCCTCCAGCACAGGGTGGAGAGAGTCAGAGAAATCGCAGCCCTTTTGCCTAGACCGTACAGAGGACCCTGCTTTGTCTGCTCCTGTCCCCACTGGCTGGAGTCACTAGCTGGCTCCTGGGGGGAAAGGAGGCACCATCTGTCTGCTAATGGCCCCACAGTGGGGGGGGGGTCTCTACAGCAAAAAGGCTCCTTTCACCACTCCCTCGGCCATCCCCGTTTGTCCGTTTCATCCGTTGGGTCTTATCATAGAGCCAGTCTGTGAGCTCTGCAGCAGCAACTGGCTTCCTGTGACATGTCTGGACACACTCGGACACTGGGGCCCTGAGCCTTGTCTGCGGCCCCTGGGGACTGCCACAACACAAAGAGCAGCGATAACGGAGAGGGGCCTGGGAAGAGCATGGAGCACAGCTGGGTGTGCTTACAGAGGTGTGACAATCAGGGTCCAGACACCCCACGGGGAGAACAGCAGGTCTGAACCCCCCAGAATGAGCAAGTGAAGCAACCGTTCGTATACGACGTGACTGTATAAAATATGGCAAGTCAGGTCTTTTTTGAAACCTTGTAATGTGCATAACTTGCTGGTCATTATGAGATATGGAGGCAGATGGTGGTTATGAATCTATGTCTTTAAGTGTATAAGAACTGTGCTCAAAACCTGTACTACAATTTCAAATACACCTCACAGCCGGGAGGGGTGCTGTCCAGGAAATGCTGGATCCCCTCTATGATGGGGGTACACATGGGAACTGTTCAGGAAATACCTTATCTTAGAAAAGGGAATTGAGCGAATATAGAAGTGTGAAACTTGCCGTGGCCTTTTTATGTTTATTTTCTGTGTGTCTGGCGTGTTTTTGCTTTCCCTATTTCACCTTCGAATCGGGGGCTTTCCCATTAAATCAACCTTGTTTATTTTTAGCCCACGCAGGTCTCTGGTGCGCAAACAGCATGGAATGTGCGTGCCAAAGTGAGCTGATAACTGGGGGCAGGTTTCACTCCTTCAGGGGTGACAAACCAGAGGGGGAAAGTCCGAGTGTCTAGTAGTTAAGAACTTGGGGGAGAGGGACTTCGGGAGACGGGACCAGAAGGGTTGTTGGGGTCACCCTGCCAGGAATAACGAGGCTGGTGGGATCTCAGGTGAGACCTTTGTGCTTGTGGGCTGGCTCCTGGTGTCCCCAGCATCACAGGGCAGGCGGCGACAGGACCCCTCCTTGGTCGGGGTGAGCCCCAAACATGCAGGAGAGCTCTGCAAGGGATGCTGTGATAATTGGGCCTACAAATTTACCTTATTGTGAGCTCAACTTGAAGTGAGTAAAAATTCAGAGCATGATGATAACCTATAACAGTCAATATTGATGGGAAAAGGTGCCAAAAGGAGACAGAAAGAACACAAAGTCCTACTGATATAATTCAAGGACTGTGTTCAGATCATGCCAGGTAAACAAGAGAAGTGTGGGACCCGCAATTGATTGGTGTGTTGGAAGTCTCTGGACACAAGCCAAAATTGGTGTGTTGGAAGTGAGACCCGATAAGTGGACAAAATGATGTGGGAGGGCTACTCCCTTTCGGGGGGCCTTAAAAAGAGACTTGGGGTGAAAATTAGCAGAGGCGAAGCAAACTCAACAAGTGCTGATCGAAAATAAAGCAGCATTTGTCTGCCAACAGCTGCTCCAGAGAGCTTCACCATCATGATTGCCATCCCAGACTGTCTCCTGGGACTCCAGCATCCAGCAGGACACCATGGTGCCGCCTTCATCCTAATCCTGAGAGCTGTCCTGATCGGACCAGGCTAGAGAGAGGGCGCCAGATGACATCACCATCTCCACCGGCTCTGACTAGATCTCAAACACCACCTGGGATGTGAGACTGTCAACTCCCCTCCCTCCCCCGTGTGTTCTTTTCCTTCCCCACCTTATTCCTTCTCTTTCCGATCTCTCTCCTTTGCCTTCTGCCTAAGGAGCGTCTGGCTTAGTTGGCCAAGACTGCATATTTTGCAACACTTCAGCAAGCCTGTGACCAGAAAGAGGCAGCTAAAAGCAATGCCCTAAACAGCGCAACGCTGATCAGACCAGGTGCTGGGCCTGAGTTTTTCCAGCAGCGAGGTTGCAAGTAAGAGTTAGCACCAGAGACAGAAGCTGCATTTTCTATATTTGCTGCTCTTTTCCCTCCCCTCTTGGGTGTGTGTCTTGTTTTTCCTTTTCAGAAACGGGATCAGACTTTAACCATTACAGCGCCAGTGCATCTCAGCGAACTGGTTCTGTTTTCCCCAAGGAGGACAGTGAGACGGCCAAACAAGGGAGACAATCTCTCTCCAGCCAAAGGGAAAGGGAACAAGGGACGTCGTTAAAACGAGAGCCTGACTTAATACTTGACATTTCAAATGCTTGAATGTTTTCCCGTCCTTTCTGTCTCTTTACTAGATGGTCATAAGGCTGTTTGATGGTGTGGTTTGCCATGGCTCTAAGCAGGCTGAGGTCTCTTTATGCCAAAGCCCGGACCTTGTTTAGTGCGGTTTAACGCTGGACAGTTTCAGGGTCACGTTAGCACCTTTGACTGGGTCCATTTAGTCCATGTGAATTAATACAGCAGGGACATCAGGCAGCTGGAAGCAGGAGCAGGCACGGAGCCAATGGAGGCACTCAAGGAAGAGATGTGATGACTGCAGTGGCAGATTAGAGGAGAGGTAAGGAGCAGGGAGGCCCAGACAAGAGCCATTATGGACATCAAGGCTAGAGATGGCCAAGGTATGGAGAGCTGGGACAATGGAGAGAGAGCAGACGGGAAGAGAGGGAGAAGTGGGCTGTCACACAGAGGATTTAGTAAACTTGATGCAGGTGGGACGAGGGATGCTGAGCCAGTTGGCCCAGGACACAGGTCAGATTGGTCCGCTGTCCCCAGCAGCCTCGCTGTGGGCAGAAGTTTGTTGGACGAGCAATAGGGCCAAATTCTATCCCCTTCCTCCTACACCAAGGAGGAGAAGCAGGCTCCCGGAGCGCACAGCCGTCCTGCCAGCCACGTTCACAGCCACGAGCCGAGCCCGCCACTCACCTTCACGCACATTCCCTTCACTCTGCCCCACGTACATGTTAATGAGCTCCGGCCCTTTCACACTGCAAGGGAGAGAGCAGGGACCCAGTTATACTGGCCCTGGGCAAAGGAGCCCCGGCCACACAGCACAGGACCAGCACCCCACCCCGGGAAAGGCCAACCCCTCCTCACCTGAGGAAAGTCATGGTGCACTCAGTGGCCACAGCTTTGGCAAGCAAGGTCTTTCCTGTCCCAGGAGGCCCGTAGAGCAGAAGGCCAGAGCGGCGCAGCCCCACGGACAGCAGCTCCGGGTGCTCCAGAGGCAGCTGGATGGTGTCCAGGATGTCCTTCTTCGCCTCCTGGAGCCCACCGATATCCTGCCAGGTGACCGCGGGGATCTGCAGCGAGACCGACAGCCCAGTCACCCGCTTCATCCCCAGACCAGAGCCAGCTTGCTCCAGACCCCAGCTCCAGGACTCTGGTTGGCAGCTGTGCGAATAGGGCATACTGACACCCCCACGTCACGTGCTCCCTGCCTGGTGTGCATGGTGTACATCCTTGATCTGATTGCACCCCCTTCTCTCACCCCCTCACCGCCCCCAAACTCCAGCCCATCACCTCGGACTCCTCCACAGCTCTCAGCCCCCCCTGCACTGCCTCAAAGGTCACACCACCCTCCGCTCCATGCCCTCCTTCACACGGCACGCCTCTCCCTGCTGCTCTACCCTGTCCTTGAAAACCCAGCCTCCCCCACCAGCCCCATGGCCAAACCCTGGCCTGTGCTCACCCTGCTGCCTGGACCAGGTCACCCATTCTTCAGACCCTTTCACTGGCTTCTCTTGCCTTCCACATTGGATTCATGCCCCTGACCCTGCCTCGCCCCCCGACTCCCTCTTTCATTCCACCCAGACTCCCTCCTCCCAGAGCCGTGCCCTGCCCCCGCTTCCCAGGTGGCCACTTCCACCTGGAACTCCCGCCCTCTCCCAGCTCAAATCCCAGCTGAAAACTGAAGTCTCCTAAGGAGGAAATGATGGCTGTGTACGAGCTGCTGCTTGAGACGCCCCCTCCCCGGGGCGCTGGGTGTCTGAATAGCAAGCTCCCAGAGCCAGGGGCCGTTCTGTGCAGTGCCAAGCACGCTGCCTGCTTTCCAGACACACAGCTGGAACAGTAACTGGAGGGAGAGACCTTTGCTGATGGGACCAAAATGTTGCAGGTGCTCAGAGAGCCATCCGCATGACAAACACATCGATAGTGGGTCACGGACTATTCCCATCATTGTCTGCAGTGTCCTTGTAGCTGCCTTGGTCCCAGGACATTAGAGAGACAAGGTGGGGGAAGGAATCTCTTCTATTGGACCAACTTCTGTCAGTGAGAGAGACAAGCTTTGCTCTTGTTCTGGTCTGGGAAACTAACTCAGAGTGTCACTGCTAAATTCAAGGTGGATCCGATTGTTTAGAATAAGCGGTTAACACAAATTTCAAGAGACCATTCAAGGTGAAGTGGCCTGTTAACACTCCTCCAGTCATTGGCCAGAAGTAGTGGGTTACAGATCGTTGTAATAAGCCGTAAGTCAGGGTGGGCAAACTTGTTGGCCTGAGGGCCGCATCGGGTTTCTGAAATTGTATGGAGGGACTGTTAGGGGAGGCTATGCCTCCCCAAACAGCCACGCATGGCCCGTCCCCCCCCCCCCCCCCCCCCCCCCCTCCTCCCCCCCCCCCCCCCCGGACCCCCCCCCCCTGCCTGCCCCCCGCCGCCCATCCAACCCCTCCTCTCCTTCTTGATTCCCCCCCCCCGCCCCCGGGACCCCTGCCCCCATTCAGCCCCCCTGTTCCCCGCCCTCTGACTGCCCCGATCCCTATCCACACCACCGCCCTCTGACCACCACCCCGAACGACCCTGCCCTCTATCCAACCCTCCCTGCCCCCTTACCGCGCTGCCTGGAGCACCGGTGGCTGGCGGCGCTACAGCCGTGCCGCCCGGCTGGAGCCAGCCATTCACCGCGCAGCACAGAGCACCGAGTCAGGCCCAGGCTCTGCAGCTGTGCTGCCCCAGGAGCTCGCTGCCCAGAGCACTGCACGAGGCAGTGGGGGAGGGGGAACAGCAGGGGAGGGGCCGGGGGCTAGCCCCCTCGGGCCAGGAGGTCAGGGGCTGGGCTGGAGGGGCCCATGGGCCAGATGTGGCCCGTGGGCCGTAGTTTGCCCACCTCTACCATAAGTCCAGTGTCTCTGCTCAGTCCATGGTTTTTAGTGTCTAGCTCCCAGGCCCCTCTTCAGAAGTGTTGTGCAGGTTTCCTTTGAGGATGAGGACTGAGAGGTCGGGTAGAGAGAGATCCCTCTGTGAAAAGTGTTCACCCACCGGGGATAGGGTGTTTTTGTCATTTTCCTGCGTGAGTTCATTCGAGAGCGGACACTCTGGGCAGTCCTGGAGTGGAAATCCCAGCCTGGCACCCAGCCTGCTGGTCTCTGAGTGGGGAGTGCAGTGCGGGAGAGACCCCCGCGTGGCTGTTGCTAATCAGGGCTCCGCGAGTGACCATCAGGTGCCTATCTACTGCAGCGTGGCTTTATGTCCCGAGGGATGGGGTGAGGGCCATTCAAACTGACCTGGCAAGCTGCACAGATACCAGAGCCTTGTATCTTTCCCCTCTGCTCAGTGGTTCATACCTTTGGGGCTCCAACTGCCTGCGAATGAGTCTCATGCAGCTGATCCAACGCAACATTCAAATCCTCCGCGAGAACAGGGAACCCAGCAGCACAAAAATCTCTCTCCTCGTCCTCACTCAGCCCCCCTGGGAAACTGGCACAGAGAAGGGGAAAAGTCTACGTCTGTTCTCTTCACACGCTCAATTCACCACAAACAACACCTCTCCCCCTGCGCTGTCCCCACGACCCCTGCCCCTTCCTGCTAGTCCCTGCACGGTCCTCACTGCCCCAGACCTGGCACTGTCTCAGCCTCGCTCCTGCTAGTCACTGCATCTCCCTCACTGCGCTGTCTCAACCATGGCCACAATCACTGCACCAGTGTCACTGCACATAGTCACTGCACCTCCCTCGCTGCACTTTGTCCCCACCGCCACATAGTCTTTGCCACGTCTCCACCACGGGTTTGTCTTGATCACAGCCACATTCTCTGCACGTGCTCTCACCTCCCATAGGAAAGAGGATGCAACATGGTTATCTTTCCACCAGCGGAAATGGAGCTTTTCATTCCCAATGATTAATGTTCTGGATACAAGCAGGCACGCTGCAAATTCACAGATGATCACTCACAGGCCCATCTACTTACCTTGAGGTTAAGATCCTGGTGCAAGCTGCCCGGCCGCCTTGGGCCAGCAAAGCGCAGAAATCTCCCAGCACAAACCCCTGTGAACATAGAAACAAAACCCGTGTCCAATAGTGAAGAGCATCAGTGCCACTGTGCACACTGGAACCAAGGTCAGCTTCCTTTTCCAACAGGGAGGCTGGAGGTACCTGCGCAGATGCGTGCGCGCACCTGGGTGCTTAGCCTGGCATAGGTAATCACCCCATTTCCACACCCAACAAGCCAGGCGAGCACACAGCAGTAACCGCAAAGGCAAGTGTGGGTGCAGAATTCTGCACGCCTGTCTACAAACACCCCCTCTGAAAGTTCGCCCCAGTGAGATTTAATGCAAAAAAATCTAAATGACTGCAACACTGAAGCTGTCCGGTTAAAAACCACTAACATTAACGCCAGGCCAAGGACAGTCAGGCTCCAGGAGCAACACAAACCCAGCCATGCTGCACAGCCTGCATGCTACACACACAGCCTGCTCCCACGATGCAGCCCCCCAACCCACAAGCCAGTACATGGGGTGGGGCCTGCCTCCTCCCCAACTGTCCTCACCCGTGCGAGCGATTTGTTGCCTGCCGGGGGGACTCTATCGAGGCTCCCCGAGGACCATCACCTATGTCCGTTTTCAAGGCTCAAGCTGCCGTCATTTCTGCAGCGCGGTGACTGATGGACTAGTCAGAGGAGCTCAGAACAGCCTCCTCTGCCTAGTCACGTGCCAGGGCCACCCTCCCCCCGTGCCACAGGCAGGCTGCACTCACCGCACTTCTCCGCGCTAGTTTGGCCAGGCTCACTTCCTTGCCCAATGGAAGGCTGGCAGTGAGCGTGCTCAGCATGGCCTTCCGCTGCTCTTCTGACGGGGCCTGGACCGTCACCTCGTGGAGGAAAGCTGTCTGCACGTCTGCCAGGACGTCCTGAGGCCGGCACGTGGTGGCAACCACCAGAACAGGGTAACCGCTGAGACACAAACACACCAGAGAAACAAGAGCCGTCAGGCACACAGCAGAGAACCTGCAAACAACAGCCACCATCCTCACACAAAGCTCCTCTGCCACGCACGGGCATGTTTGCATGTCAGCACAATCTGCTACAAGAGGTGCCTCGTTGTGCCAGGCAGAGCTGCAGTTCTGAATACAGCTTGGGAGACTACTTCTACTCCACCTGCCCAAGTCAACCCTACACCACTCTGCCCCCAGGCGCCTCCAAGGTCCCCCCACAAGCCACAGGGACCCCCACCAGTGACATCACATCTTCCCTCCCCGCCCTCTGTCCTTGTGCCATGCCCCACAGCTCCTGTTATCTGCCGTCAATCTCACAAGTGTCCCATTGCTCCAGCTTTCCATCAGATCCTGCAGCTCTGGCTTTGCCTCACCCCTGATACGCTAAATCTGCTTTAATGTCTCATCGGAGCCAACCCAGGGAACTAAAACAAGATCCTCTCGGCCCCGGAGGCCAAATCTTCTAATTCCCCACACGTCAGGGCTGCTCCGCTGGCAAACCCTGGAGGCTTTTTGAAATAAACTGAGCAAGCCTGGGAAATTACCCCAAAGCCCAGTGGGATGTTCTGGAAGCTAGTGCCTAGACACTGCAGTGGTTGTTGCCCAGGGAGTCCCGAGGCAGAGAGGGGAAGGGCCTCAGGTGCAAGCTGGCAGTGTCCAGGGAGGGTCCATACCTAGATCCCGTATCTCTGTCCAGGAGGAGGTGCCTTAGTGTAGCAGTGACTCTGGAGTCCTCTCCCAGCCCGTCCCGGTCTCGTCCCAGCAGCTCGATGTCCTTCAGCAGGAGCACACACGGCCGGAAGAGCTCAGCCTGCGCAAAGGCAGATTGCAGCTTCATCTCCGTAGCTCCACTAGTGTCGCCACACAAACTAACGCAGTCCACCTGCAGGAAACCAACCGAGAACACAGAGATTGTAGGGGGCTGCTCTGCTGAGGCGAGGGGGCAGACCCTGCAGGGAGGAACAAAGGAGCAAACATGAGTTCTCCATAAGAAATTCACAGCGAGGAGCTGACAGAGCTGGATGCTGGCAGGGTAAGTCCAGGGCCAGCACCAGAGAGAAGAGGCAGCGCCTGGGACACAGAACGGCCACTGAGGCCAAGGCAGAAGGTGTGCGAAGGGGGTGCACACAAATCACAGATGGGAGAGCTGTGGGGGAGGCCCAGGAGGGTGGAGGAACGTGGCAGCTGGGAGAGGCAGTACGAAGAGCAGAGGGAAAGGTATCTGGAGCCATTTGGCCAACACACCCACAACAGGTCTGGGGAAAGGAGAAGGAGCAGGCAGAAAAGACGAGAGGTGGACAGAGGCCCAGCCACTGACCAAACGGCAAACACTGAAAGGAGCCACCAGGGAGGGAGAGGAAACCAGTGACCTCGGTGGGTGACTCTGTAAGGTCTGAGGCCTTTTTCTGCAGCAAGCAGCAGCAGCCAGATTAGGGCAGCAGCAGCCAGGAGCGAAGCAGCATCCTCACATTCCATCTAAATTGCATCAAAACAATGTAATATCGGGCTGCTACGAAGGCTCCTGTCCTAATAGCACCCACCACCACCAGATAAAGAAACAGGTGTTAAGATGGTTAAAGAAAACTTAGTTTGACAGCGTCCTGTCTGACAAGGAATCACTTATCAACAGCTGTGATTGTGAAATCTCTACTTCTATTGTTTGGCCTTTACGGTCCCCACTTCTCTATGGTTTATCTGTAGGGTCGGTCTCGTTCTTTTATTGTTTCTGTTTGTTGCGTAACTAAATTTTTACAATATTTAAATCAACTAAGATGATGGGATGTGATTGGTTAAAGAATTGTTTTGTAATGGACTAGGATTGGGGGGAAATACTGGTTTGTAGGACTTTAGTTTACAATGACTGGTGAAGGTAGAGCTAAGCAGGACCCGAGTTTCACTCATTGTATAAACTGGGGTCCAAAAGGAACTCCAGGACACAGCTCCAAGATCAGAGCTGCCAGACCTCAACACGCTGCCAACCACACTGCGCAGAAGCTGGAGGAGCCCAGGATGACCTGATCCTGACTGGCCACCAGGAAAGGTTCATCTGCCGTATTGGCAGTGGTGCGCATTGTATGCTTAGCGTGTGTGTTCTGTCTGGTAACTGTTAATAAATAGAGGTTAAGGATATTACTGTGTAAGGCTCGTTCACTGGTAAAAGGCCCCGCAAACCCGCAGAAGATTACGCCCTGAGCCCTAAGAACTGGGTAAGAGTGGCCCTGAGCCCTAGGAACTAGGAAAGGGTGGGGGTGTCTAAATTAACCGGGTTATGCCCTGAGCCCACGGAAGGGTAAAGGTGGGTGCCCTAGAGTGTGCGGGTAACAATTCCACAGTGGGAAACGCAGCTTGAAGGTGCCAAGAGAAAAGGTTTGCAAGAAGGACCCAGCATGCCCTGAAGAACACTGGAAATTTCCACTAACTCTATTCACATAGGAACAAACGGTGTAAGTGAAGGAAATTCAACAGATCACCTGGGACCTGGGAAAAAGCTGAAGATGGAGGTTGATGCAGGCGATCCTCTCAGACGTCCTTCCCATGTCACGTGTGAGTGGAGTCCAGCTGTTGGTGTTGGGAGCAGGGGGTCCAATTCATGGAGCATCAGAAGAAACTCAACAGATCAGGCAGTCTCCACTTACAGAGACGGGGCTACACAAGTCTGGGGTCAGAGCTAACAGGCTGCAGTTCTGAGTGCTGGGCAGGCTTCCAGAGGGGAGGGGGGGGCTTCCATTTAACACAAGTAACCTGGGATGTATTTCCCATTTAAAGAGAAAATGGAGCTGTTCTGCAAGAGAAGAGGCAGACCAGGTGTGGGGGTGGCAGAGAACAGAAATGCACTACGGACCATGGAGGAGAAGTTATTATTGCTAAATTATGGTGATTACGGCCAAGTGGGTGTAACTGAATCCCACTGGGATGGCTCAGAACTGGAGTGTCGGTGTAAAGGGGTGCATATTCTCTCTAGGAGAGAGAAGGGAGGAAAGGGGGGGGGTAACTAAGCCGGTTTTGTACAATGGGGCAGTGTAGGAGGTGCTGGTGAAAACCTGGGTGACGAAGAGAGAGATCAAACCCTCCCTGCACCAGCTATCTATGAAGGTGGAGTACTCCCGCAGCCTGGGGTTATGAATGTATGTTTGTGTATATCGAAAACTGTACTCAAATTGTGGTACGACTTCAGCATCACCTCACAACAGGGCGGTGAAGCAGACAGCAGGACGGGCTACCATCCCAACCAGGGGAGACTAGCTTTGAGTAAGCAGCCATTGTCCATGCCAGGAAAAAACAACAAGGAACCATCAAAACGATGGGAACAGCTTGAAACTGAAAAGAAAACTCCAGTCTTCGAAAACTAAGGAAGGAGGGAGTTTTCCCCATTTTGAGTATCTATTGTGACTGAAGAAAAAACTGTAACCCCATTTAAAATGGAAGGGATTTGAACTTAAGTTTACCCAGAAGTAGCAGATGGAGGCAGAGAGAGAGAGATTAATAAAATGTTCAGGCACCTAGAGTTTGGAGCAGGAGCTTTTACTAATATAAAATCAAACACAGATTTTGGTGGCATACCAAACTCAGCCAAATTATAATGGAAACTTTGTTGCAATCTCCGTTCCGGAGAGGAAGCCGGGTGAGGGAGATGTGCACACATCCATGGAGTGGGGGGTAGGGCACCAAGGAAACCAGCTGCACAGGAAATAGAGAGACGGGAGAGAACATGGGGTGGAGTTGCTAGGACCAAGTGCAGAGGAGACAGCCTCTGGGGGAGAGGAAGTGGCTCTTTGGTGTTATTTCACTTGCTTATTCGTAGCTCAGCGCCTGTGTTGGAGAAAACTCCTGGAATTCTCTACACGTGGTAAGTCCCCCAACCAACTGATCCCCAACATGCAACTCAACTAAAAGAATTACCTTGAACAAGTGGAGATTGAGGCAGCTACATGCTGCTCTGACAGCCGTCAGTTTCCCCCCACCACTGGGTCCCGCCAGTAGAATGCTGCCTGTTCCACGTAGCGCGGTCCCCCTGGAACACAAAGGAACCTATCCTCGTCACCACAGAGCGTGTGGGCCCCCGCTCACTCACTGGCACGTTATTACCGCTGCAGTCAGACTCCAGCACCAGAGAGACTCTGCGCCAAACCCCAGCACCTCTGCAAGCAAAGACCCCTCAGAAACCATGGGATCCAAACACCTGCAGCTCTTGCCACAGACAACCAGTGTCCTGGGTAATGCCGCGGAGCGAAAACCAACCCACAACACAAAACAGCCCCACGCTGAGGAGCCCCTCCTCATAGCAGATGGAACGCCCCAGTACAAGGGAGCTGTATCAGTGTGAGCTTACCTGCTGTTCAGATGAGGCCGGAGAGCATCACAGAGCTGCTTCACCACATCAGAGAGCCCGGCGGGAGACAGACTGCTCCAAAACCCATGGCCACCACGGCTTGGGGAAGATGGCACAGCGCTGTTTGTTGAACCCACCTGCAAGGCAGGAAATAACGCTTTCCAACCACACCTCAGAAGGGATGTCTTCTCAAGTCACCCAGCATCCCCTAAAGCAGCGGTTCTCACGCTTCATTGCACCGCGACCCCCTTCTGACAACAAAAATTACTGCCCGACCCCAGGAGGGGGGGGCCGAAGCCTGAGCCTGCCGAAGCCCCGCCACCCCGGGTCGGGGGGCCAAAGCCAAAGTCCAAGGGCTTCAGTCCCAGCTAGGGGGCCTGTACCCTGAGCCCCGTTGCCCTGGGCAGAGGGGCTCGGGCTTCAGCTTCAGTCCTGGGCCCCAGCAAATCTAACGTCCAGTCCTGGCAACCCCACTAAAACAGGGTCCTGACCCACTTTGGGGTCCTGACCCACAGTTTGAGAACTGCTTCCCTGAAGCACCTATCTGGGGAGTAGAGCCATGAACCTCTTCCATGGCCATTCAGTGTTCCTACATCATCCTGGCTGTGCGATCTTAGCCTCACACATCTCCTATGCACCCTCCTCGGCCTCCCGCTGACACCTTACCAGGTACAGCGACGTGTTCTGGATGTCAGCCAGGTACCCCACAGACTGCTCTCCTTCCACCACGCCTACAATCTTCTTCACCTTGAAGTACAGCTCCGGCCAGCTACAGGAAGAGAAGCCGCCTGAATCCCAGCAGCCGAGGCCTCGGAAGCAAGATGAGCTTTTCCTCACCGGGAGGCAATTGGGGCCTCTAGGCCCCCTGGTTACACACATCATAAACCAGAACAGGCGGGGGCACAACACTGCTCCCCCCCCCCCCCCCCCAGCTGGCAGACAGCGGGAAAGTATCTGTCCGTAAGTGTTCTGTATTATTTGAGCATTTTGCACATTCTGTTGCTTAATAATCCCGCTGTCGACATGGGGGTTAGGTCGGTAAAACTACATTGCTGCGGGGTGTGGATATTTCACACCCCTGAGCGACACAGTTATACCGATACAGGTCTGCAGTGTAGACCAGACCTGAGAAACAAGTCTGCTCCGAGAATATGTATCCTTTGCATAAAAATACCCCACCTAAGACTTGTTTTGTTTTGTCCACATTTAAAAAAAAAGTGTCTTGGCTGGTCTGAAAAGCACTCGACTGCACACACACAAACCATCAACTGTATCTGTAGTCAGAACCACCCCCTCTGCACAGAACTGTGTACGTGCTAAGGCAGTGGTAACCCAGGCACTCTCGACAGAGAGCGTGATGAACAAGATGATGACGATGTCGTCACCAACACTATTACATTTCAATCATATCGGTACACATTTATTACTAGATTTTGTTTTACTGGTTAGATAGTTGTTGTGATGCTTTGAGGTAAAAAAAAATCCACTTTTATGTCTTGCAATAATATACAGAGTCACTAAACTAACAGAAACTAATGCAAATATTTCCAAGTGGTCATTTTAACGTTTTGATGATGGCATTGTTTATCCCTGTTTCTATGGCAACGGAACCACTTGAGCGCTTCATATCAGACTTCATCTTAAAGTGACACAATAAAGCTTTCGAATGAGGTATGATGCGCATATGTATAGAGAGGATACGTTTAGTCAACCAAATTGGTGGTATCTGCCACTCACTATATAAATTAAACCCCCCAAAAGACCCTCTTGCACCAGAAGAAGACTATCCACATGGGGAAATATACCAGTGTAACTCCAGAGGTTTAAATTCACACCTTAGTTTATACCATTATAATATTCCCACTTAGACAAGCCCAAACATCGACTTCTATCTGCTTTTCTGTCACTTAACAGCTGCAGTGCACTCCTCCCTCTCCTTCGCTTCTCTCCCTCTTGCAGCCTCTTTTCCCCACCAGTTGCTCTCAGAGGGCCGCTTTGCTGAATTGATGTGTAACCGTATACCCACCTAAAATCCAACACAAACTTTTAATCCAAAAACCCCAACAACAGACCAACTCTGAGCTCCAGGGACAGATCAGAAAAGACTCTATCACCTGGCTTCAACTGAGCCAGAAGGGAAAAGCAGTTCTTTAACAGCTGCCTGAAAAGGCATAGGGAGATCCCTGCATACCTAAGAAATTTCTCTGAATTTCCTTCCAAGAACTCAGGATGTCCAGCTGTCGGAATACACAGGATATCACCCGCCTGGACCAACCTGCAACAAAGCAACAGCCACGGTGAATGATCAACTGTCTTAGGTTGTGCAGTCCTCCACATCTTCAGAATATTAAACCAGTGAGAAACAGTAAATCAACCCATCAGCAGCGCTATCTTTATCTGAGCAGGAGGGGGAAAAGCCATTCAACCCCATCAAGTGTGTCTCTCTACTCTAAAAAACTCAGACAACTGGCTTAAAACACCAGATTTAGCACTCCCAGGTTCCTGAGGGGACGCATCTGGACTCCTGTATGGGGAATGCAGCTTTACCATGTTTGAAGAATTTGGTGTGGAAATAGAGATATTGTTGGTATTTTAAGAACAGGTTAGATAAACATACATCAGGGATGATCTAGGTAAACTTAGCAGGGGGCTGGACGAGATGACCTCCCGAGGTCCTTCCAGCCTGACATTTCTATGATTCTCTTTTTTTTCTATTCAGCATCATAGGGTTGCACAGCACCTTACAGACAAAGTGAGAGCTCCTGCCCTCCTGAATTTACAGTCTAACGTAGACATCCTATAAGACATCCTATAAGGGTATGATGACAAAGTTAGGGATCAGGGTGGGGGGAGGGAAGTGTTACATGAGAGAGAGCATGAGAGATCATGAGAGCTAGTAAACAGGAGCAGCAAACAGGGAAGTGATGTAAGGGAATTCTCCAGATGCAGAGAGAGACTACCGGGACCTGTAATGGTCAACATATTCATATATGATGTGGAAAAGGGAGTGAATAGTGAGGGTGGCAAAATCTGCAGATGATACAAATTACTGAAGATAGTTAAGTCCAAAGCTGGTTGTGAAGAGTTACAAAGGGATCTCACTAAACTGGGTGACTGGGCAACAAAATAGCAGATGAAATTCAATGTTGATAAGTGAAAAGTAATGCACATTGGAAAACATAATCCCAACTATACATATAAAATGATGGGTCTAAATTAGCTGTTCCCACTCAAGAAAGAGAGCTTGGAGTCATTGTGGATAGTTCTCTGAAAAGATCCACTCAATGTGCTGCGGCAGTCAAAAACACAACATTAGACACCAATAAGGGATAAATAATAAGACAGAAAATATCATAATGCCACTATACAAATCCATGGTACGTCCATAGCTTGAATACTGCATGCAGTGCTAGTCATCCCATCTCATAAAAGATATATTAGAATTGGAAAAGGTTCAGAGAAGGGCAACAAAACTGATCCAGGGTATAGAACAGGGTCCATATGAGGAGAGATTACAGAGGCTGGGATTGTTCAGTCTTAGAAAAGAGACAACTAAGGGGGGATATGTTAGAGGTCTATAAAATCATGACTGGGGTGGAGAAAGTGAATAGAGAAGCATTATTTACCCTTTTGGATAACACAAGAACCAGAGGTCATGTGATTAAATTAACAGGCAGCAGGTTTAAAATAAACATAAGGAAGTACTTTTTCATACAATGCACAGTCAACTTGTGGAACTTGTTGCCATAGGATGCTGTGAAGGCCAAAAGTATAACCAGGTTCAAAAAAGAATTCATGGCGGACAGGTCCATCAATGGCTATTAGTTAAAATGGTCAGGGACATAACCCCATGGTCTGGGTATCCCTAAACCTCTGACTGCCAGAAGCTCGGACTGGCCAAGAAGGGAGGAATCACTCTATAATTGCCCTGTTCTATTCATTCCATCCAAAGCATCTGGCACTGGCCACAGTCAGAAGACAGAATATTGGGCTAGATGGACTACTGGTCTGACCCAGCATGGCCGTTCTTATAACAAACAGTTACTCATCGGATTTTTTTTAAATTAAGTTTAATACTGGTTTTACAAACAGTGCCCAGAATGAAGATGTTTGGAAAGGGCCAGCCGCGGAAGTTTCTATCTTCAAAGGACATGGAGAACAATCGATCACTGTCCTCTGTATAGCAGCCCGTAGCATATTTGAAGACTGTTATCAGGTTCGCATTCAGCCTTCTTTTCTCAAGACCAGACATGCCCAGTTTTTTTTAAACCTTTCTTCATATCATTTTTGTTGCTCTCCTCTGGACTCTCCGCAGTATATCCACATCTTTCCTAAAGCGTGGCGCCCAGAACTGGACACAGGACTCCAGCTACGGCCTCACCAGTGCCGAGCAGAGCGGGACAATGACCTCCCATGTGTTACAGACAACACTCCAGCAGAAAGGAGTACTGAGGAATGATTTGAAGGAGGAGATTGAGGAAGCTTAGCACAAGGTCGGGGGATATCCCAGGGGGAGGAAGTAGGGTGGATCGATAGTGGAAAACAGTTCTCAGTATGTGCCCTAGACTACTTTGCTGAGTTAAGCAGGCCCCCCGGTGGGATGTTCCAAATATTCCCAGGTTAGTTTGTGATCATTCTCAGTGAGTATTAATGGGTTTAGTCAACTGTGCAATGGGTACTTTGGAGGTGCATTGCTCATTGGGTACTTAAGAAGCAGCGATGAAGCATGGCATGGAGATGCTCCCTTCTTCCTAGGGCGATTAAAGGGACAAAAATAACGTGTCATCTTTACCAAAAGGCTAACCTGGGAGTTTGGAAGTGTTGGTGGAGAATACTGTCATAGACTCCTCTGGTGCTGTAGGCTGGTGAGGAGACAATCTCTACGTGCAGTTCCTTCACAAA
The DNA here is from genome assembly GCF_002925995.2 of Terrapene triunguis. Classification (NCBI taxonomy): domain Eukaryota; kingdom Metazoa; phylum Chordata; order Testudines; family Emydidae; genus Terrapene; species Terrapene triunguis. The sequence goes on from NW_020664483.1 coordinate 1,309,888, forward strand.
GGGCGGTATGGATAGCAAGGACCGACTTCCTTGTCTCTCTTCCATACCAGGAGCTTCCCCATACCTCTGCAAAGGAAATAATGGCCTGGTGGAGCCTTAATGGGGCTGTATCGCCAC
>NW_020664483.1:1315004-1360113 GCF_002925995.2 Terrapene triunguis
CCCCCCCCCCCCGTGCTCTCTGTTTCTTCCCCCACAAGCACTCTTTAGTCCCTTCCCTTCCCATTGTACCTGGTGAGCTCATGGCTTAATTACAACCCCTTTGTGAGTCCTGTGTTGGCTAATTCTTTGCACCTTTTTTGCTGTCAGATGCCCTCTCGTGGGCCTGGTGTTTTAGCCACATGTTGCATCAGGAACGTTTGTGCTGTAACCAGCTAAACTAATTCCCCAGTTGCTGTCCTCTTCTGGCATTGCATTCCCCGTCGCCCATCTGTGGTGGGCTATGGACAGGCCCCAGGTCCGCTGGGCGGATCTTTAGGAGTGTGAATGCATTCTTGTAGCCTGGTTCTGTTTGGGAGGTTAACAGCCAGCTTTCCACACTGCAGGGGGTGGGTTACCGAGTCAGATTGGCTGGGAAGAGGATATGACGTATGTAGTAGTTGGACAGTTGGGATGCTCCAGCCTTAGCTAGGTGCAGAGTTCTCCATTGTGAAGGAGAGGAAGTATCTCTGGGAGCCCTCATTTTAAGAGACATGGATCATGGATTATTGCTGGGGTGGTGTCTCCGTGACAGTCTGTGAAAGAGTGAAGCAGATATAGGCAATGTCTACACTATCCTGCGGTTCAGACTCTGGGGGTGTGAATAGTAGTGCCTGGTGCACCGAAGTACTGCGCTATAGCTCTTCTGTATGGATGCAGCAGGTGCCAATTAAAAGGTTCCTAGTTCACATTAATGTAGCCCTGTTTGAAGAGGACTATGTTAACGTGAACTGGGAACCTTTTAGTTTGCGCCCGCAAAGTTCATGCAGGGGATTTATTGGGCAGCACTTTGGTGCACAAGACACTGCTGTCTTCACCCCTGTAGTCTGAACATTGGGGCAGTGTAGCCAAGCCTACAGAAACCTGTGTCTAACTGAACGGAATTAAATCTTTTCCAAGCCCAGTGCAACTGAATATGCTCTCTCCTCGTTGTTCCAGGAGCCTCCAAAGTCTGCTAAAAGCACCACAAAGCCCAGCAGCGGCAGCAGTGGTGGGAAGGATGGTGGGGCAGAGAATTCAGAGGAGGTAAGGCATTCATCTTGCAAAGCATCACACCTGTACAACTCCTCTCTTTTGTATGGCATCTTTCTTTCAAATTGTCTCTTCAACAGCTTTGCTGAATAAGGAACTTAATGCGCTTAAACGTGGTACTTAATGTCAAAGGTAGAGAGAGGCAGTTGGAGGCAGGAAGGTAGTTGGAAAAGACAGAGGGTGAGAACTGAACCCTGTGGCATTCCATAGACATAGAGACTTGAAGGGGAGCGCAGTTAGATATGCCAGAGCCACCTATGCGGATGGGCTAGAATACAGTAGTGAAGCCTGCATTGAGAGCAAGGACAATGGAGAGGAGAAGCTATAGCTAGCAGAAAGAAGGAATCCTGAATGGAACAGAAGTTTCCTTGGCATGGTCCAAAATGTTATTGAGAGGCGAACTGAGTGGTAGAAGAGAGCTTGCAGTTTGCTTGGGAGGGAGAGGCAAGTGCAGGGATAAATTGACATCAGAGTTCCATTAAGCATGGGGAGAAAAGTGGTGGATTTGAGCGATACGGAGAAGGTACTAGAGGAAGTTTGAGTTTCTCACTATTGTAACACCCTGACTTTCAGCAGAGGAAGAGCTGACATATGCAAACACACATTCTATATTAAAAGTGCTACCCAGAGCACCCTGGGCGCTGATGCTGCCAAGAAAGACACATCTGGAGTAGTGTCAATACAGAGTAACTTGCTATAACAAATGATGTCGCATATTAACACACAGTTTTTCTGGAATTAGCAGGAACTCAGGCACATATGAATGTTTTGGTAAGATTGAGCTCATTCAGTGTTCAAACAGTGTGGTTGTCTTGGGCTCTGGAGATAGAGACCCAGCCTCCAGAAAGCATTTTACTCGCCATCTAAGGAGGCATGCTTATTTTTTCCATTAATTTAGTTTTTCAGGCAAGACTCTCCCCACTTCCATCTCAATCTAGTACAGTCCGATTAGGAGGCTGTGTGCTTAAGTCTTCGCTATGTGCTGTTCTTGAGAAATTGGAATGTGTTGCACTATAGCTCTAGCCTGGGAATTAGAGGTTATTGACTTGTTTAAAGTTAGAGAGGGGAGGAAGGGTAAAAAGTCAGCAATTCAGTGGGGCTGTGTATCATCAAAACAGAGTATTCATTTATAACCCCCCATCCCCAAAGATAAACACATTACATTTATAAACGGCCCAAGCAACATCTATACTGATAGTAGTTGCTCCTTCTGAAAACCCAGTGTTAGAGCTTATGCCTAAACGAAGGTGTAATTGAAACAGAGTCTGAAGCTGGAGTAGTTTGCCTTGGGGACTCCCGTTTAGTGATCCGTGGTCTCCGCTCCATTTTAGTCTCAGCCTCTTGGTCCCCACTCCTTTCCCATGCTGGATTTTCCCCTTTATTTGGTGTGTACGGTTTTAAAAACAATTTCCCACCTTAGTTCCTCCTGGCTAGATGGAAGCAAGGGGACACCACCACCAGCCACGTGAGTTAATCCTTTCCTCTTGTACGGCAGTCGTGATCCTTGGATCCCACAGCGCTGTACAGAAGAACCCAAGTCTCATGTCGTCAAACACAAAGGTGGCCAACAACAATCTGAAGCAACCAAATTAATATTGGGCAGTTCCCCAGTCAGGTTGGTGAGAAGCTGCAGTGCTGCATTCCAAGGACCAAGTGATGCAGTATGAGGGTATAAATAGCATCGCTCGCAAGCTTCCTTCAGTGACCCAAAATGGCAAATACTGTTGGTTGCTACGGAGGTAGAAGAAACCTAGAATGGTTTTTAAAAAAACAACAAAACAAACCCCAAGCCTGTTGAGGCAGAACGTCAGCTCTCCTTTGGCGATACGGCCAGGAGGAGGGAGAAGCCAGCTCTGCAGTGTGCTCCCTACTGTGGGTTTCTTCTCCTCCTTTCCCATTAGGGTTACCTGTAAGGCTCTGTTAAAGACTGTTTTTCCTCTTGTGCTCTCTCACCCTTAGCGGCAGACCGCTCTCTTATGGAATGGATGAGTACATCTCTTGACAAGTAACCTTTTTTTTTTTTTTTTTTTTTTTTTTTTTTTTTTTCCAGTAAATAAATTTTTTTTTTTTATTTCTCAGAAACATTCATACAGAACTATCAGCAGACATACTTGTAAGTCAGCAGTCCGTCACATGTTGTTACTACCTGAATATTTGGAGGATGGATTAGTTGGTGAATGGAACAAGAGATGTGCATTGTGTGTCATCCTTTTTGTGGAAGGCAGAAGGGAGCTTGGGTCAGTGAAGCGTCCATGAATGTGTTTGAGGGGTAAGGTATGTGGGCTGAAGTTGGACTGGATTTGAATGTTGCCCTAACTGGGGATTTCATAGTTTGTCACTGATTGGTTTGAGAGAGGTGAGGTTGCTCAGGTGCATTTCTTAAGAGAAGTTTTGTTTCCTTTGGGGGTTTTTTTGGCGGCGGGGGAGAATTTTCCTGTTTTGAAGTGATCAATAGACATTTAAATGAGTACTGTATAGAGCAAGAGGGCAACCCTGCTCCAGCACGTCTCCCTGTTCCCTCCCACCACATCGCAGGAAGACGCAGGCGTCTTTCAGCCAAACTTGCCTCTCAAACAGAGTTTCAGATTCTGCTTCCAGAACAAAGCATTTTCCCAACAGGCTAAGGCTCTCCGCAGAGAAGCCCTGCTCTGGCGGACTTTACAGGTGCAGCGGATTGGGACTTTTCTGGCAGGTCTACAGGAGGGTGAGGCAGGTGAGGGGCTGGCAGCAGGCTTGGGAACCTGCACTAAGCCCTTGGTTTCAGCACTTTGACGCCTGTGCTGTAAGCAAGTGGTGAATTCCGCTGTCGTGGACGAGCAAATAAAACTACCATGCAAGCCAATCATGGATCTATACTGGAGAAGGGAAACCTTGAAATCCATATGCGAGTGCAAAGACCCGCCAGCCCTTCAAAACATTCAGCAATGCCAGTGATGCGGGAAAGCAAAAGGATGCAGGATTAGTTCCTATAAGATGTACATTCATTTCTACCTGGTCAAGAGGTCACTGAGCTAAGGTGAAAGTATCAACGGTCAAGTGGCAGCAGCACTTAGTAGATAGGCACGGGGCTTGTAAGGTGCCTACTTTGCTCCGAAAGAGAAGTTACCAGTGCTAGGAGTCTCAGGAGTAAATCTGGGGAGATGGGGGAGAAAGGGACCTCTGGGGAAGTGGTTTCCTTTAGGGACTGGATGATGATGGGAGAAGGTGTCAGTGCAGATCTTGGGGGAGGAGATGCTGCTGCAAATCATTTCAGTATTAGCTGGGGGAATGAGGAGGAGGAGAGTTACTCATCTCTAGCCAGAGAGAGCCTGGGAGGGGCAGGTGAGGTGGGTGGGTGGAAGAGAATTAATGGCCTGGAAGCGGGAGGGAGGCTTGCCAGCGCATTGGAAGGAAGGCAGGATGGAGAAGTTGCTCTGCAGCCTGGAAAGCAGCTCGGGAGAGCCAGGGATGAGATTCCCAACTCATGGGGCTCAGGGACAGGCCTGTTGTTCTTTGAGTTGCTGTCTCATGCACTTCAGAGGCGTTTCTGTGGGACTTGTCACTGCAGTACACTGGGAAGTCTGCAGCTGATTGAACTAGGGTTGCTTCAGGTGTGGGAGGTGGATTTTAATAGAGGCAGTTGGCTAAAGGCAGTAGAAGAGACACTTGTATGTATCGGCTCCAGGGGCTGGAGAAGAAGAGTCAGCAAAGAAGGGGCTGACAGCAAATCTGGGCTGAAAAACTTGGTGAGCTTAGGAGCTTGAGAAAACTGTGAGGCAGGATTGCATACCAAGGGGTGAGGCAGCGGAGAGAGCATTCTGCCACAAATAGGAGTGGCTGGAGTATGTGAGAGCACGGAGAGGGGAGCCTGTGAGCTCAAGGGTGTGGCTGGGAGAATGACATGCAGGCTCTGGGAGTCCAGGATGAAGTGTAGTTCAAGGGCCTGGGGCTTATCCGTGGATACATGAAGGCCTCCCAGGGAGGAGGAGGAGAAGAGGAGGGAGGGTCTGGCTATGGGGAGGAAGAGTCTGTGAGAGTGGAGAACCCGAACTTAGCTTTGGTGGTGGCTGGCATGTCCTCTGGGCCTGAGCAAGGGGGCTGTGCCGGGAGGAGGTAGCTTCCACACTCACTGAGTCAAACGTTGACGTTCGTTTTTAAAGCAGCCTTCAGAGGGGAATAGTGTAGCGTAACAGCCTCCCTGAGCTGCCTTGCCTTGGTGTAGTGTGAAGGCATCTAAGTCTGTCTTATCCGGCTAGGAGATGAGTGCCCAGCCTCATTCTTCTCAGAGACCAGCCAGCGGCTGAGCAGTGTTAATCTGGAGAGAAGGGTTTTTAAGGTGGACATCTCTGTGCATTAAGTGACAAGCTTTCAGCTTCAGTGATCCATTTATGTCTGCTGCATTTTCAAGGCTAGAAACTCTTTAGAAGAAAATGCAGAATCGTCTTCTGAGTTTGCATTTCCCCCCCGTCCCCTGGCCCAGTCAGGAGTGGGTGGGGGACCCCGATGGGCTGGCTCTGCTGGCAAACCTGTGGGACAACAAACCTACACGGGTAGTGCGTGATGAGAGTAAGAAGTCCGCCTGGTGCTGATTTCCACTAAAATCTTTCAGAGCACAGCCGTGTGAAGGAATAACTATCAGCCCCGCATCCCCAGCCTGAGCTGGGAGTGCACAGCGCCCCTCCCTGCGCAGAGAGGAGTTCTGTGTGTTCTCAGGATGTCTCTGTTGGACTTTTCTCCAGCCAGCAAATCTTCGCTATTCTTTTGACTCCCCAGCTGTTGAAACCTTACGCAGTGCTTCCCTCCCTCTACAGCAGCTATTCAAGGCTCTTCAAAAGCAGGAGTCGTAAAGTAGCAAGGCCCTTCCCAGACTCCTAATGAAGTGACTACAGCCAGACCCTGTTCGTATGCAGCGTGCTCTCTGAGCTGGCAGAGTTCCCTGTCGCCTCTCCAGGTGAGAAGGGGGGACCAGGAGACGGGAGAGCCCGTCAGTTTCAGATGTCTTTTGAAAGTACTGTATTGTTTCCTGCCCTGCTTCCCGCAGAGTGTTTCCAGGGTTAAGGCCATTTGGGTTCCTCCTTGTTTCTGGCTGTAACGTCTCTCCCTCAGGCTGGCCCGTCCTGTGGACTGTCTGCCTTTTCTTCTGCCCTGTGCGAAGGGCATAGACTAGCTTGGAGAGCTCCCTTCTTTGTAAGTTCCTTAGCGGTGTTTGAACAAACCTGTCGGTTGCTAAGGCTATTCCGAGGGCTGGATAGTCACGGGGAGAACTGAACTTTGGGACTCTAGGAAGTGTCCAGTGGGAATCCTGCCAAATGGACTCAGTGGCCTAAGGCATCAAATGAGAGATCAATATTCAGGAATAGCCTCGTACTAGAATAGCCTCACATCCCCAATAGCTTCATAGCACCTCCTGCTAGTGCCTCATCTCCGACCTTCATTACGTGGGCCAGCTCACCCCCCCACAGGCAAACAAGCAGCCGCTGAGACAGCTACAGCAATGGCCTATGTGGAAATCTGTTAGGAAAGTAACATTTCTGCTGACTTGAAACGTGATTTAGCAGGTCGGAGTGATGGGGACGTGCTGGTGTCTTGTGAGCAGCCACTGGCCCAAATGAGCATCCTGCTCAGTAATTGTTTCCCTGCCCACTCACCCCGTGTGTCCGCTATGACGCTCCTGCACCACTGAGTGCCTGGGAAGGCCTCTTTGGCGAGACCTCTGTTCTGTGCCCTCTTCCTTGCTAAACGGCTCAGCCTTTCCTTGCTGATCACCTCCTGCGCCTTGCGTGGATCATCTCTTCTCCGCTGCTGGCTTGCCTCTGCCCTGCAACACACTGGCATTGTCAGGAAGTCCAGCCAGCTTGTGCTGTGTGCCCGCCTGGCATCCGTCCCTCCCTCAGGCTCAATCTTCAAGGGGCTCTCTAGCCTTTAATCCTCTGGCATGTCCCCTGCACCCTTCCCTTCTGTTACTCCCACCGCCTCCCACACCCATTCCTCCCTCTCTCGTAGGATTTGTTTTCTTGAGCAGTCAACTGTGCCCTGGTCTCCAAACCTTCCTTTGACCTGTTTACCTCTGTGCAAGCCAGCTGTACTCCCCCTCCAGCACCTCACCTCCCTCCTCCCCTTTGCGCCAAGCTTCTGGAGGGTGCAGCTGGTTCCTGTCTCTGCAATTGTTCTTTCAGGGTCTCCTTTTGGCTACTTCTCCGCCATGTCTCTCTTCCTTCTACATCTTATTCCTAGGACTTCATCCCCTATAGGGGAAGGGAGGTCAGTGACCGCCTTTGACCCGATGACTTTCAGATTTTCCTTGTTCAGCCTTGCATCCAAGTGCCTCCAAAATGTCTCCCTTGATGTCCCGCTGTTAGCTCTTCTTCTTTCCCCTTGTCCCTTCTCCAGCACTCAGCACTTCCTCTGTCACCCACCTCTCCTCTCCCTGTATCTAGGTTGCCAGCCCTCACTCAGGAATCTCTCCTAAAACCCATCCTTTCCAGCCTGGTTATAAGAGCCTTCGTGCTCTGGTCATCTCCCACTTCTGTTACTGTGCCTGCTCTCCACCTACATTGCTGACGTCCCACTGCTCTAGTCATGTCAATCCCCCACCTCCCTCAGTTTCCTTTCTCCTTCCACGCAAACTCGTGGTCCGTATTCTGCACAACTCCACCTAGTCCTGCGTCTGCTCTCATTTCCTCCTGCGTCGTTGCTCCCCGCAAACTTCTTGGGTACCTGCCCCCTTTGTATCCTCCCTTCTCCTGGCTGAGCTGTGGAAATGGGGTATCCTCGCTCTTCTCTTTGCTCTTTCTTCCAGGCTATCCCTCCCAGTGCCAAGTGCACCCCTCTAAAACTCACTCTTGAAAGGTCTTTTGACATTAATCCACCAAAGAAACAAGTCCAAAAAAGCCTTGCCATGCCGTTTCTGAGCTGAGCCTTTCTCTGCATGGACATCTGCATGCTCTGCTGTGTGAGAGCTGCTTGGACAGTTGTGCTCCGGGCATCGCCAGGCAGCCCTCAATGTACGAGAGTCCAGTGGCAAGTCACAGCAGGCCTGTGCTCATTGCGTAGCTGTCCCAGGCAGACCAGTCTCCAGGGTGGAGTTCCAAAGCCTGGTTTCCTGTTCTGTGTCGATTTCAGGAATCCTGTATTTTCCATCCCTTGCTCCCACGCACGCAGACTTTAACTTCAGTGTGGAAAGAGGTTAATGGTGGGGTGCCCCACATCCAGCCTGGCCTGCCTCACACCCTCTGCCCTTGAGTCTCCGTGTTGGGCAGCACCTCTGGGCATCAGGGAGGGGGTGGCTTACTAGGGGCTCGGGGGACAGGGCTCACAGGAGAGGCAGAAGTGGTGTGATGGAGGTTTGGTGGGGTGGAGGAGTGATGGGCTGAGGCTTGCATAGCAGCTCCTCATCCTGGCGCATCCTCTGGTGCTATTGCATGTGATGGAGTGCTAGGTAAATACAATGACCTAGGACCTCCCTAGGCGGGGAGCTGGAACAATGTGTATAGTGACGGTGCCGAGAGCCATTGAACCAAACTGTAAACCCTGGATATGATGGAAACCGCTGCTAGCCAGGGGGTGCTGCAGCACCCCCAGTTCCTGCAGTTATGTCCCTAGGCGCTTCCAGCAGGCCCTAGAGGAGTAGGGGGCGGAAGATGGAGAGGGGAGTACAGCTGGCTTGCACAGAGGAAGACTCTCAGCTGCAAGGCCGGCCGTGGAAGAAGGCACAACGAGCGAGGCTGCGGAAGAGAGCGGTGTCTGAGATGAGGCAGGGTCGGGCAGAGCGATGGAAGGGAGGCTGAGTAGGCAATGACCGCACAGCATGGAGGAATGGCTGCTGGAATGGGGGTGGGGGGCAGTTACTTCGCTCTCACAACAAAGGAGCAGAGCAAAGCGGGTTTTAGACTGACCCAGTATCCATCCCTTTCTGTCTCTGGAGCATTCACCTTGGTATCCAGGGTGCTCTGTGCCACCTTTGGGGCTCCTTCTCCAAGTCCCTTCACACAGTCTCCCCAGCTACCATCTCATGGTTCTCAGGAGTTCCCTGTGCTGTCATGCACACAGGACTCTGACAATGGCTGTGTGGTTGCTGCTGGTGGCACAGAAAGTTCTCGTTCCCCCTCTCTGACAAGATACAAGCGACATAAACCTAGGCTGTGAGCTCTGCAGCAGAGACTGCTATCCCGTGGCATGTCTGGACACACCCAGCGAGTGAGTTTTACTTTGCACGGGTGCTGTAAGTACAACAGACTGGACGGGAGGGACGCAGGGGTTTGTAGGATGTGCTCAGGAGCAGGGGCATCAGAGAAAGCTCAGTGCTCGAATTACGGGGGGCCTGGTCTGGCTTTGCAATGTTTAGGGGCTACCTTACTTGTTTCTTATTCAAAGGCACAGGTGGCTGGGAGGTGTTTTGGCCACCCTCTCACAGGCGTTCCCAGTAAAGTGCTCAGCGGCACAGCCACACAACCGTCTTCCATTTACCGCACGTCACACCCTGTGCCTCTCCCCCCGGAGCGGGCGCTACCAGAGCCAGGCCGGTGACTCAGGCTGGGCAGGGCTGAGTGGCTGTTGTGGGTGGAGGTGGGAGTGGGACGCAGAGGAGCTGGAGTGGCCACTGCAGTGCCTGGGATTGGGCCAGGGAGAAAGTAGGAACTGCCGTGAACGGGCTGAGACTTGAGAGCAGCAGCATCTGGGGAGAGAGACACGAATGGCCAGGACCCCTCTTCCCAGCCTGGACCCGGCTGGTCCCATCGCTCCCCATGCAGGGCACCTACCCTTCCCCCTTCTATCCCTGACACCCCGATCTCCCCCCGCTCCCCATGCAGAGCACCCACCCTGCCCCCTTCTAGCCCTGACACCCCGACCTCACCATGCCCCTTCTAGCCCTGACACCCTGACCTCCCCCGCTCCCCATGCAGAGCACCCACCCCACCCCCTTCTAGCCCTGACACCCTGACCTCCCCCCGCTCCCCATGCAGAGCACCCACCCCGCCCCCCTCTATCCCTGACCCCCAACTGCCCCTGCTCCCTATGCAGAGCACCCACTCTGACGCCCCCTCCTCTCCCTGGGGTGGAATTGTTTGGCCCCCCTCGAGTGGAGCCCTGTCATCCTGCAGGGGTCCAATCCCTGTCTGTGCCCTCCCTCCTCCTGGCTCGCCTGGGCTGGGGTCAGTCTGGGAGGGTGTGGGGTGGCGAGCCCAGTGTTGGGAGCAAGGCAATGAGGGAAAGCACCCCACAAACAGCTGTAGGGGCTGCCAGACGGGTTGCTTTTATGCAGTTAGGGCATCAGCATAAGAACCTGAGGTTAGGGTCGGAGTGAAATCAGAGGCATACAGAGGGCCTGATGCTGACACAAGTAGTCCTTACCCACCCAGTCCCCTCCCTGCAGTCAGTGGCAATACTCGGGTGAGGAAGAGTTTTCAGGATTGGGCTCAGGAACAGGAAAATGGGGAAAACACATTCCAGGGTCAGGTGAGGGTAAATGAGGGCAGAATCTGGACCACAGTGGGACAGATTGTCCAAAAAGAAAAGCTCTTAAATGAAGTAGCCAGAGTCCCATTGAGAGCTCCTGGGTTCTGAGCTCTTTGGAAAAACTGGTCCCTTCCCTTAGGTGCTTCAATAGTAGGGGTTGGGCACTGGCTCTTGGAAAATCTGGGCCAGAGTGTGCATCAGGGTGGGAAACCCATTGCACTCATCGACGTTTGTTTTGTGACCTAAAAAATGTGGACACTTCAGAACGGAAATAACCCACACCCTGCTGGATGGTGAGGGGATGAGTTACAGAAGTGTATGGAAGCAGGGAGAGGAGACAGAAGAAAGTTAGTTATTAATGACAAGTCAAGTTTGATAAAATGCAGGGGGTAGCATGATTTGGTTTCTGGCTCCTCCTCCCCCTGCAGTTTACACTGCTAACTTGGATTTTACTGCTGGAAGTGTACAAAGGAATGTCCGAAAGAGGCATCCTCCAGATGGTGAATACTGCCGAAATTAATCACCGACTGTAGCTCTGCCTCCAGTTCAGTATGGGGCAGCTTTAACGCTTTATTTTCTAAATGAATTCAGAATAGATTAATTGGAAAAGTAGGACATGCTCCACTTTAAAATTAGACATGGAAATGTTAAGGGAAAAAGCAGCACGCCAAGATTAGAATTACCGACTGAATGCTCCCAGCGGCCGATAGCAAGAGGGACATTCAACGCAGATGGACACAAACTTGCTGTAGTTGCCAGGCATACATGGCATGATTGCTGGACCCTGCTCTGAGTTATTGTCTAGGCCCCCCTGTTTTTTCCCCATAATTCGAGCTGCTAGATTTTCTTCCGTTCAAGAAGAGGCTGACAGTGTCTCGTCTTGGTAAACAACCTGTGAAACTATAGCCCACCACATGCTTGTGGATCAGGTTGCTAGAGCTGAGATCTGGGGCTCTGGGTTGTCCTATTCTCTTCTTGATCTCCCCTGTCAGGTCCAGCAGCAGCAGCAGCAGCCGCCACCACCGACTTCAAATAAGCGCCCCAGTAACAGCACCCCCCCGCCAACGCAGCTGAATAAGATCAAGTACTCCGGAGGACCCCAGATTGTAAAGAAGGAGCGACGGCACAGCTCCTCCCGCTTCAACCTGACCAAAAACAGGGAACTGCAAAAGCTCCCTGCCCTCAAAGGTAAGGACATGGCAGGTTTGGGGGTGCATATGTCTAAGTCTCAGGGCTGCCTGGCTCACTGGAAACCTTCTCGAGGCAGAACAGCTGCAGTTTCAGCGGTCACTTTGGAGACAGCCCAGCAATAGTCATGCTAGCCTTGATGCCTGCAGTGCCATAGTGAAAGGAGCTGCCACTTCCTCAGCCGTTGGGGGCTGAGAGCTTCCAGTGCGGCGCTACAACGGAGGATCCAGGGTTCCTTGCCCATTGCTGTCTGGCTGCAGCTGTGTCACAGGGTCCTTATGCTGCCCCAGTCCCCCTCTGGTGATAGGGTAGCTTGTTGTTTGTATTCTCTTAGGCCCCTCCCTGTGCTAGGCGCTGCACAAACACAGAACAAAAAGACAGTCCCTGCCCCAGGACCAGAGACGACAAATGGGTGTAGACAGATGGGAAGTACAAGCAAACAATGAGACAATACTGGTCGGTGTGATAGGCAGAAGCTGAGCCCTGCAACCACAGTATGAGTCCTCCCGTTCAGAGGAAGCAGAAGGAACCCCGTGAGTGTTCTGCCAGACGGATAGGGTCTCCAGCAGGTCCAGCCACAGCCCTCTCTTTAGCATCAGTGTGTGCCCTCAGGCTTCTCCCAGGAGTTTAGAGCACTTCCCCTTGCTACTAGGGGTTTACAGAGCTCCTCCCCTTGACTGTGGGGCTTAGCTACATTCCCCCTCCAAAGGTGGTGCAGCTGAGGAGTAGGAGAGTCTAGGTTCTACCTCTACCCTGGGGTCCAGACCTGGGCCCCTGTGCAGCAAAGGGGCCATTCACTCCAGCCTCCACATTCTACTTGATTGTTCCTCCAGAGCTGCTTCCCAGCCTGGCTCACCCGCTTTCTCAGCTCCCTCTCAACTGGGAACCCCAGTGTAGATCCCACCCAGACCACAGTGACTATCTCTTGCGCACCCCTCACCCTGCAGCGGGCTGTTGTACTCTCCAGATCTCCCTGCTTATTGGGGAGCAGGGACCTGCCTTCTATTTCCTGCTTGCTGCCTCGCTCGCAGCCACTAGTCATATGTTCTGAGAAGAACACAGACGCAGGGAAGAGGGGAGTTCAGTTCACCCCGTGACATGGCACGATCACGGGCCGTGTCTATGTTGCAATCCCAGGGGGTGATTGTGGCTTGAGTGGACATACTGAGCTGGCTTTAATCTAGCTAGCTCGGGGACCAGAGCAGCCAAGTCGTGGCAGTACGTGCTTCAGCATAGGCTGGCCAAGCCTGCCAGAACCCTGGTAATTAGTCATGGGGATAGCCCGTGGCAGTCCCGCAGCTAGCTAGATTTAAAGCTAGCTCGGTGTGTCTACATGAGTTGCAGTCATGCCCCTTGATAACCGTATAGGCATATCCTAAGAGGAGGTGAAAGCTACACAGACTGTGGTAGATGAGAGCCCGCATGTGGACACTCTTATTCCATTTAAGAGAGCCTTTTTTCAGTTTAAATTACGTTGCTTGGGAAGCCACTCATATACCAGAATAAGTGTGTGTGTGTGTGTAACTAGATCTGTATAACTGGTAACACTTTCCAGTGTAGACCGAGCCTTCGTCTGTCTGCCTGCCTCAGTTCCCCACCTGTATAATGGGGATAACAGCACTTCCCTGCCTCCCATGAGGATAAATACAGTACATACTGAGGCTCTTGGAACTACAGTAGTGGAGGCTGTGTAAGTACCGTAGATAGATGTTCTGCCTGGGAGTTGTTAGCACAGAGGTGAAACGTGCTTTGCTGTCCCTGCCAGATGCTCCCGCTCATGAACGAGAAGAGCTCTTCATACAGAAGCTGCGACAATGCTGTGTTCTCTTCGACTTCATCTCCGACCCACTCAGTGACTTGAAGTTCAAGGAGGTGAAGCGAGCTGGTCTCAATGAGATGGTGGAGTACATCACGCATAACCGGGATGTCGTCACCGAGGCCATCTACCCTGAAGCTGTCATCATGGTAGGACTAGCAGGACTATGGCCGGTTTTCTGTGATCGCCCCCCAGCAGGTGCCAGGGCAGTCAGGACTGGAAGAGGCTTCTGTCTGCATGCCTAGAAATTGGACGTAGTGAGAGATATAAATGGGGGCAGCTGGAGAGAGGAAGAATAACTTGCTCAGGAGGAACATGACCATGACATCTTTGGACCCTTATTAGCCATCCAGAGAATGACTGGGGTGTGTGGGTGGAGGGTGGGGGTATAGGAGGGGTATAGAGCCGCCAAAGGTGTTTGTCTGCAGCACAGACAGCACTGGAGGTGTTTGACGTCAGCATGGCGGCTGTAACCCTTTGGCCTCCAGAGCGAGAGGTGTTTGGGAACAGTTCTAAAGAGCATCAGCTCTGGGCACTGCGAGAATGTCAGTGTCCGTGGGCCAAAGGGAAGGTGTGGAAAGGTCACTCATCCGCCTTCTCACTTCAGTTTTCAGTGAACCTCTTCCGGACCCTCCCCCCCTCATCCAATCCAACCGGAGCAGAGTTTGACCCCGAGGAGGATGAACCCACACTAGAAGCTGCCTGGCCACACCTCCAGGTGAGAGAGAGTCTGCCAGCCTCATTTTCAGGTCACGGTGGGTGAATGGATTGCAAGGGGCCGCCTGGCTAGGTGACGGATGCCAAGAGGTAGGAGTGGGAGGGAAGGTACTGAGCTTTCCAAGCACAGATTTCAAATATCCTCCCCCTGCGGATACTTTTACCCTCCCTTTCCTTGGGGGTCAGCACAGGAAATGAGGCCTTGGATTCTGCAGCTTAGCCCCAGGGATGTTGGTGCGGGCTGGGAACGAACGGCTATTCTGAGGAGCTTAGGGGGTCTTGCATTTTTGAAGTTAGGACCTTTGGGAATCCCCCCTTCATTTTTTCTCTCTCTCAGAAGCCCCAAGCCTCTGCTCCCCTCCCTCTGGCCCAGGAGGGTGAGAGACAGCTCCCGCGAGAGGAACTAGTGCTGCTGCTTCTTCCTCTTCCCCCCCACTCCTCCCAAGCCTGCTGGCCAGGAGCCTCAAGCCTCCTCAGTGGGTGAGGCCTATTTGGTCCCCATAAGAGCCGTGCTTGGACACCCAGACCATTTACTTAACATTTTAGCCGGCAAAAATAATTATAAGCAAAACTGATGGGGAGCAAACATTTCAGCAGAGACATGAGAGCACAAACTGGGAGGTGCTCACGGACTCTCTTCTAGATGCTCAGAGCAGAGCCACCGTTCCTCAGGCATGGACCCGGATACGTATTGAAAACTGAGTAGTATTCTGGGGAAAAGGGGATGTGGTGGAAGCAGCAATAAAAAAAAAAAAATCAATCTAGCAACAGAGCTCGGAGAAAAGGTTAAGAGAACTTGATCAGATCAGGTTCTGCAAGTACCTACGCACAGCGATGGTATCTGTTAGCAGAGGGCTGTTTGATCTAGCAGACAAAGGCAGAAGACGAGCCAGTGGCTGGAAGCTGAAGTGAGAAATACTCACAGTGGAAACGAGAGACAGTTTTATAACCATGTGGGGTAATTACCCATTGGTGCAGCGTACCTAGGGATGTGTGTTGTGTTGGTAAAGGGGGTGGGGCTCAGGCGTCAGATGCTAACAAAACTCTTCTCCACTGTTAGAACATTCAACTGTTAATTGTTTCCTGGCACATTAGCGCTGGTGACGCCTGCTGTAACAAGCCACCATTCAAAATCTTTAGCCTTTTACTGATCGGATGGGAAAAGGAACATCGTTGACGTGTGTAAAGCATGAAGAATTAAGTAAAGCTTTTCTTTTTTTAAAAAGCCTCCTCTTGCTCTCCTCAGCTGGTGTATGAATTCTTCCTGCGGTTCCTGGAGTCGCCCGACTTTCAGCCAAATATAGCCAAGAAATACATTGACCAGAAGTTTGTACTGTCAGTAAGTAGTTCCAGCTTCCCCCTCCCCATGCTCTCGTGAAGGGGTGTTTAGCAGACATGCTGCATATCGCTGCTCAAGCAGCCCCCATGGCCTCCTCAGAGGGGATGGGTAGTAGGCTTAGTTCAGAGAAGGGCAACAAAAATGATTAGGGGTATGGAAGAGCTTTCATATGAGGAGAGATTAACAAGACTGGGACTTTTCAACTTGGAAAAGAAACTACTAAGGGGGGATATGATACAGGTCTATAAAATCATGACGGGTGTGGAGAAAGTAAATAAGGAAGTGTTATTTACTCCTTCTCATAACACAAGAACTAGGGGTCACCAAATGAAATTAATAGGCAGCAGGTTTAAAACAACAACAACAAAAGAAGTATTTCTTCACACAACACACAGTTAACCTGTGGAACTCTTTGCCAGAGGATGTTGTGAAAGCCAAGACTATAACAGGGTCCAAAAAAGAACTAGATAAGTTCATGGAGGATAGGTCCATCAATAGCTATTAGCCAGGGTGGGCAGGGAAGGTGTCCCTAGCCTCTGTTTGCCAGAAGCTGGGAATGGGCGACAGGAAATGGATCACTTGATGATAACCTGGGGGTCCTGTGGCACCTTTAAGACTAACAGAAGTATTGGGAGCATAAGCTTTCGTGGGTAAGAACCTCACTTCTTCAGATGCAAGTGAGGTTCTTACCCATGAAAGCTTATGCTCCCAATACTTCTGTTAGTCTTAAAGGTGCCACAGGACCCTCTGTTGCTTTTTACAGATTCAGACTAACACGGCTACCCCTCTGATACTTGATGATAACCTGTTTTCTTCATTCCCTCTGCGGCACCTGGCATTGGCCACTGTCGGAAGACAGGATTCTGGGCTAGAGGGACCGTTGGTCTGACCCAGTCTTGCCGCTCTTATGTTCTTATGCAGTGTCTGGGCAGCTCCACCTTCCTCCATCCCCTCACTGGAGGAGCTCTTGGGGAACCTGCATGGGTTGCTGCCATTGAAACTCACTCTAGAAGCTGCTTCCAAAGAGAAGGTCCCTGAGGGACTGGGAGAGCAGCAAGGGTTTCCCCTGCCCTAGAGCTGGGCTGCGTGAGGAGAGGCAAACTCAGGAGCCGGCACTGGCACAGCCTTTGCTCTGCTACAGGAGTCTGAGCAGCTGCTGGCGACACTAGACGTGGCTGACCGTGGGGAGGCACCAGCGTGCACTGCGTGCAGAGGGGTGCGCTCCAAACTGGAACCTACTTACACCGATGAGCAGACACTTTCCCCTGTGCGGTCGGCAGCCCATGTCCAGGGGAGAGCGCCTCAGGACTAACTGAATCCCTCTTTCCACAGCTGCTGGATTTGTTCGACAGTGAAGATCCCAGAGAGCGGGACTTCCTGAAGACCATCTTACACCGGATTTACGGGAAGTTCCTGGGCTTGCGAGCGTACGTGAGGCGGCAGATCAACAACATCTTTTACAGGTGAGCTGTTCTGCCAGGCCCAGCGATGCTGGGAACGGGCTTGGAGGACCTGGGGGAAGCAAAGCCGGAGCATTCCGTCTGTTCCCGGCCCCGCCAGTGACTGGGCGAGTTAGGTTGTGTCTCTGGACATGGGGATAGTATTTGCCTGTGCTACAAGGGTAGTGAGGATTCAGTCATGCGGAATGCCTCTGACTGATGTGGGAAATGATAGGGCTTTCTTCCCCCGGTCATGCCCCAAAGCAGCCCACTGCTGATCTGGGAGCCTGGGCTGATCCCTTACCCACTCTTGTGTAGCGTGGACAATCCTGTCCTCTTCCTGAATCCTGTCATCTCTTTCGGGGAGCTGTGTCCTGTGCTTGGCAATGACTCCTCTCCTCTCCCATCCCTCTCCCTTCTTCTCAGGTTTATCTATGAAACAGAGCATCACAATGGGATTGCAGAGCTGCTGGAGATCTTGGGCAGGTAAGGGCATTTCTCCCTTTCTGTGTTTCTTCTACCACTGCTAGGAGCTCCAGGGCTTCTGAGCAGGGTGGGACCTCGCCTAGTGTATTGTGTGGTGTAGCAGGGACTTACCCAATCTGCCTTCAGGCCCATCTGCTGCCTCAGTTTCCCCTCACACATGTTGGTTCTCTCAGCCTTCCAGCACAGTTGGGTTGCTGAGCTGACTCAGCCCTCCAGCTAATTTACACAAGTCTGCTCCTTCCCGGGTATCAGAGTCCAAACACAGGCACAGGTAAAGAGTGCCCCTCTCCAGTCTGGGCACAGCCCTTCCATCCCCAGCCACTCTTCTGCCGGGCTCTGCCCAGTCTCTCCATATCCCTTCTGTTTAGAGGTCACTGCAACATCACGTCAACTGGCAGCGCAGGAGGGACCCACACCTGCCCGCCTAGGTGGAATCCCAGCCCAGGGAACTCTGAACAGCTGGGCTTTCTGCCCCATAGCCTCAACCACGCTCCTGCATCTCCTTCCCAGGGCCTCTTCCAACACTCCAGTCCTCCTGCTCTTCTGTAGAGCACTACTGCCAGGGCTGCTCACCCCAGAGTCCATCTCGGTTCGGCGCCCCAGTCGGCCTGGCTTAATCATGTGATCCTTGACACATTACTGCAGAACTCATCTCCTGGAGCTAAGTGTGGCATGGGGGCAGCTGAGCCCTCTTCAAGGCCCAGCTCACGCTGTGGTGTGGGATTTCCCACTCTGCATGTGATTGGCCTTCACTGGAGGGAATGTGCTTTTCAGGACACATTTTCAGGGTCCCCTGGGGCTGGGGCCCTAGTGACTGCAGCCCTGAAGCCAGGTCCTTCCTGGAGATGTTAATGTGGTGTGGTAGGGCTGGGGCTGGTTTTATGCTGTGGTTGCTCTGGTACATATTCAGTAATACCTGACCCTGTCATGTCTCTCTTCCCTTCCCCTACTCAGTATAATCAATGGGTTCGCTTTGCCTCTGAAGGAAGAGCACAAGATGTTCCTCATCCGGGTCTTGCTACCTTTGCACAAGGTGAAATCGCTGAGTGTCTACCACCCACAGGTGAGAGGCTCTGTCAGTTACTGGAGAGGTCAAACACTCAGGCTTATTTACAACCACCACCAGGCTTCACTTATCAAAACCTGGCAGCGGGGGTTCCTGCCTCTGTACGTTCACCCCCTCTGACGCCTGACTGTTCCTCTCACCCCCCAGCATGTGCTTTGAGCTGTCCGGCCCTGGCCTCCTTCACCCGTGTCTGTTAACTTGCTGCCTCTTGCTCCTGGGCAGTGTCCTCTGCTGGCTTGAACGTCAGGCCTACTCATCCTCAATGGTTGGAAGCTCATGGATGATTTTTTTACAGGTATTTAGGCCTTGCTGCGCTCAGCATTGCAATGCCTGACTGATTTAGCAGCCTAAATCCTATCGACCATCAATGGGATTTTGACTCCTAAGTGCCTAAATCACTTTAGATTTAGGCTCCTAAATCAGTCAGGCATTGCAACGCTGAGTGCAGGAATGCCTAAATACCTTTAACTATCTGGGCCTTATCCTTAAATATCTGCTACTCGCTGCTACCGTTGTATTCAGAGAGTTGAAGGCCCCGAGTTCCATTCCCCAGCCCCTGTGTGTGTGTGTGCTGTGTACTTAGACAGATATGGAGGCAAGGTCCTTGCTGATCTAGGGAGAATACGGGACAAAAGCCCAGATCTGAATGGTGAAGCTCTCTTCCTTCCTGTTGCTTCCCTGACCATGTTTTTGGGAGGGGAGGGCTTTTCAGTTGCTCAATTTGTCACTGGCAATTTTTAAATGGAGATGGGATGTTTTTCTAAGAAACCTGCTCGAGTTCACCCAGGAATTAATTCTGCGAAGTCCTGTGGGCTGTGTTATACAGGAGGTCAGACTAAATGATCACAGTGGTCCCTTCCAGCCTTAGAATCTATTCATCTACCTGTTTGTAGCCACAGATTTGTGAGTGTGCTGCCTGCTGCTTGTGAACATGTGGCCACAAACTACACCTGGTGCAACATGAGGGACAGAACTCAGAGCTTCTGGCTCCCAAAGCCGCCCAGGGTTCTTCTGCTTGGCCTAACAGAGACAAGCTCACCATTCGCTATCAGTCACTTTGAGCTGCTGCAGGTTGCCAGGCACACACGCTGGAGCAGGTCTGACCTGGCATGCAGCCACGGGCCGTGGTAAGTGCTGCTTGCCGTCTGCTTAGCCAAGAGAGGAGTTCAAATGAGCTGTGTTTTCCTTGCAGTTGGCGTACTGTGTTGTGCAGTTCCTGGAGAAAGACAGCAGCTTGACCGAACCGGTGAGTGCCCTTGCTTGGCTTTGGCATGTCAGCCACGGCCCCAGTTCACATCACAAGATCATTTCTAGACACTTCAGCAGCTAAGTTACTCTGACCCCACTCCAAAGACCTGGCATAAGTTGGATTTGTTCGCTCACTGGAGCTGGCCTGCAGAGGGGTATCGGTCATCTGACGTGTCACAAGCACAGAGCAGGACTAGATACTCTAGATACGCCCAGCCAGGCAGGCTTTGGGGGCTGAGCAGTTTGGAAACAAGACATGAGCAAGCAGAGCACAGCTAGGAGTGAGTCTGTCTTGTATGATTCCAGTCCACCTGTAGCAGAATGCAAAGCATGCAAAGACCCTCTCATGGCAACTCCCCTTCTGGCTACACAGCTTCTGCCATGAGAAGATGCTTGGGAATCGGACAGCCGAAGAAACCAGCAAGAGTTTATAGGGAACTGCGGGTGTTTGAGATCCAGTCTAAACCACTAGAGCTGGTCAGAAGACCACGGGAGAGGGTGTAGAAACTGGAGACAGAAAGGTCTGTTTAGCCTGCGTGAGCTGTCCCTTGTGGAGGGGTGGGCTTTGTTTTACTGAGCTGTTGGAGCCTCATTATCATATCCCCTCCTGCCAGTTCACCTCCAGGACATTGAATCCTGGCAGCTGAGTTTGCCTTCAAGTTGCAATGCTGCTGAAGACTAAATTTGTACAATGTGGTGCTCTGGCGCAAACAGGGCCCAGATGTGTGTCCTGCATTGTGGCTCTGCAGACCCACAATAACACTAAGCAGAGCAATGCTGACGGGACAGAGGGTGTGAGAGGAAGATCAAGGGCTCCGCTCCTCAGGGCAGAGTGCGGAGAAATGCCATACGTGGCTCTATTCTACACAGGCTCAGCTCTGGCAGACGGCTACTGGCTCGTGCATGGAAATGACATTTTAATTACTCATATTTACAGCTTGGGTTGTGTTGCACCTGAGCTGGCAAAGCTGCGCACTGACAATTAGCCTGCCTGTGTTCAGCCATTTGCACATTCTAGCTCCAGCATTCCCACACTGCAGGTTCTGGAAATAGGCCTCCTCCTGCCCTCCCACTCACTCCAAGTCATCCATATTCTCATTGTCAGGGGAAGCACATGTCTCCTGTGCCAGGTAATTCACCGCCCTGCTGATCCCAGGCTAGTGAGATCTAGCTGAGCCTGCCACTCAAAGTATTGGAGCTGCTGAGATGGGGGAGGGAAGCAGAGAATTTCTGGGGGGTTCTTGCTGTGCATTCACACAGCAAAGCGTGGTTGTAGATCCTTACTGACAACGCGAAGACTCATGACTGAATTTTGCAAATCAGTGAGCAAAGGCCTGATTCGGTGCCCATGGTAGGACTCCCACTCACTGCAAGGGGCACTGTATCAAGCTCCGACCAGACCGATTCTGTGAAGACAAGGCAGCGTCATCACAGAAGGCACTGTGTGTTTGTGTAAAGTATCCAAGCCTTAGTAACCAGGGACCTCATGTGGTGCTTGTGTGCTTGATCCCTGCCTTGTTTGTCCTTCATTCAGCCATAACACACGAGCTGCCACACCGAATCTCGCTGAATAAACGTGCTCCAGAATGGCAGTATTCGTGATAACCAAACAAAGCAAAGACCAACTCCTGTGCCTCTCACCCAGCCTTAGCTCGAGGGAAAACTGCCTTTGGAGTCACTGAAACTAGTTATTGATTGAATGGCAAAACTACCAGTGCTGTGGACACCGAGCTGTCCCTGCCTTGCAGAGCCCTTGGGACGGTGGAAACATCATGCAAGCAGCCTTCCTCTTGCTGCTGCGCCCTCTGCTGTTCCCTCAGGCTGCTTGCCGGGCTAAGCTCGGCGTTTCAGGCTTCTCCTAGGAATTGGTGAAAGGCTGGCGTTTCCAAAATGTGTTCAGTTGTGCAGCACCAACCAGGCACTGCAGCCATGAGTGCTGTGTTCAGCTTTGACCAGTGCTAGCTGAACAGCGTGTAAGCTCTCTGAACGTCCACTGACACTTCGGCTTCATAACCTCTGTTGTTGAACTACAAACAGTGTTAGTTAGGAGAACTGCTCTTGCAAACCGTTCTGTTTGAAGCCACCCTGTGCAGTTTTCATGCACTGCATCTCTCCCAAATGAATGTTCAAACGGCAGACTCTGCCGCGTGTGGCTGTATCTGTTTCAGAAAGAGATTTGATTTGGAAGTGAGTGGCTAAAACTTTCACTCAGTGCATTTGGATTCTGATCTAGAAGGCACCGAGCATTGGTATTTGGCGTTCAGTGGATTTGTCACATCCCTTTTGGGACAATAGGTTAGCCAGATCATGATACATTGAGTCCAGTATCCCTCCCCTGCCAGTACCTGATGCCTCAGGTGACAGTGGAAAACACCCCCCCCTCCCCCCCATTGCACTTGGTAAATGGTACGATCCTGCATTTGGACGAGAACTTCCGTTCTGACCCCTTGGTGATTAGTTTACACTCTGAAACATCAGTTTCGATCGTCTGAATCTCCGCATCCATACAACAAACACGACTGTTCGTAAAAGTCTCCAGTCCCTGTCCTGAGTCTCCTGCGGCCGTGAGCGCCACAGGGCAGCTGCATTTCCTGGGAAGCAGAATTTCTCTCCGTTGCTCTCTATTCACCAGCATGTCACTTTGAGTGGCCCCTTGTTCTCGTGGGGACAGAGTGAAAAGCAGGCGATGATCACTTTTCCCTGTGTAGTCTGAACCCTTAGGACATGGGCTAGTCCCAAAGTGGGTGAAGCCAAGGCTCAGAAGGAACTTTTTGGCCCAAATGCAGGGCTCCCCCTCTTCAACCTGCCTTCTCCAAGAACACCACCAAGCACATTAAGTTATCAGAAAACCCATTCACTACCCGGGCAGCTTTCCTCTGCTTGGGAAGGAGCTGGGGTGGGGGGAAGTAGTCTCCTTGCTTAGTGCCCTAGCTTGAGAAGGCTGTCAGCCACCATGCTGATGGGAATGGTGAGAACCTGAGCAGAACAAGGAGGGTGTAGCCAGGGAAGAAGGAACTATGTCTGCTGCTAGGTAGCGCTCCTAGGCAGAGCTAGCGTCTATGCACTCCACCTCTCTGTGCAGCCATATCCTGTCCAGGCTGCCTGCAGGGAAATGTGGGGGTAGGTGCCGGGTGATATAGGTGCCTTCAGCTTCCGGGTCTGGAGCCCAGAGGGTCCGTGTGCTGGACAGGTAGTCAGTGGCGTTGGCAAGGTAGGGAGAGGAGAGAGGAGCAGCAAGGGAAGCTGTGCCGCTTCAGAGTTGAGGAGGAGAGTCCAGAAGAGAGTTCACCCAGTGCCTGTCCTGCAACATATAGTTCCAAGGACTGCCCCAGACACTGGGATTCTGAGGGCCAAATACCTTGATGGGACCCTCTTTAGTCCCTCCTAAGGTCTGGGAGGACAGAGCGGTTCGAGGCCTCTGTGCTGGCGGAGAGTCTCTGGATGCAGAGCTGTGGGGGAGGGGTGGGGTTCAGAGGCATGAAAGAGCTGGTGATTTGTATGCCTAACCCGAGTGAGTCCATATGTACAGGCCCTGCGTCTGCTGATGTGCATGGGATGTGGCTGTGCTGGGGTTCTGTGGCTGAGGGGCTAGACAGCAGTGCCAATAGGTTTGCACTCTGCTCCCAAGCTCCTTTCTTTACCTCTCAGGTGATTGTGGGCTTGCTGAAGTTTTGGCCGAAAACGCACAGTCCCAAGGAGGTGATGTTTCTGAACGAGCTGGAGGAAATACTGGATGTGATCGAGCCCTCTGAGTTCGTGAAGGTCATGGAGCCCCTGTTCAGGCAGCTGGCCAAGTGTGTTTCCAGCCCACACTTCCAGGTAGGTTCCAGGCTCAGCAAGACCACCTGGCATTGCTTTGCACCCGGGTCCTGTTTTTAGGGTGAAGCTGAGATTCTGGAGCGTGCTTCTGTGATCACTAGCGGAATCGATGGTAAATTTAGTGGCAGCAGTGATCAGGATGACTCCTGAGGATGGCACAAAAACAGGAGGCATTAGTGAGCCACCAGACCAATAATCTAGGAGTAGGACGACTGTGAATGTCCTCCCAAGCTACTGATAGTGTTTTCCCCAGCCCTGAGTGTTACAACATTGAGGGGCTAGCGTGGGGATCTTGTGCTGCCTCTTGTAAGTGGCCGATCTGATACGTGGGGGAGATGGGCCCCATTCAGGTTCCTCCTGTCCCTGAGTACTGTGCCCAGGCCTTTTTGAGATCAAATTATCTACTTGTTTACTGCACTGGAGGCTGATCAGCCAGTGAGACTTTCTGCTCTTATGAGAATTCCCAGTGTTGCATGCCCGCAGAAAGGATACCTTGCACTGGCCTGGCTCTGGGGCAGCAGATCATCCATTGTGGAGATTGAAGAGGGGAAGAGCAGGAAGGATGGAAGATCTTCAGGGTCACTTGGTGGTTCCATTTGAGGGATACCAAGGGTAGCTGGGGAAGGTGGAAATGTTAACACCGTGATACAGTGCTGAGGGGCACGCCTGGTAGTTTTGGGATCGAGCCATTCAGCAGCTGCCCCTCTCCACGCCCTTCCTCTGCATTGCCTCTTGTTTGCCATCAATGTGACGTGCGCTTCGCAGATACATGGTCTCTTCCCCACACAACTCACTGTGTAGGTAGATGCCACGCAAAAGCAGGCACGCATCAAGAAGGTCAGGAATTAAAGGATGGCAAAATAATGAATGCCAATCAACATGGGTTTTGTGGAAAATAGGTCTTGTTGAATTAATGTGATAGAGGTTTTTTTATGATATTACAAGTTTAATTGACAAAGGTAATGGTGTTGACATAAATTGCTTAGATGTCTGCGAGACATTTGATTTAGTCCCACATGATAATCTGGAGAGTGACGCTGTACAAAGTCACTGTGGCCCATGTTAAATGGATTAAAAACTGGCTAACTGATAGATCTCAACAAGTAATTGTAAATGGAATCATCAGATGGGGCTCTCTGCCCAGTGCTATTCAATATCTTTATCAATAATCTGGAAGAAAATGTAAAATCATTGTTGGTAAAACTGGCTGGTGACATAAAAATTGGTGGGGTGATAACTAAAGAAAAGGAGGGGTCAATTGTATAGAATGATCTGGACCTCTTGGTCACCTGGGTTCAGTTGAACAACATGCATTTTAATATAGCCGAATGCTAGGTACAAAGACTGTAGGCTACACTGACAGGATGGGGCCTGTATCCTGTAAAGCATGGACTCTGAAAACGACTTAAGCACATGATGGAAATTCTTGACTGTATAAGCAGGGGGATATTGAGATATTGAGTAGGGGTAAGAAGGTGGTTTTCCCTCTGCATGTGGACAGAATTAGTGAGACCGTTACGGGATAGAGCGTCCCATTCTGGTGTCCAGTAATGTTGATAAAACGAAGACGGTTCAGAAAAGAGTTATGAAAATAAAGCTCTGTGAGGAAAACACTGTCTTACAGTGACCTTATCAGAGAGTTTGAGGGGACTTGGTCATAGTCTAGTGCAGGGGTAGGCAAGCTATGGCACGCGTGCCAAAGGTGGCACGCGAGCTGATTTTCAGTGGCACTCACACTGCCCGGGTCCAGGGGGCTCTGCATTTTAATTTAATATTAAATGAAGCTTCTTAAACATTTTAAAAACCTTATTTACTTTACAAACAACAATAGTTTAGTTATATATTATAGACTTATAGAAAGAGACCTTCTAAAAACGTTAAAATGTATTACCGGCACGCGAAACCTTACATTAGAGTGAATAAATGAAGACTCGGCACAGCACTTCTGAAAGGCTGCCTGACCCCTGGTCTAGTGCCTCAGTGGGGAAGAGGTGTCTGAGAGCTGGCTTGTTAATCTACCAGACAAAGGCATAACAAGATATAACGGCTCAAACGTGAAGTTAGATAAATTCAGACTAGAAAGAAGGCCTTTTCTTTTCTTTCTTTAACAGTGAGGGTAATTAACCATTGGAACAACTTACCTAAGGATGTGGTAGATTCCCCATCATTTGGCGTCTTAAGCTATATTCTAAAAGATATAGTCTAGAGCAGGAATTACTGGATGCTGTGGCCTGTGTTATACAGGAGGTCAGGCCCAATGATCACAATGTTCTCTTTTGGTCTTAAATCTGACTCTGCAGCTGAGCAGGGACATGCAGGGACCTGGCGTGATAGAGCCACAGGCTTGTTTTGTTTTTTGTTTGGGGGGGGTTTGAGAGAGAAGGTTTCTTCTCTCTCCCCTGAAGGAAGGGTGAGGACTGTGGCTGAAGTGCCCTCATAGGATACATTTTTACTGCCCAGTTAACCCAGGCCCTTATGTGACTTTTAGCCCAGAGTCCCCTTGCAGCCACAGAGGGTTTGGAGGTGCTTTCACCCTGGGCTAGCTTACTCCGCTGCAGGGGTGGGTTAGAACCTGAGTTCCGCTTTAACTCAAGCTGGAACATAGTCCTCCAATCCATTCCCACAATCCCACTGAAGGACCAACAGGCTCTCCCACAGTTGACAGAATCATAGAGTGTCTCTGATTAAAAGGGATATCTCCCCAGACACACACGGGCGTGTGCAGAAACAGTGAGGACGCAGTAACACAGATGGGCCTTTGCAGTGGGGATCCTCACACCCAGGGTAGGCTAACCCAGTGCTGAGACCTGAGTGCCAGTCACCCGGGTTAAGTGTGCAGTGAAGGCATAGCGTAAGGAGGAGAGGGTAAAGGAACTGTGGAGCAGGTCAGGGAGGAGTCTTAGCCTAGGGAGCTATATGGAAGGTGGTCCGGGGAGCAGAGAGAGACAAGAACATTAAGGTGGGATCCAATTTGTGCAAGAACCCAAAGGTGAGGACAAGGGTCTTGAGTTTTGTACGGAAGGCAAAGGGGAGCCTTGGGAGAGATTTGCAGAGGGGTCTGATGTGGTCCGAGCAGCAGGCAGGGGAAATGGCTTTGACAGTATTTTTGGTCGGTTGAAGAGAGTGAGGTCGAAGAGAAGGAAGTTGCTGTAACGGAGGTGAAAGATGGTTAGGACCTGGATGAGGTCTTGAAGTTGGGGACAGACAGCAATGGAGAAAAACTGACCAGGCTTATCAGTGATGTCAGTTTGGAGGGTCAGGAGGAAGAGAGAACACAGAGGGATGTCCCTGTTGGACAGGGAGGGGAGTGGAGATTTCAGGGAGGAAAGAGCTCCATTTTTAGCCCTTGTTGAGCTTTGGCTGGAGGCAGGACAATACGAGGAAGAGTTGTTGGAGATGTGACTGAATGGAGAGTCATCGATATAACAATAGCAGCTGAAGCCATGTGACCAAATGAGGCTACCCAAGGACATAGCCCTGAGGACCCGCCCTGCACAGGGAGAGGAGGAGCTCTTGGTGTAGATGCAGCAGAATGTAAACGAGGAGAGACCAGAAACCAAGGGATGGGTCTCTCCAGGCAGAGGACCATTGCCAGAGGTGGCAAAGACGAGCTCCTCAGCCGGAGCTCTGTCGAGTCTGATTTCTTGGCTGGGGAGTGCCAGAACTTTTGCCTGGTTGGTGACGAGTGGAATTCTCACATGCACCCTATGACCTGTCCGCAAGGAGCCTATACAGAGATGTGCTTCCCTCCTCCTGCAGGTGGCCGAGCGAGCGCTGTACTACTGGAACAACGAGTACATCATGAGCCTGATCAGCGACAATGCAGCCAAAATTCTCCCCATCATGTTCCCGGCACTCTACAAGAATTCCAAGAGTCACTGGAACAAGTAGGTCCTTTCTGTGGGTCTGGGGGCCATTAGGAATGAGTGAGTGAGCATCCAGGATCGCGCAGGCCTGCTTCTGGCTCCAGGGGAGTTCATTGTGGTGCTGCTGCTTGCTTTGGGGCACAGAGGAGGCATGGAGCTCAGATACCAAGGGGATGGGTGCACTAGATCTGAAAAACCCAAGTAGCCCACAGCAGCCGGGGCCTGAACGTGTCATTTTGGGTGGCTGTTCAGCCAACCCAGTCAGTTAGATGGCCGATATCTCTAGCCCTTGGAGTCTGACTGGTAGGTGTGTCGGGATTGTCTAGCCCAGTTTCACAAACCGTGGAGCGCAGAGACCTCTGCGGCCTCCAGGGCTGAATAGAGGCACTGGTGAATGTGCTGATCTGGTGTCTCCAGCTGCCAGGTAACAGAGAGAGCTCTGAGACAGCACAACCCACACCACAGTTGTGCTTCCCGCTGCTGCTTGGCACCAGATCCTCATGTGACCCGCCCACCACCCAGCTCTTCCTCCAACTGTTGTTAGCTGTTTCAGTTAAATAGGGGTTAAGAGTCCGAACCCCCGCTGCTTGGGTGAATGGCTTAGGAAGCTCACAGCACACATCCGAGACCCCTGGGGGTACATTTGCAGGGCCAGCAGAAACTCACGGCAGCAAGTCTCAGAGCTTGGGCTTGCACTACAGCGCTACAAATAGCTGTGTAAATGTTCAGGCTTGGGCTCTGAAGCCTGGCCGGGGGGGTCATTTCCTGATATTTCTGTGGGGGAGAAGGCAGGAAAGCCCCCACCTCCCCTTCGCCCTCGTCCTCAGGCCTTCCCTGTACACTGGAAAGAGGCAAAACTAGGGCACTTTTAATACAATTTAGGGGAAGCTTGCTGGAGCTGGGATTCAGTGTGTCTGTAATACAAAGAAATTGGCTGCTGAATAAAAACTGTTAGCAAACTATTGAACCATTGTCTGTTTCTGCTTTCGCTCGCCTCTTCGCCATAAAGAATCAGAAAGAGGCACAAACTGAACTGTTCCCTTTGCAGCTCCCATTAAGGGGTGGGGTAAATGTTATGCTCATCACCAGGCAAGGAAATAGTAACTGTGGCCTTGGCTTTCACACCAGTACTTATCACGCACGCACTTCTTCATGTAGTTTGGGCCACCTTCCTACCGTCATGATTCAGAAATGTGCTTTGCACCACTAGACAGAGCCATTTCCAGCGGTTCTGAGGTTTCTTTTCTCATTTGTCTAATCTTCCCCCTCATTTGTCCGCCTTTCTCTCTCTCCTTCCTGGGAGCAGTGCTTGTACTCTGTTTCTGCCTCTTTCCAGTTTGTGATGGTATTTTTCTACTAGTCCTGCTTTCCCTGAGATCTTTCTCGCTGCCACCCTTGCTTTCCCAGAATGGGCTGAGGGACCCTGAAATTCTCCCCTTCCTTCCCCCAACTCGGTCACTGTGTGTGTCAGAAAATAACATCTAGGAGCTATCCCTTTATTGCCAACTGTTCCCAAAGGCAGTTAGTACCGTGAGTCCTCTTTCATGGCTGGGGAGGGAGCACAGAGAGGTAAGGTGACTTACAGGAGCCAGACTGCATGACTACTAGCCCATGATGCTTCTGGGCACGAGTCCAATCTGTGTTCTGATTTCCCAGCACCACAGACAGGCAGGGCACTTTCAGACAAGACACAGTCCCTGCCCCAGGGGCTTACAGTGTAGTCTGAATAAGGCGTGACACAATGCAAGCATCCTTGACACCAGAGGAGGAGGTGGCTTGTTCTCTCAGTGCACGCAGTGCTGGTTCCTGGTTCCAAATTGCTATTAAGTACCCCTCCTTCAGAGGTGGTGTACGTTCCAGTTTGCTGCAGCAGCTGCTGTACACTGGAACTGAGCGAATGGAGTGAAGCCATGTGGGGAAATCAAACAATCCGGCTGGTACATTGCAAACCTCCATCACATGCAGCTGTAAAACTGGGTTGAACAAAGCTCTATAGGGAAAATCCCCGAGCTGGCCCCCAGCTTCTTCCATCTCTAGCTTCTTTGACTATGTGATGCCCAATAGGAAAGGCCCTGGGGGCTTGAATGCTGATTGCCTGCTGACATCTGTGTTGGGAACCACCAACTCAGCAGCATTACTAGTTATGGCTCCATTGAACTGCAGCCCCAGTCACTGTGAAGAGAGCTGCTCCCCCCTGTGGAATAATCAAATGGATTCAGGTCTCAGTTCTTTTCACACTGAGTCCTGGGACCATAGGAAGGGCTCTGGTCAAGCTCCTACAAGCAGAAGTGATGCCTGTCTCCCTCCCAACAGGGTAAGGGACAGACAACTTGATGCTACCTGTGACCCAGTGTCCCTCTTCTGCCTTCTTTGCAGGACGATCCATGGCCTGATCTACAACGCCCTGAAGCTGTTCATGGAGATGAACCAGAAGCTGTTTGATGACTGCACACAGCAATACAAGGCAGAGAAGCAGAAGTGAGTAGCTTGGGCAGGGGCTTCCCCTCAGCTGACTTAAACTAATATCTGAGTCTCCTTGACCGTGTGAGGAAAGTCCCAAGTCAGTACGGTTAGCAGTCAGGTTTAAGCGGTTGCTCCGGTCAAACAGGGACCCTTCAGAATGTAGGGAAGCCAAGGGGAAGGAGTATAAACAAAAGCAGGAAAAAAGCGAGAGGGAAATTAGGAAGGCAGAGGTGGACACCGAAAAGCTAGAAACAACTGAGAAATCCTGTCAGTCTATCAGAAGCAAGAAGCCTGTTGCAGAACTGGTGGGTTTGCTGGACCACCAGGGAATAAAGGGAGAAGTGGAGGAGGAGGAGGACGCTGCAGAGAAACGAAGGCTCTGATTCGGCAGTGCATTTAAGCACCTTCTCGTCACCCATTGACTTCAATGGAACCTAAGCACATGCTTAAAAATTAAGTCTCTGCTTAAGGGTTTTGCTGAATTGGGGGCATGATGGCGTTTGGGGAGGTATCTGCTGTTCTCAGATTATAAAGAATTGTCTGGGGTTGAGTTGTCAGAAGAGGAGGTGCTGGAATAAATTGATCAATTAAAGGGGCTCCGGTCCCCAGCCCCTAGTGATACATCCAAGAGCTGTGAAGGAACTTGGGAATGAAGTGGCTGAGCTTCTAATACATACATGCTTGTTAAAGTCCGGTACTGTACCACGGACTGGAGGGTAGCAAATATTGTCCCTATTTTTAAAACGTCTCTGGGGGTGGTTACAGCCCTGCGAGCCTTACTTTGGGACTTGGTAAGTAGGTTAAAACTAGAATAAAAAATACCTAGTAAAACAGGACAGGCTGGGGACAGGCCTGCATGGTATCTGCCAAGGGAAGTTGTGCCTCGCTGACCTAGCAGAGCCCTTTGAAGGTATCAGAAGAACAATGGATAAAGAACAGGATGGCATAATTTATTTTGCATTTCAAGTCGCTCACAAGAGGCTAGTAAGGAAACAAAGTAGCCCTGGGGTGAGAGGTAAAGTTCCGTCATGGATCAGAAAGTGGATAAGAGACAGAAAACGAAGAGCTGAGATAAATGAACTTGGTCATGTTGAAAGCTGACGACAGCAAGGGTTTCCCAGGGGTCCATACTAGGGCTGTTGCTGTTTGGAAGGAATGTATGTAGAATGTAGGCGGGGTTGCCCAAGGCTTTGCATGAAGGGTATGTGTGCAGTGCAGCTGGGAGGTGCTTTCCCGCACAGATAGGCAGACTTGTTTGCTCTGCTCCAGCTAGTGAACTAAAAACAGCAGCGTGGGGCTCAGTCGAGCCGCCCAAGTTCAAACCCGCCCCGCCCCCTGCATGGAGGTACTTGGGTGGCAGTCCCAGCTGCTGTGTAGACACACCCTAAAACACCTTGTTTTCATTAGCTTATGACTTTTCCACACTTCAACCGTTCCGTCTGACATTTTCCATGCAGGGGGTCTGGCTCTGACTGAATGGTTTTAGAAAATGTCAGCCATTTCTAAGAACATACAATGTATAGAAGCATGGAACTACGTTGTTTTGCTCATGTTAAAAATTTCTGACAACCTTGTCTGTGAAAAGCTGTAGCCCCCCTGTGCTTTGGAGCAGCGATTTGAAATTTGGCAGGAGGTGACCTTTGTGGCAGGGATATGCCTCTTGAGATCCCATGTGAAAATCTGCCCAGATTTGACCCGGTTGCCGAGTAGAGATGTGCGAGAGTTTCGCCGCTAAATTCCCCAAAGATTCTATCTACATTGGGCATGCTTCCGCCCAGGGCCGAGCAGGACTTGCCCTGCAATTGCAGCTCTGGGCTGCCATGGGCCATGCTGGGTTCAGGCACTGGATTGAGAGCAGGGAGATTCTTTCCTTTGCTCTTAATGACCCCCTGGCTGCTGGGCCCAAGCAGTGTGGAGGTGGAAGCTGGCTGACTCCAACGTAGAGGGGACAAGAGCCAGACCAGCAAAGTAGTGGGGAGAATAGATTGGGACAAGGAGGCTGGGACTGGAGCCTGGCAGGGGTGGGGAGAGGAAAACTGGGCCTGGGAGTTAGGGTGGGGAAACTGGGGCTGGCTGGGCAAGGAGACTGGTACTTAGAGCCAGGGGGAGACTGGCATTGGGATTCTGGGAGCCAGTATCTGGGGGGATTGAGACTGGATGAGGAACCAGGGGGAGACTAGGGCTGAGAACCCATGGGGGAGTGGGAGGGGAGAGAGACCTGACAAAGAGCCGGGATGCAAGGGGAGAACTGGCACTAGCTGGGCAAAGAGATTGGGACAAAGAGCCAAGGCAACAGACGGGGGAGACACCTAGTTGCTTGGACAACTTCCTGTGCCTTTTGTGGGTTTAAGTGGTGCCTCCTAGCCAATGAATGGGGCTGGATGTTCCCCCCCGTTAGAAGCTTTGTGGAGGGGACTTTGTGAACTAGAGCTTCGCTAGCCCCCTTCTCTACTGGTTTGGGTTTGCTGCTGGGTGGTAGCCAGGTCGGTGCATTGTCTAGTTCAAGACCTGTGATTCTTCCCAAGGAGAGTGGGACTGGGAAGAAGAGCCGAGGTAGGGAAGAAACGGGACTGGGGCCAAGCAGCTTGGAGGGGGCAGGGCAGAAAGGGTCACACTTGT
The DNA here is from genome assembly GCF_002925995.2 of Terrapene triunguis. Lineage (NCBI taxonomy): Eukaryota > Metazoa > Chordata > Testudines > Emydidae > Terrapene > Terrapene triunguis. Next base: position 1,347,574 of record NW_020664483.1, read on the forward strand.
GGGCAGGAGCGGCGCCAGGGTTTTTGCCACCCTAGGCGGCAGCGCTCCTCCTCTGAGCATTCGGCGGCGGAGGTCCTTCCGCTCCGCGTCTTCGGGGCACTTTGGCGGCGGGTCCCGGAGCGAGTGAAGGACCTGGCGCCGAATTTCCGCCGAAGACCCAGAGCGGAAGGACCCCCCGCCACCGAATTTCCACCGAGGACGGCAAAATGCCGCCCCCCAAATCCTGGTGCCCTAGGCGACCGCCTAGGGTCGCCTAGTGGAAGCGCCGGCCCTGCTTGTGGGAAACAGGCAGAAGAGTGTGTGCCCACTAGAAATACTCCCCTCCAGAGCCTGGAATGGAGTCCATGGTTCCTGAGTCTCGCAAATATCTGTGAAATCGACCGGGAAAGTGTGTGTCTCATTCTCCTCTAGTGCTGGCCCACACAGAGGATGATAATCTACTAATGCGATCAGTTATTCCGTTAGCTCAAGGTGCGGAGGTCAGGGGGGTGGAGCTAAAATTTCCAACCCGGCTGATGACCATGTGGGGGGTCAATCAGATGTCACATGATGGAATTTCTGTGTTTTCAGCTTGCTTTTTTCAGTTAGCAAGTTACATGCACAAACCTGTGTTCAAAGAACATTACAGTGATTCCTCACTTAAAGTCGTCCCGGTTAACGTTGTTACGTTGCTGATCAGTTAGGGAACATGCTCGTTTAAAGTTGCTCAATGCTCCCTTATAACGTCATTTGGCAGCTGCCTGCTTTGTCCACTGCTTGCAGGAAGAGCAGCCCATTGGATCTAGCTGGTGGGGGCTTGGGACCAGGGTGGGCTGGCAGCCCCCTATCAGCTCCCCTAAGTTCCCTGTGCGGTAGCCACCCAGCAGGCTATCAATTGCTGGGCAGTTCAGGTGTCCCTCCCCCCACTGCTATGTGCTGCTCTTGCCCTCTGCCTTGGAGCTGCTCTCCGGAGCCTCCTGGTTGCTGTGCAAGGGGGAAGAACGAGGGGGGCTAATGTCAGGGTGTCCCCATCCCCCCTGCTCCTGCACCCCACTTACCCCCTTTCCAAAGAGCGGGGGGGATACACAACAGCGCTCAGGACAGAGGGAGCTTGCTGGCAGGAGCTGCTGTATCAACTTGCTAATTTATTTAAAATGGCGGTGTACTTAGAGTGGTGTCAGCGTACTTAAAGGGGCAATGCGCATCTCTCTCTCTCTCACACAGGGTGTGTGTCTCTGTCTCTGTCTGCCATGCTGTCTCCCCTCCCTCCATTCATGCTGCCTTGTAGAGTGTCCGGCTACATTAACAACAGTGTGTTAACCCTTGAGGGTTCAGCCGAGTGCTAGTTCATCATTTAGCAGCAAGGCATTCCCTGGGAAATATCCCTCCCTCTTCCACCCTCTGACGCCACCACCTCAACCAAGCTTCACAATCATCATTGCTGTGTACAGTATTAAATTGTTTGTTTAAAACTTTGTGTGTGTGTATGTATATATAGTCTTTTTGTCTGGTGAAGAAAATTTCCCTGGAATCTAACCCCCCCCATTTATATTAATTCTTATGGGGAAATTGGATTTGCTTAACATAGTTTAGCTTAAAGTCACATTTTTCAGGAACAGAACTACAACGTTCAGCGAGGAGTTACCGTATTAACATTGCAAAGTCAAGCTCTCAGAAGATAGGAAATGCCAGTATAAAGGTTGCCTGTGCAATATTAATTCGTCCCTCTTGTGCGTATGTATTATAATATTGTCTGTAATTACATGATCACATGCTGTTTTTTCCATAGGACCCTGCCCCAATCAGTGAGACTGAGGAGAGGAGAGATTGAGAAGGATGAGGACTGTTTAGGTTAGAAAGAAGAGGGCACATAGGAGGTATACAAAATAATTACAGGGTTAGGGAAGGTATGTTGGATGTTCCTGTTCACCTTGTGTCATAGCACAAGAACAAGGGGATGTTGCATAAGGCTGACAGCCAACCAGTGTGCAACTGATAAAAAGAAACATATTTTTACACAAGGCATAGTTAGCCTATGGAACTCACTGCCACAAGGTATCACTGAGGCCAAGAGCTTAGGAGGATTCAGAAAAGGATTAGACATTTCAATGGTTATTGGCCACCCACAGTACCTGCCTCTGCAGAACTGATCACTTCCTGCAGCTGCGCAGCCACACAACACCTTTGTGAGCTGTACTGGGTAGTGAGAGGCATGCCCATTTCCCGGGGCCATACACGGAGTGGGTTGCTGGCACTGCTGGTGTCTTTTTCTAGAGCCCCCTAGCCCTCCGGGAGAAGTGAGGCCATGCACCTTGCTATCCAAAGAGCGATTCGTTACTTCTTAAACAGGGTTCAGCTGCTCAGAAAGTCAGACCCTTGGAGAAAAATCAGAGGCTCAAGCCCTATTAGTTATAAGATGGTGCATCTGGTCATGCTATGAACTAGCGGATTGTCTGTACCTCAGCAGTTTGGGCCTGGTGCAGCTATAGGGATGGCGGGCTCAGGAGCATGTGTCCACACTGCCTTATGTGAAAGCTGAGGGGGCAGCTAGGTGGAGTTGTGGACACGCCTTCATGATCGCTGCCAGGCTGTCTGGAGCGGCTCTCAACTGGGAGTGCCAGCCTCAGGGCAGATGGTCAGAAAACCAGGCTGACCCCCCAAGGTTGTGGTGTGTTCTGTAATTAGATTTCACCAAGCCAGGAGCAAAGGTGAACTCCTGAATCACTCTAGCAGTCTGACCACGGAGTCACAGACAGTTCCCTTAGACTCTCCATCTATCTTACCACCCAGACAAACTGAACTTAGTGATAATGGTCACCTAAACCAAAACTCTCCCATCAGATTGCTCCCAGTCCCAAGAAACCAGTCACTTACCCCAGATCATAGAATCCTAGAATACCAGGGTTGGAAGGGACCTCAGGAGGTCATCTAGTCCAACCCCTTGCTCAAAGCAGGACCAATCCCCAGACAGATTTTTGCCCCAGATCCCTAAATGGCCCCCTCAAGGACTGAACTCACAACCCTGGGTTTAGCAGGCCAATGCTCAAACCACTGAGCTATCCCTCCCCCCCCCCCATTGGTACCCTAGATGTGTAAGGGTCGGTAAGAGGCCTCTTGTACCATCAGGTGGGATTAAAAAATGTCCTGCTGCAGGGCATAAAACCAGTCTCTGATTGATGGGAATAGGAAGAAACTTCTCTTGTGGAATGGTGTTGCACATGTGTATCATAGGACTGTAATGCCAGTCAACATTGGTTTATGGGAAATAGGTCTTGGCAAACAATCCCGATTTCGTTCTTTGGTGAGATTACAAATTTGGTCAATAAAGGCACCTGCACAGATGTAACCTGCCGAGACTTTTGTCAGCATTTGACTTAGTTCCGCACTGTACGATATCAGTAAGAGCCCACGTTAAATGAATGAACTGGCTAACTGACAGGTGTCAGAAACTAGCCCTCAATGGGGAACCATCCTAGAACAGGGGTGTTTGTAGTGGGGTTCCGCAGGGATTGGTACTAGGCAGGCACTAGTCTGCATTTTCAACAGTGATGTGATAGTTTAGTATGAAATCACTGCTGACACAAAGAAGGATGGAGTGGTAAATAACGCTGAGAAAAGGGCTCAGTGACACCCAGCGATCAGGATCTCTTGGTAAATGCAAGGTCATGCGTCTTAGAACAAGGAATGCTGGCAGTCCCTACAGAATGGTAGACTGTATCCTGGAAAGCAGGGACTGAAAAAAACACAGGGCTTCCATTCTGGATAATCAACTGAGCGTAAGCTCCTAATATGATGCTGTGGCAAAAAGGCTAATGCGGTCCTTGGCTGTATAAATAGGGGAATAGTGAGTAGGAGCAGGGAGGAGTGATTTTTACCTCTGCATACCGCATTGGTGAGCCCGATATTGGAATACTGCATCCACATGTTCAAAAGAATGTTATAAATTTGGAGAAGATGCAGAAAAGAGCCGTGAGCTGGAGAAAATGCCCTGGAGTGAGGGACTCAGAGCTCGATCTGTTCAGTTTATCAAAACGAAGATGCAGAGGTGACTTGATTAATGTGTACGTGCCTTCCTGGGGAGAAACGACAAGGCTCTTAGGGCTCTTTAGTCTAGCAGGGACGGGCAGAACAAGACCCAGCGGCTGGAAGCTGAAGCCAGACAAAACGTATTTAGAAATAAGGTGCAGATTTTTACCAGTGAGGGCGATTAGCCCTTGGAACAAACTCCCCAGGGCACTGGTGGATTCTCCATCTCTTGATGCCTTCAGACCCAGACTGGAGCCTTTTGGGAAGATCTCCAAACCCAAGTTGTTTGGCTCAATGCAGAGGTAACTGGGTGACATTCTCTGGCCTGTGTTATACAGGAGATCAGACTAGATGATCTGATGGTCCCTTCTGGGCTTAAACTGTATGAAAAATCTGTGATTTGGCCACCTCAGGGCTTCTTGTGCCATCCTCTGAAGCTGCTGGTCCTGGCCAGTGTTGGAGAGGGACCTTGAGCTAGATGGGCCCTCACTCGGCTCTGGTAGGGCAGTTCCAATGTTCCTGTGCCTTGCCTGGGGAACGAGAATGGTAACTCCAAACTAGCCTCAGCACGTAGTACTGGGGACAGGTCCACATGCTTCCCTCTTCCAAATTCAAACACATGAACTGATCATTCAGACAACCCACTTCCAGCTGCTTTACCCTCCAGCTAGCAATCTGATCCCCCCCAAAGTCAGACAGACACACTCTGTGCCCACCCAAAATCTTCCCAGGTGCACTGAATGGAATGCATCTTCCTCCAGCCGCCAGGTGCTCCCAATTTCCAGGTGTTACCCCCACCCAGAAATAGGTCTTTTGTAAGGGACAAAATTAGTGCCCCCCCCCCCTTCCCCCTCCCCCCCCCCCCCATGTCTCCTGCTGTCGCCAGGCCCCCCAGCGGATTTCCATCTCTGCCACTTTTCCCTAGAGTTTAACTTCTTCCCTTTCTCGGCAGGGGGAGGTTCAAGCTGAGGGAGCGAGAAGAGATGTGGCACAAGGTTGAGGAGCTGGCCCGGCAGAACCCCCAGGTAATGATGTCACTCGGAATGGGATGGACGGGGGAGAGAGCGTTGGGGTTTCAAACGCCTGCTGCCTGGGCCCACAAAGAGCAGAACCCATCACTGGGCGGTTCCTTGCAGAAGGTCCTGGCCAGCCATGGAGCCCCAGTGGCAGCCTGTGTCTCAGTCCCCTATTGTTGTCATGAAGCACAGTTACCTGAGGACATTGCCAAGCTAGTGGAGATACTTCCAATCTCCCAGCTGGCCTCTTACTTCAGTGGCATTGACCATCTGATACCGGAGGAGCAACTGTCCCCTGGAAAGCCTGTGTGTGTTCCTGGTTATCGAGTAGGGAGTGTGCCAGTGGCTGGCACTCTCCTGCTCTGCCAGCCTAGGCATGGTGAATGGCACACCACCACTGCTCGGCAGGCAGAGTGGGAACAGCGAAGGGCAGGAGTCTCCCTGGCTGAGGAATACTGTCTAACCCCTCTGTGCTGGCTTGAGGTGTAGAGGGTGCTTTGGGAGCATGTGAAATTCCCCGGGGGCCCTGTCAGACATGGGGGTAGAGGAGGGATTCTGGTGCTGGCGTGCAGTGTGCCTGCGTGCTGAACTAACCTCCCTGATTGTTCGGATTGTCTGCAGTACCCCATGTATTACGCTCCCCCACCCTTGCCTCCGGTTTACTGCATGGAGACAGAGACCCCAACTGCAGAGGACATTCAGCTACTGAAGAAAACGGTGGAGACAGAGGCTGTGCAGGTGAGTCAGGGTCCAGCACCCTGGGCAGAGTTCCTCAGAGGAGGTCCCTCCACCATAGGTGGCTCCATTTGAACAGAGATATTGCCAGACTGGATCAGAGCTGAGTCCATCTAGTCCAGTATCCAGGGGCCAGCACCAGATGCTTCAGAGGAAATGTTAAAAACTCCACAGTAGGAAGCGGTGAGAGAGTTAGAGATTCTTAAACCCTGAAGGAGGAGGATTTATCGCCCCTCAGACATGTAGCATTGGCTGTTCTACTTCTGCATAGTCTTGCACTCCGTATGAACGTCCAGCTCCTCTGAGTCGTGCTGAGGTCACATGTGAGCCCAGGAATGTGTCTATAGTTAGGGCCCTACCAAATTCACACCCATGAAAAACGCGTCACGGACCATGAAATCTGGTGTTATGTGGGCTTTTACCCGATACTATGCAGATTTCACAGGGCAGACCAGCGTTTCTCAAATTGGGGGTCCTGACCCAAAAGGGAGTTGCAGGGGGTCACAAAATTATTTTAGGGGGGTCGTAGTATTGCCAACCTTACTTCTGTGCTGCCTTCAGAGCTGGGCGACCGGAGAGCAGCGGGTGTTGGCCGGGCACCCAGCTCTGAAGGCAGCGCCCTGCCAGCAGCAGCGCAGAAGTCAGGGTGGCAATTCCATACCAGGCCATCCTGACTTCTGCGCTGCTGCTTTCAGAGCGGGGCGGCCGGAGAGTGGCAGCTGCTGACTGAGGGCCCAGCTCTGCAGACAGCAGCGCAGAAGGGTGGCAATACCTTACCAGGCCATCCTTCTCTCTACGCTGCTGCTGGCGACAGCTCTGCATTCATAGCTGGCTTCCGGCCAGCAGCCGCCGCTCTCCAGCTGCCCAGCTCTGAAGGCAGCGCCACCGCCAGCAGCCGCACTGAAGTAAGGGTAGCAGTACTGTGAACCCCCCGTACAATAACCTTGCGACCCCCCACATCTCCTTTTTGGGTCAGGACCCTACAATTACAACACCGTGAAATTTCACATTTAAATATGAATGAATGAAATGTATAATTTTCAATATCCTGTGACCGTGAAATGGACCATGAATTTGGTAGAGCCGCATGTGGCTCTGGGTAGTAGGCAGAATCCCTCCCCAGCAAGCAGGGCTTCCTTAATCATATGCAGCTGGGTGGAGCCTTGCTGTTACTGCTCACCATTGTCTCTTCTCACAGGGAGAGCAAGGGGCACATGAGCAAGAGCCCCCTCTGTTCCCTCTGGGCCGGGGAAAGGGGAGAAGCTCAAAGTTGATCTGGGTGAGAGTGAAGGGCCTGGGACTCTCACTGGGTGGGAGGTTAGTTCAGCTCCTGAAGCTGAGCGCTGACCGTGGGCTTTGTCTCTAGATGCTGAAAGACATCAAGAAGGAGAAGGTTTTGCTGCGTCGGAAATCTGAGCTTCCTCAGGATGTCTACACTATAAAAGCCCTGGAGGCCCACAAGAGAGCAGAAGAATTCCTCACCTCAAGCCAAGAGGCGCTCTGACGGGCTAGGGAGCTGCCCTGGGAGGCCTGGCCCCCATTTCCCCCCCCCCCAGGGGTACCCAGAAATGCACTTGGTTCTAATGTATAACTAGGGAATGAACATGGTGAGCTGTGCCTGTCCACGCCATTCTCATTCTTTCAGGGTAGATTTGGTTTTACATTGTACCTCGTATCTCATTGCATTGTCACATCCTCCTGCTTTTTCCTTTAACGCTGTTTTGTGTGCGCGTTTGCAAAGGGAGCCCAGCCAGTCCATTTTCGCATCATTCCAGGCAGGAGTCATTCCATTCCCTACTACTTACTGACGCAGGACCAAAGCCTCCCCCAAATGCTCAGTGTCTGGGTGGGATTCCTCAGCCAGAGACTACATCACATGGTTCTGCACACAGCCCAAGGCCCTGTGCACGGACCATCCTCCACACCCACCCCTGCTCCATCTGTGCATCAGAGACCCGTAGCCATGACAGCGGAGAGAGGCTCGGTTGGTTGAATCAAGTCCATCGACAGGGCAGGTTTGTTCACTACAGTGAATTCTCAAGGGCCTTTTCCAGTCGCATTGTAACTGTCCTCGATGGGAGGTGATTCCACCGGTTAATAATCTGGCTTGGCAAGAACAGATATGTACCTTAACTTTTCCTTTACTTAACTGAATCTCCCCAGTCTGTTCTCTCCCCCTCCTCCCACCCCCACCATAAGGTGGGCTAATCCTTTTCTGGGTGAAGTGCTCTGCACTCTCTGAATGTAAGCACCTTATTACTCATATTCCTTTGTACCCCCCCAAATAATTACCTTCTCCCTTCTTTGGTTAGCATGATTCCCCCACCCCCCAAAGGTTTTTATTGGCCAAACTCTAATGAGGAAAGATTGTCACTTCCTCCAACCAGTGTTGCTCCCGTCTTAAGTTCCCTCAAACTTGTCACTGTATTTCCAGTAATGAAGTGCCCGAATTTAACATGCTATTCCAGGAGCACGTGACCAATGTGTCCCTGCTCTGTGATGTGTCTGCATACTCAACCCCAAGTTGTGCTAGCCTCGGTTCGTTGCCATATCCCGGGGGCATCCGCTGCTCCATCGCTACGCCAGCCGTCGGGTCCAGGAAGCTTGTGCTGGTAGCCTCGCTCCTGTGAGCCGCCGGCAGTAAAGTGATAGGCGTGTCTTGGGCCACTTTACGTTTGGAAGCATTCTGTTGCTCTGCATTTTGGAATCTGTAGCTGCTGCAGGTGTTGATCAAGGCTCACCTTACGCTGGCCACGTAGGAGGATAGTTCTCGTCTGTTGTGCAGCTGTTCGTTCTCTTGTAGCATAGAAGGGACTAGTTATGCTATTTCATCCTTAGGAATGTATTTGCCAATAGCCCAGGGAGGTAATCTTCACCCTGGCAGGTAATCTATGGGTGCTATTGGCCGGGGTGCTGCAGTGTTTTGGTGGTTCTCTCCTGAGCACTCGATTTTGTATCCCAGCTCTCCCCATTGTCACCGTGGGGAGGCTAGTTTTTAAAGGGCGGGAGTGGGTTCGCTGAACCTTTAAACAAATACTGGCCTCACTCATAACAGATTGACAGCACCGGCCAACCCACTCAAGCCCTAACTGCATTTCCAAATGGAAAAACCCGAGTATCATGTCTGCTCTGCCTGTCTAAGGGTATTCCCTGCTCCAGCTCTGGGGTGTCTGTCTGCTAGGGTTCCCCTTGGGAGACAGTGCTCTAGCCTCCTACTTCTCACTCCTGACCTTCAGCCTGATTTTCCTTCCTTAACTTCACCCCACTGCTCCTACGTCATTCCCACCTCTAACTCATGTTAAATTCCTCTCGTTTAAACCCTTCACAGGTATCTCCTCTCCCCCTCGCCCTATTTAGCTTTCTCCTGAGTCATTCCTTCCACACCCTGGCTCATTCACATTCTTTTGAATTCCCTCATGCTAGATGTGCCCGTCTTCCCCCAGAAGAGGTGGAGGGGATGGTAATTTACATAGTACGTTCTTTAATCCTTTGGAGATCTTTCTCTCTTCTCTCCCAGCCCCGAACAGAACAGCCTCTCCTGTCTGCTTCACACTGGGGGCTACTTCAAGTCTCTTCTGGATCCATGAATCAGATTGGGGAGGTTACTGCTTACTTTGAGTGTTAGCATGGAGCCAGGTGCTAACACTTACCACATACCTGGCCCAGCACCTCCACTGGCTACGTAGCAGCTGTTATACTGGAGTAGGGGCAAGGAAGGTAGGCAAGAGTCTGTGGGGATGGGTGGCTGAGCCCTTTATGACACTGGTGGAGCAGAAAGGGGCATTGGGCTGAGGGAATGGAAGGGGAAGAACTAAGAAGGCGGCTTGGCCTTGGTTGTAACACACATTAGCAAGCTGCCTGTCAGCCCACCCCTGAATTGCTCCAGAAGGTTCCAGGGAGCAGGCACTGCCCCACTGGAGAGTGCAGCGGGAGTAGATGGCTTGAACGCTGTAAAGAAGTGGTTTGGCTGTAGAAGAGATGGAGGCTGTAACTGCATTTCAGGCTAGGATTTTCCTGGGGGTGGGCTCTGGTGCCTGTCCTGAAGTGAGCAGCAGTGAAACTTTCCATGTCTAACCAGGACAGCACCACTGCCTGGGTGGGTTGTACCTGCAGCACAGGAACGGAGCATTGTGTGCTGGATGACTTAGACGAATACACAGCCCTCTGCTTAATCTTCTTGGGGGCAGGGAAGTTTGTGTTCAGTACTTTAACATTAAATTTTGTTTGCTGCCTATTCATTCCCATGTCCTATATATGTAAGGTGGGGCAGTGTGAGAAAGGGGTGAGTGCATGCAGCACCTCTGCAGAACTATCATCCGACAGAATTACAGCCAGGACACGGCCCTTGGTAACTGTCTGCCAGGCCCTTGTCTTTTGTACAACATTTATTTCCTAGTATTCTGCCTGTGCCCTCCCCACTCGCACAGACAGAGTTGGAGCTGCCTCTGCCACTTCTCACATAGCCCCTCCCCTCATGAGGGAAAAGCAAAACTAAACAATGCAGTCACCCCCTGGACACAAGTATTAAACTGCTTACAGGTCATATGTACATATGGTGTACTTTATTTTCAGTAGAGCATTATAGTATGAAAGTGTTGGATTTTGTACAGATGTCCCTGTATGTACAGAACTAAATAAAATGGATCTCTTGAAAAGACAACACGCTGGACTCGACCTCCTGTGACATGGTATAGCACAGCTGTTTGCCCTGGGCAGCACATGCATGGGTGAGGAGGGAAATACCCTTTCCCTCACTGTGATCCACGGGCACCTAGTGCAGATCTGTTGTTCCTCACAGACAGACCTGGCTAGAGACAATAACGCTCTGCCCTGGGAGGTTACGAAGGCAGTCCAGTTCCTTGGGGGCAGAGAACTACTACTGGGCTAGCATGAGGACACCACAATAACTGACAAACTATTCAATGGCCGGGAGTGGGAAAGGAAGAGACAAGGAAACAGATTTCCTCAGTGGGAGACAAACTGAGCATCTTAGCGCTTCAGCGCCGGGGGAGGTCGTTGACCCGTCCAGAGAAGGATGGTGGTGGTCTGCCTCCCATACATAACCCCAGGTTAAAGTGCACAGGGTAGCACTTTGTACTCAGCTCTCTTGATAGGGACCTGACCCTGGCTCTGCACTTCATTTCCATTCCGGCCTAGAGGTGCTGAGACTCTGCCTGGCCTGCAGCGTTCGCTGCACCATAGCCGTCCACTGATCATCCGAGATCTCGCTGGCCCATGCAGGGATCCCCAGGGTAGGGAGCTTCACGCCAGCCATCGTCCTTTTCACCAACTCCACGTGTGCTAGAGCCAAACAAAGTCAGAGCATGAGACCAGCAGCTGCTGCTGCTAGAGATAGCGCCCCGGCCCAAAGCCTTCAAACAGCCAGGCTCGGGGAGCTCTGCTCCACCTCCAAGCAGCCAGGTACTGGTGCTGATACAACGCCCAGCATGAGAGAGCTGCCTCTTTCTCTATCCCCAACAAATGCCACTTCAGTCTAGAATAGAGGGAAGGGGATTCTCTTACCTGGATCCATGGGGATGGAACTTCGGCTGCTCTGAGCTGCAGCTCCGTCCTCCTCGTCCTCCTCCTCGCTATCCACAGGGGGGTCCGGCAGGTGCAGCCTCAGCATCTGTGGTGCATAACAAAATCCTCACAAGTTTCAGCAAAGCCTAGGGCAGAAACATGGTCTCCCTCTGCATCCATCCTCCTGTACAGACCCTTGCTATGCTCCCCAGGACTGCCAACCCAAAGAATCGCAAGTCAGATCCCCAAAATCATGAGATTTAATAAAAGACTGTCAGGATTTTTGGTCTGTCTTGATTTAATGTCCCCTCCTCCCTCACTCAGTGTGCCACAATCCGTGCTGACAGGTTTAGAGTGAGTAATGCAGTTCTGGGCCCTGCTGAAAGAACTGTCACTAAAGAACCCAACTGAGCTCAGGGCCCCATTGTGCAAGGAGCTGTACAACCATAGCAAGAGACAGGCCTGGCCCCGAAGAGCCTGCAAACTAGTGCAAAGCATAACGCTGTGTCTGTAACCCCCCTCCCATCTTATCTATACAATAAACATCCATTGGATGGGAACTTTTCACACTTGCTGAGCTACTCAGGAGTCAAACGACACCTACAGGTGAAGGCTCTACAGCTCATTACCAATGCTCTGAGGCAGTCAGCCCACCCCACTAAGCTCTAATGTTGCACCTTTAGTTACGTGGCTTATTTTCTGGAAAGATGTTTATTAAATCAAGTTCTGTCCTTTCTGGAGTTTACAGGCAGGGTCTGCCACTCTGCACACACAGGCAGTCTCCCACATACCACTCTCAAAAACCTGCCACTCCCACTTAATGAAGGGCCTGCTCCAATTAACCAAAATGCAAACACTACAGAAGTAACAGAGCCAATATTAACACAACATCCCAATTCACTTCTAAATACACTATTATGCAATATACAATCAGCCCAATGGTTACTGCAGTGTATATTTGATCACCTCAAGTGTCATCAGCAGGTTTCAAACCAGAGCCAGAGCCACAGCCCAGCCCTCTACCAGGCCAGCTACAGATCAGCTGATGAGAGACAAAGCACATTGTTACTCTATGGACCAGCCCTTACAAGGAGGCACCACACGGGTCACCAGCGGGTTACACAAGGATTTGAAAGGCTGCAGCAGTGGAACTACAGGCATCGTGATTCTTGGTTTCTGTGGTCTGGCAATTACATTTGACAACAACCGCCCTGTTAAATATCGCCTGCAGGGACTGAAGCCTGGCTCTGTACACGTAAAT
>NW_020664483.1:1365113-1454940 GCF_002925995.2 Terrapene triunguis
TTGCAATTCGGAGCAGAGCGAGTGTCTGTGGTGCCAGGCAGGCTGGATTGCTCTGGGGCAGCTTGCTGAGGCTCCATTCCGATGTAGCCGGTCACTGGGCTCTTGGTGATGGCAGCAGGCATTGGTATGCCTGGCCTTGGGACGTGGTAATGGCTGGCGGGGTGTGTGGCAGAGGTTATGGTGTGGCAGGGAATGAGTGGTGAGGGTGTCTGGTGGGCAGTAGGAGCTGGTCTGGGGAAGTGGCTGGTCTCATATGTGGTATCTAATCTGAGAAGGGGCCCATAGAGGTCTGGGTTGGAAAATTAAACACAAGTCTATGTAAATGAAGCCCTTAGGGAGGGACTTGTTTTCAAAAGCCCCTAAGTGATTGTGTTTAGTTTCAGCGGGCTTGTGCTCCTTGGTCACTCGGGTATTTCTGAAAATTGCATCCTTAGTTACTAGAATGGATAAACCTCTCCCTCCGGTTCGTGGGTTTTACTTATTTGATGACCCTCTGCAGGGTAAAGGTGTGTGTGGCCTGGGGTTTTGTTTCTTGAAAATGAATCCAATTTGACTTCCATGGCTGGCTTCAGCAAGAGCCCAGACCCTCTGACTTCGTCTCTCCTATTGGTTTCAGAGGGAAAATGGTCCCACTTCTGAAATCCATGGCGGTGATGGTGAGACTGGTGTTTCTGGTGGAGACATTCAAAATGCCCGTAACCCATGGGGATCGGCCTTTCGTTTCAGTTTCTATCACCAAGGTTTGTTGATCTTCAGTTCACCTCGGTCATTATTTATCTCCTGGATCATAAATTCTTGATATGTGCCTCAGTGGAGGTCAGTATCTCCTCGCTGTGTCCCCTGTCCTGAAATTAGAAGTGCATGTGCCTTGGCAAATGGATTGAAAGGTCATCTGATAGGCGCTTATGGACGCTCTTTTGTATGTTCTTGTAACAAAACTTAGTGGACCCCAGTAGCTGGGCCTCTTGTAGCAACAGGACCTGGGGGGTGGGGCAAGGTGGTTATCTTCCTCTTCCCTAATGGAAAACACACATTACTGCCACACTGGGACATGATGTTCCTCTTCGCACCTTCTGGTGGAGCTTTATCTGAAAGGGCAGAACCAAGAAATGACTAGTTTAACTGGACTTTCTGCTCTTAAAATCATAGGGTTAAAAGGGATCGCAAGGGTCATCTAGTCTAGTCTAGCCCCCTGCCAAGATACAGGATTTGTTGTGTCTAAACCTTCCAAGACAGATGGCTCCAGCCTCCTTTTGAAAACCTCCAGGGAAGAAGCTTCCACAATCTCCCTAGGCGTCTGTTCGTACAGTTAGTGTTTCCTGAGATTTAATCTAAATCTGTTTGAACCCATTGCCTCTTGTCCTGCCCTCTGTGGCAAGAGAGAACACCTTTTCTCCATCTTTTTTTCCCTATGGCAGCCTTTCAAATATTTAATGTATTCCCCCTTAATCTCCTCTCTTCCAAACTAAACATCTTTCTTCATCTTTGCTGGCTCCCAGTTTCAGAGGCATCCAGAAGGGTCCTTAGTCTGTTCTTACACAGACATCTCATAGGAGCCTATGACATATACTATCTGGCCTATCAGGTTGCTTGTTGGCAATGTGGATTGAAATCAAGAAACAAATGTGGGCTGAATCTCAGGAAAGACTTCTGGAAAGTGAGGGTTGTTCTACATTACAGCTGTAAATCGACCTAAGTTACTCTACTTCAGTTACGTAAGTTACGTATCTGAAGTTGATGTAACTTAGGTCGACTTACAGCAGTGTCTGCTCCGTGCTGTGTGTATGGGAGACGCTCTCCCGCCAACTTACCTTACTCTTCTCAGGGAGCTGGAGTACAGGAGTTGATGGGAGCGCACTCTGCCATCGACTTAGTGGGTCTTCACCTGACCCGCTAAATCGACACCACTGCATCAGATGCAGCAGTGCCAATCTAGCTGTAAGTATAGACAAGTCTGAGATGTATCTGATTGGAGAAAGTCTCCTAAGGAAAGTGGAGGTAACCCCATCACTTAAAATTAGGACTAAGTACATACTTCCATAGGGACCAGTCCTGCACTGGCTCCCATGGGGTGGACTGACATAGGGCTTATATGGAAAACTCCGTTAACATCTGATTCTAACCTTCTCAGAATAGCTTCCTGAGCTTGTGTGGCAGATATATTAGTTACCGTGCAGGGAGCTTGTGGGGGTTTCTCTTCATGGCAGGGCCCAGCCAATGCTGAGGGATTTACTTACCACTCTAAAAGCACATGGTTGCTGGTATCTTGCAGTATGACCCCACTCTGACCTTTGGCCTCTGCCAGGCTACTGATAGAAAACTTTCTGCAAAGGCTCTGTGGTAGCTGATAATTTCAGGTCTCTTTCCAGGTGATAGTCCAGCATTTGCACTAATAACATTTTAGCATAATCCGTTTGTGATCTGTTGTTCCTATAAACAACAGTTGAATTGCATTCCCCTTCTAATTCCCTATAGTTTCTAGCTCCTGAAACGCTTCCCCTTCTAGAAATATTCAGCGTCCCAATACAGTTAAAATATCAGTGGTTAAAGATACACATGTATCACATGATGGTTATGTTTAAATAGCTTGGTGGTGAGGGGGAAGGGTAAGGGTGGTGATTAAAATGTATGGTCAATATACAATGTGATGTAAATGTTGTTAGGTGTAAGTATGTACCTTATTACGATCAGACACTCATTGAAATGTTTTAGTGTCAGTGACCTGAAACATCAAATAAAATCCCCCCCCCCCACCTCCACAAAAAACTCAATTCGGATGAATCCCGAGGGATTAAGCGCAACTTCCCCTGCTCCCCACCTCACTGTTCCCCGGATGTCTTCACTGCAGTTCTGCGATTAATCTTTCCCATTGGATCTGCTTGCTCAGGCTGAGTGGGGAAGCCCCCGCAGTGAGACCTAGTGAACCTGTTTCTCTGTATGTTGCTAAGTACTAGTTGTGTGTAGGGGAATGAGTTCTAATTATGGATTTAGTGAAGTTTTGGGAGGTGAATGGGGTGCATTGAGGTTGAACAGGTGTTTGGCAAACCCTCACTTCCAGTCATTCTGGTTAGACATGTCCGTGGTTTGAGAGAGGTGGGTTTTTTTTCTCCTGAGCAGTTCAGTTGCCTTGTGTGGCTTCATGATGTCTGTTTATAGCAGGTTCCTGTGTGAGTCCTGAGCATTTTATGCATGTCACAGCTGCCCTCAGAGATTCCCTGAGAGCTTTGAACAAACAGCAAATAAGACTTCATGGAGTATCCTGGGAATCTGGGGGAGGGGACTTATGTCTTCTATGTGGTAACCTCTTCTGGTGAGTGCTAGAGATACTGGAAAAGGGAAGGAATTACATAGGGAAGTTTGTAATGGGATGGGCGGGAAAGCTGGCGTGTAGCCTGCGTTGTACAGGAGGTTCAGTATCTGTTCATGAGGCTGTGGAGATGGTGTAATGTCTGTGGTCATTATTCAGGGGATACTGGTATAACTGTAGCTTTAGTACTAATCCCAAAAGCACTTCATACCCATTAATTCTCTCAGCCCCCACTCCATGGGGAAGGTCAGTACTGTTCCATTTTATAGAAGGGCAAATGGATGCAGAGAAGGACACTCAGGGAATCACTGTCAGAGCTGTGATTTGGAACTCTGCATCTTCCTGCTCCCAGTACTTTGTCCAGATCACAAGATGATGCTGTCTGGAGATTCTTGGATGATCTGCCTGCAGAGGGCGTGGTGAGGTGTGTGCACAGTATTGGCTGCTGAAATCTTTCATCCAAGTTGAAATTAATCAGACTAAAATACTTGTTTTTCAATCTCCTGCTGTCCCTTCTCTAGCCCAGGTGAGGTGACCCAATGGTTATATGGTGACCTTTGTTGTAGCAACATTTTTAGGCATGCATTGTGTCTTACAGGGAATAAGGAAATACTCTCTCCTGAAGATTTGACAATCTGGATGAAGTGTGACATGACATGATATATAGAGAGAGGGCTTCAGGTGGGAGGAAGGGAGGGAGGTTTGCATAAAATGGCAGATGAGGCTGCTTGTTTTCCCAGGGTGCACCTTGTGTGCATCCTCTGTTTGAGGTCGTCTTATGTAGATGTTAGGTTGGTGTGAGAGAGTGACTGTGCTGCAGAGACTGGGGAAGAACTGGGTTTTTGGGGAGAGGGAGTTTGTGTGATGTGGAAAGTGGGGAGATATTCTAGGCATAAGGGGACCCTGGAAGAAAGTGCAGATGTGTTTGTGGGACAAAGCAAAGAAAGAAGCATCATGGGAATTGAAATTAGCTGGCACAGAAGCTGAACAGAATAATGGCAGGAGATGGGAAATGAGATATAAACAGGGGCAGTGCTGGTATCTTCCTGAAGGGAAACCTGGGTGAGTTTCTGCTCTCTGAAGTGGGCTGCAAGAGGTACCTGGTGTCTTGAACAAGCCTCAAGGCTTGTATTTGTGTTAGCAAATTTAGTGGCTGTTTAGCAGCACCATTGTAACCAAATCTAGTGTAACTGGGTTTGTGCTGAAAAAGCCGGTAAATACACTTATGTAGACACAGCCCCTGTATTGCCTGCTGCCTTGGAACAAATAGCCAAAGCAGTGAGTAAATGTCAGGAGTGAATGTAGAAGCTGGATTACTCTGAGGCTGGATCTAATGGTAAGTTGGATGTGCCTGAAATAGAACAGTCTATATGGACAGCTTCAAGCTGGCTGGGGCTATTTTAAGTGCTATTAAACCTTGTGGCTGGCACATCTCAGGACACAGAGCCCTGAGGACTAAGGCAGTAGCACGGTAGGGACTTTCTCTCCTCCATGCACTTTAACAGAGACAGTCGGTGCAGATTTCCCTGCTGCTTGGGGAGTCCTTAGCAGTGGCTGAGATAGCAGGGTGGGGCTTGGGAAATCCAGACTGCTTCTTGCTGGGTCTTCCTATCTGGTTTGGGGATTAAGCGGGAGAGAGCTGGATCTGTGCAATCAGACAAATCTGAGCACTTGCTAGAAATGGCTTTAGCGTCTGTTTCCTTGGCACACAGGTTGATGGGCCAGCCCAGCTGCATGCTCTCATTCCAGCATGGAATGGGTTCTGCTCCATCTGGGCTTGGGTATTATGGGTGTTTTTCTAAGGTTGCTGTCTTGGTCTCAATTTTAGACCACCTTTTATGTTTGTCAGCGAAACTTTTGGCCTGAAAATTCACATGCTTAATTTTAGGCCTGAAAATACATGTAGGGAGTCTGAAGTAAATTAGCCAAGAAATGAGTTGTAGGGCAATGAAAACGTGAAATTTCTTACTTTTGCAAAAAGTTCAGCCATTTTTGTTCACTCCTAATAACACCAGTTTTATAGAGTCAAACTTGAGAACTGGTGCATGGGCTAATTGGGACCAATTTGGTCAAATAGCTATTGCTGTTTCAGAACGTACTTTTCTGATGTAATTTATAGCTGTAATTGTAGCCCTGTGGAAGGACACACAACTTGGCGAGGCTGTCACAACTTGATTGAGGACTGGTTTGCTGAGTTCTCCATATGCTTTAAACAGCTTTGTAGTCCGGGATGGTAGAAATAGCCACACACCACCTGTATTCTAAGGATTAAAGACTCCTGTTTTCTACAGAATGTAGTTTTCCTTTTTTTTGGGGGGGGAAGCTTGTAACCCTTCTAGTCACAAGTTACTATCTAAATGTTACTGGCTCTCAGGAGTGAGTTGCCCCATTCCTCTCAGTGATGAATATCCATCTAAGGACTATAATTTGTCACTTCTCTGCTGATTGTCCTCAGGGAAACTTCCATCATGGCCGAGTGCCATGCTCACCTGCCGCCCTGGCGGTGATGCTGGGGAGGCTCTTTGCACACGGTCATTGAGCTGCCCCTTGCTACTCTTGCATCAAATAACGAACACTTGCAATTAAAGGAAAACCTATGTAGCCAGTGTGTCAGCTCCGAAGGCTTCTGTGGGGCAGAAGAAGGATTTTGTGCATTTGCATTAAATACCAGTGGTTCATTCTTACTAATCTTTTATTCACTCTTTGGAATTAATCTCCTTGTCCCTTACAAAGTACTAGGAACATGACCAAGGAGAGCTTAAATTACACAGAACATTTTAATTGCCATGCCGAACCAGATCATTGTCCCCCTGTGGTAGGACTCCACCAGTGATCAGTGCGAGGCGCTTCAGAGGAAGAGGAAAGGAGTGCTGCCGTAGCAGTTTACGGAATAACCTGCTCGTAGGGAAGTGTCTTAACTCCTGGCAGTGAGTGACTGGTTTAAGCCCTGATGCTCTAGGGGTGGTATCCCTTCCAAACTTTATCCTTGTTTAATCCTTAGTGTTGTAACTCCGGATAGTCTCATTATCTATACAAAAGTTAATCCATTTTTGAATCCTCCTAAGCTTTTGGCCTCAGTGATAGCTAGCGGAGCTCACTGCCAGAAAATTAACTCGCAGTGTGTGGAAAAGTATTTCCTTTGATCAGTTTTGAATTTGCGACCTTTCAACTTCACAGTTGTATCAGAGTGGAAGAATAGGTCAAATAGAATAGCCTGATCTACCTTCTCTATATCATTAATTGTTCTAGATCTTCTATGTACCCTCTTAGTTGTCTCATCTTTAAAGTAAATAGCTGTCAATATGTCCACGTGGAAGCAGTTTCATGCTGCTAATTGTTTTGCTGCCAGTCTCTAACGAAAGTTCCCCGAGGATGTCTGTATACAATTCTGTACATTTTGGAAAACTTATGGGCAGGTGTTTTCGATATGTCTCCTTAGCCAGGTATTTCCATAAAGAAACCAAGCATTCATAGCAATGTTATCCAGTCAATGTTTCTCCCTCCCAGAGACAGGGAATCTGTTAAACTGTGGAGTGGATGGTGTGCTGTGTCTAAGCAATTAAAATAACCAAAAAGTGATTCAACCCTAACAAAATATGAAAGAGGTGGTTTAGTGAAAGTTAGAAATTGTGACCTCTTAATGCTCCCTGAAAAATTCTTACACTTAAAAATCTCAGGCGAATAGCTTCATTAATATTAAGATTGTGAACTTATTCCTTCATGTGAAATATCTGCACAGGAACAGTGGAACATGCATGACTTAGAAAATCTCTGGAAAGATGGTATAAATATTATTCCTAATTAAAATATTAACTTGTAACTTAATACTAGAAACTAAAACTTGGAAATGGAACTTTACCTTGGCTCTTCTTTACTGTAATATTACCCATGAAGTAACATGTACCTGTGAAGTTTGCTGCTACATGTGCAAACCTATGAGAGGTCACGTGCCTGCTCCAAACCACTGAGTTTGATTCTCATGTGTAGGCTATATGGGGAGGAGAGCCAGCCAGATAAAAGATGGCGAGGGAGATCTGCATGGGAGGCAGCACACCAGAAGTGGGTTTGAAGGAGGCATATGAGGTGAAAGAGGATGCTTGGTGGATAAGAAATAGAAGTGATTCAAGCATAAAAGAAGGTAGGGAAGCAGAGAGTAGGTGAAGGAGATAGGGTCGGTAGGAGTGTGGGGCTCAAGGGAGGAGTAGGTAATGAGAGGAAGGGGTGAGGTTATGCCCAACCTGTAAGGGGAGGCCAAGCAGTTTGAATACAGTGTGGCAAAAGACAGGCAGTCACTGCCTGGATCTGAGGGGAGTGATGGAGACAGTGGCAGAAAAGGAAGATGGGTTTGGCAACAGCTCTTTGGCTGGCCTGGAGGTGAGGTGAGAGTGGAGATAATCCCCCGGGTTCATTCCTTGCTCTTCATTGTACTTTGATTAATGTTGATTATGCAAATTAGAAGCCATGTTGTGTATTGCTAACAGTATCATTGTTTAATCTTCTATGTTGCGGTCTTGAAAAGATCTTGTATTTAATAGAAATGGACATGTAAAGAGGTGAGAGGCTTGAAAATGAATTAATACTTAACCATGATATGTACGCTTGGTTCTGTTTGTAAAGATATAAAGTAAAGATAATGTTTATTCAATAGCACACAATATGAATGACAATTAGTTTTTATATGTTTGTTACAAACTTAGATGAACACTTTCAAATATGAGTGCCTAAAGTTAGTCACGCTTCAGAGTAGCAGCCGTGTTAGTCTGTATCCGCAAAAAGAACAGGAGTACTTGTGGCACCTTAGAGACTAACAAATTTATTTGAGCATAAGCTTTCGTGGCTACAGCCCACTTCTGGCTGTAGCCCACGAAAGCTTATGCTCACATAAATTTGTTAGTCTCTAAGGTGCCACAAGTACTCCTGTTTTTTAAAGTTAGTCACGTAATCCAAATGGCCTGATTTCTTTTCAAAGGTGATGAACACCCAACTCTTATTGACTTTGCTTTGATGTACGTCTCTACTTTTTAGGGATGTGTTTGAAAACTTTGGCCTGTGTGACTTGTAACTTGCATCAGGGTGAGTTAGGGCTTCGGGTAAAAATAGTGAATGTGGGATTTTCAAAAGCAGTTTGTAGTAGCCTAATTCTACTCCCTGATTGGGTCTGTCAGGGACAGAATGCTCCCAAACATCACCCACTACGTAAACTTTTTTAAAAGACTCTAAAAGACTGAAAATGTTCTTCTACTGAAAGCTGCTGCATCCGCAATAGAACCAACTTTTAAAATGCCATAAATTTCATCGTGCTAAAAGGTTCAGAGTGCAACTGTGTGTTGAATGATTAACAAACCTGACAAAATATCAAACTTTACATGCAAGAGCAAGACTTGCTATGGCCTTGTAAGGGATAAAGAATTAACAAATGCTGTAGATTGGTGCTTACTGCTAAATATGGCTTTAAGAATCCATTACCAATCAGCTGTGCTTAACAAAACAACAAACTTTAGGACTGTGGGTGTATGGAGAACATATTGGGCTGTCAAATGCAGTTCCAAAAACCATCCTCTTTCTGCCTTTGCTACTGTACAACGTGCCAGGCAGGCTGAGGAGAGTTCAGTAGCTTCACTTGCAGCCTAATATGGTCTCTGTAAGGGCATACTTTTCATACATCCATTGGCTGCAGCACATGTGCTGTGGCAGGCTTGTGTGTCTAGGTTATCTACCTCTCTTGCATTTACCTTACTTTTTAGAGGGGAAAAAAGGAGAAATGTGTGAGGCGAAGCTGCTTTGCGCACAAGTACAACTAAGGTCCATCTACTCTGCCCCCCTCCCACCCAAAACCCCTTGGCACCAAGTCTCAGAACCTGGGTTCGCTGGTTTGTGCGTTTGCTGAAGGGCTGAAAATAGCAGTGTAGACGTTCAGGCTCAGTCTGGAGCCCAGGTTTCGAAGCCTGGGCTGCAGCCTGAGTGGGAATGTCTACGCTGCAATTTGTAGCCGCGTCGTACAAGTCCCCCAGTGAGTTGACAAGAGCTCTGACTCTCGCTGCCAGTGTGTGTGTGTGTTGGGGAGGTTAACTTAACTGTGCTTTTTCACTGAATCCTGCCTGCTGGCAAACCCTGGTTTAACTGTAGCGTTACATGTTCTGTGGAATGTGCTCTGCTCACAGTTGCTTTTTGAAGATTTTGCGCTGTGTGAAATCATTCACTGTGCTCTCCCATGAAATTATCACTAAATTACTGAAACCAGAGACGGTTGAGTTTGAGGCTCTTCTTTCTACAGCTCCAGACAGCATGTCTCTGCATAAGTGCGAACCCAGACTCTATGCTTTTAATACTAAACACTGTGGGTATGTCTACACCCAGCCGCTAGTTCGGCGGCTGGCAATCGAAGTTCTGGGTTCGACTTATCGCGTCTTGTCTGGACGCGATAAGTCGAACCAGGAAGTGCTCGCCGTCGACTGCGTTACTCCAGCTAGACGAGAGGAGTACTGCGGAGTCGACGGGGGAGCCTGCCTGCCGCGTGTGGACCGAGGTAAGTTCGAACTAAGGTACTTTGACCTTCAGCTACGTTATTCACGTAGCTGAAGTTGCGTACCTTAGTTCGATTTGGGGGTTTAGTGTAGACCAAGCCTGTGACTCTTCCTCATTGAAAGGAGGCTACCAACTGACTGAGAAGCTTGAAACGGCTGCTTTGGTGGTGGGGCAGGGGGGGGGGGGGGGAGCCGAAGAGTTCTTAAAGCAGAAAGTGTGCTCCCCATCCCCATGTACTCGGCTAACTCGGATGGCTCCATGGAGTCTGTCGAACCTGTCCAACCTCAGCCCAACTCGGATCAAGTTGCAAGGAGAAGGTTCTGAAGTACCTCCGGAGAGGAGGTTTGCATGTTTGCTGCTAACAAGTGGGTCCCTGCCTTGCATGTCAACAAGGCTATGATATCCAATGGGAGAATTCAGATTTCCATGCTTTTGGAACTTCTCTTTTCCCACCTTTCTTCTGCTCAGCTGAGAGAGATGCAAAAGCCTGCTCCCAGCAGCAGGGAGACATGAGGTGTCCTCCCTTCAGCCAGGCACAACGTGGTTATGGGTGCATGTCCTGCAGCAACTGACCTGTTAAATCCTTGGCTTCTAATAAGGTCAATCCAATTGTGATGTGGCTGTCAGTCCCCTAGGAAGTAGGGTAAGCCACTCTCAGCTCTGTGACTGTTGAACGGCTAGACTTGAAATTACCAACTAGTCTAACGGTGACCCTAGCAGTCCCCATGGCAGCTTCCTGAGCGATGTTCTGTAGCTTTTGTGGGGAGCTTACACAACAGGAGTTGGCTGGTGAGAAGAAAAACTGTTGATGTAGCTGAAGTTTGGAATTGTTCCAGAAGTGGGTTGGAGTGTTGCCTACAGCTTGGAGTGCTGCCTACAGCTTGGGTTCGGGTGGAGAACTAGTTCTCTGACTTCTGCTCTGCTTAGAGTGACCAGACAGCAATTGTGAAAAATCAGGATAGGGGATGGGGGGTAATAGGAGCCTATATAAGAAAAAGACCCAAAAATCGGAACTGTCCCTATAAAATTGGGACATCTGGTCACCCTAGCTCTGCTGGGGAAATCCTCTGGAGTGAATTCTGCTGGCTCATTAACTTCTGGAGGTCAAAGTTACCAGTGATCATGTTGGGAAGATAAAAATGGCTTAAGTCTCTAACTACTATTGGTGTTGTTTATTGGTGGTGGTTATTGCTCCTCTTGCTTTTCTTGTGTAGCATTCTTGTGCCTTTGTGTAATAGTTGACTGGTAGCTCCCACTGTGCTTAAGGTTATGAAGCAGTTTCCAATGCAACTTACTGCTCAAACTTTCTGAAAACATCTTGTGGCTGAAACTTTCTGTGCTTTCTCTTGCCAAACTTCAAAAGTCACCCTCAAGCAGAGTCCCTTCTGCCTCGCTTGTGTTAAGACAGACTGGGGTGGAAGTAGGGTTTCTAGTCACTATTGAACAGGGCTACAAAAGTGGCTGAAGTTGGAAACCTAGCCTGTTTCAGTCCTCAAACTGCCACACAACACCTGTGACTTAAAAAGGTTAAATAGCTTGCCCAGAGCCTCCGTTCCCTGGTCGTAAAACGGGGATAGTTCCACTTTCCTACTTCACGGGGTGTTGAGAATAAACAATGCAATACTCGCTTATGATGGTGGTAGGGACCATATAAATGCCTAGGTTAAGAGCTGGTGCGTTTGCTCAATTTGAAGAGGAAAAAATAAAGTGAACGGAAAAATTGCCTGTGTGTGCGCTTCTTGGGGGTTTGCCAAACACTTCTGACGTGTGCTGTACAAATGCATAGCATGCTCTGACTTGCCATAGAAGGACCATGGGCTGCTGCTTTAACTTACTGTGGTTCTCTTAGCATTTGCTTCCATTGTCTACCAGCTATCTGTAATCCCCTCTTTCTCCCCTGCCTTCCTTTTCCCCCCTATCGTAGCCTTGGGCTCAGTGTGAGTGAAAATGAGCCAATCAAGATGCCATCAGAAATTCCAAATGTTCACAGGTTGGCCAAGGTCCTGCCATGGGGCTTCTCTGCTCCTTGAGTGTCTCCTGCTGCACTGTGATCAGGAGAGGGAAGGGACTGCCAGTCTGGCAAATACATAACTTAAAACACCTTGTGAGCCCAAGAGATTATGAACAATACACAATGCATCGTGTGGTGGAGCATTTTCTGCCTCTTGGTGACTAATTTGTACATACTGTGCTACTCACTTTGTGTGCTGCGGGTAAGGGGAAGAAGGTGCTGTAGTGACAGAGGCATGTAGTCTGTTCTGGGCAGGCTTCAAGATGCACTAAGAGGAGGAAGATGGGGAAATAAACTTTGCCACCAGCATGCACTGTTACTTCTTTGGGCAATGTAATCTTTAGTGGAACCATCCAGCAAATATTGTGGATTGGGCCCGGTACTTGTGGGAGACCTCACGTTGGTTGGGATCCTGGTTTTGGACTAGGGACCACAGAGGAAAGGTTCAGCATCCCCTGAGCCATTTAGATCCCTGGTGTCACTGAGGCTGACGTGATGAACTTTCCTGCTTTTGCCACATTCTGTAGTGTCTGAAATGGCCCCATCCTGCCCCAGGTTCCTTCCTTCAGAAGCAGCTGGCCTGCAGGCTCCCTTTAAGATTCCCTCATAGTAGATACAGGGGACATAGTTGCAAATACCCCCATACCAAACAAGGGTGGGAAGACCCTTTGTATGCATGTTCTAAACCAGGTGTCGGCAACCTTTCACAAGTGGTGTGCCGAGTCTTCATTTATTCACTCTAATTTAAGGTTTGGCGTGCCAGTAATACATTTTAATGTTTTTAGAAGATCTTTTTATATAAGTCTATAATATATAACTAAACTATTGTTGTATGTAAAGTAAATAAGGTTTCAAAATATTTAAGAAGCTTCATTTAAAATTAAATTAAAATGCAGAGCCCCCCGGACTGGTGGCCAGGATCTGGGCAGTGTGAGTGCCACTGAAAATCAGCTCGCGTGCCGCCTTCGGCACGCGTGCCATAGGTTGCCTACCCCTGTTCTAAACAGATATTTAAAATCTTCTCCGGTGGGAAAGCTGTTGGCTTGAGAGCAGTGTTTCCTTCGTAGCTGGAATACAGGGAGCATGGGGAGACATTGAGAGTGGGGATCTAGCTTCTGAGCATTGCATTCTGTCT
The DNA here is from genome assembly GCF_002925995.2 of Terrapene triunguis. Taxonomy (NCBI): domain Eukaryota; kingdom Metazoa; phylum Chordata; order Testudines; family Emydidae; genus Terrapene; species Terrapene triunguis. The sequence continues at coordinate 1,378,092 of NW_020664483.1, forward strand.
CTGTTGCAGAATTAAGTGGCTTCAGCCCAGCATGGTGGCAACCGTATGGGCATGAGGCTGTAGCGCCCTCTAGCTTTGAAGGATAGATCATTCACAGAAGGGAATGTTACGGTGGACTGTGCACTTGGAAGGTGGGCCTCGGAGAGTGAACCACGCTGCTGTGGCTGTTGGCCATAAAGTGTATTCCTTTGGCGGGTATTGTTCTGGTGAAGACTATGAGACTCTGCGGCAGATTGATGTCCACGTATTTAATGCAGGTAAGAGCGCTACATCCTTGCGGCTGCCATGGGCTGGCAGAGGCTGGAATTCCCATGCCTCAGTTGTCAGGTTACATTGTCAAACTCTCATTTCTCTTGAAGGTGGCTACAGTATGTAGGCCAAATGTGAGACAAATGCACCACTGCTCCTTAACGTGGAGAGCACTGATCCTTGTGAACTGCAATCTTCTCCCCTATAAAACACATCTGTAGGCGCAGGGCTTCATCTCCACCTTCAGGGGTAGCACAGGGTGATGCCTTTGGGAGCCCAAAGTGACCAAAGCTGCAGTTGCCCACAGGACAGAGTTGTGGATGTATCAGGAACTCAAGGTTGAGGCATGTCAGGGCATTGGGGGCAATTGTACCTCTTGATCCAAGGATCTCAAAGCACTTCACAACAAAGGTTCCCACAGTGATCGGATCAATGAGGAGCTGACTGTTACCATGGTGCTGGCTCTTTCTTTTGCAGAGAAACTGAACTGAAGGGAGGGGATGACAAAATGAAGAGCAAAGGCAGAGACAAACGAGCAGTTTGAAAACAAACATTAAACGCTACTAAACATATCTAAATACGTCCCTGAAGTTACTCTTCCATGAGGCAGTTATAGTTGCCTGTGTGACTGTAAAGGGGAGAAGTGGCCTGGGCAGCAGCAAATGGGAGGGGAAGTGTCTGCTAGGCAGTCTTTGAGGTCTCTGAACAACTTATAGTGCCCCTGCTTTACCCATCTATAAATCCTCATAGCACATCTTGCAGTTAGGGAAACCAAGTAGGCAGTAATTTGCTGGAGGTCCTACAGTGACCTGCAGACTGAGGAATGTATTTCAGGCTCCCACTTTACTACTTTAACAGTATTGCCTGCTTCTCCCTTATTTCTGGTTACTGGCAACTTGCTCTTCTCTCTGAAGTCTTACTTGTCTTCTGTACCATTCAACAGCTCAGAAGAGTTACCTGCCTTCATCTTGGAACAAGCATGGGGTGTATTAGCCAGCTGATGGTTTATTAGAAGCAGGAAACTTCCAGTTGCTGACCTAAGTGGGTTAGTGGCGAGAAGACCTTTTAGGTGAGGATGGGCACCCATAGAGATGTCCTCAAGCCTGTAAACAGAGTCTAATCAAGAGCATAGGAATTTCCAGACCAGTGGTGCATTGAGTCAATATGATGTCTCAGACATTGGCCAGTACCGGATGGTGCAAGAAACAATCTAATGAATGCTGATGGAATAACATATGTAGGGAAGCTGCTGCTAAGGCCATCTGCTAGTAGTTCGCTTATGCCCTGAAGCAAGAGGTTCTTAACTCTTTCTATATAAAAACCCAAACCCTTTTATCCTGTCTAATGGAATATGGATGTTCTCATTATTCATGTACACCTCTACCTCGATAGAACGCTGTCCTCAGGAGCCAACAAATCTTACCGTGTTGTATTGAATTTGCTTTGATTCACTGGAGTGCGCAGCCCCGCCCTCCGCCCCCCCCGGAGTGCTGCTTTACCGCATTCTATCCGAATTCGTGTTCTAGCGGGTCGCGTTCTATCGAGGTAGCGGTGTACATGTCTGGTTTTTAACTCCTGCTCAGCTCTTGACCTCAGTGATCCCTTGTGGCAATGAGTGCCACAGGCTAAGTGGGTGTTATGTAACAATATTTCCTTGTATCAATTTTCTAAATCCATTGGTTTGTTGTCTTTCAATTTCACTGAATGTCCCCTTGTTTTCCTCTTATTACGAAAAGGTAGATAGCAGCGCCTGGTTTCCTTTTTCCTATGCCATTTGTTGTTTAGGATGTCGTCACATCTTGCTCATTATTAGCCTCCTTTCTAAACAATCCCAATCTTAGGAATCTCTCTTCATGTGGAAGTGTTTGTGCCTCTAATCACTCTCCTTATCAGTGTCTAACCTCCCCGCCCCTCCACTGAGAACAGAACTGAAAACACTATGCCAGGAGACGGTAGGGTGTGCCATTGATTTATACAGTGGCATTATAATCTCCGTGTTACTTTCTGTTTCTTTCCTTATGCATCCTAACATCTTGTCTGCTCTTCTGGTTGCTGCAAATAGCATAGAGGTTTTGAGCGGCCCACAACTTAGAACCAATAATGTCCATGAATAGTTCATATTATTCCTTCCAATGACTATTACCTTGCATTTACCTTCAGTGAATTTTATGCTGCCCGTTCACCTAGCTTTGTTGGGTCCATCTGAGGTTCATTACAAATGTCTCTAGCCTTGACTTATCTAAAGAATCCATATGTTGCCATGTCACTCCTCTCCCCCCTTCCTGCTCATGGTAATTCTATATCTAATCATTTCACCTCATTTACCTGTTACTGAGGCTAGGTTCACTGGTCTAATTCCCAGGAACACCCCTAAACTTAAGTACAGTAACTTCATTCTTAAGTTCCTTCAGAATCCTTGTCTATACCATCTGATCCGAGAGTATGCTGTTTTTCAACTGATCAGTCTCTCCAGATCTTACTCTCTGACATCTGTCTGACAGTGCCACCCGCCTAGTACCTGAATAGAATTGGCTGGAGTAGTCTCCTCTGACACTCTGCGTGTTGAAATCTGATGCAGAGAAATCACTCCATCTGCAACGTCCTCGGTTGCTCCCTGTACTCACTAGTGGGCCAGCAGACCCACCAATATCTACAGAGGATTTCATGTTAGTGTGATCTATAGCTACTGCTGTTCAAATTCAATTAAAGCTTTTTTACTTGCTTACCGGAGTACGCCCACAATGAGCTGCAGAATAACTGCAAGTGGTTCTGTCCACATATATGCATTCACTCAATGCACGTGCTGCACTCTCCATGTGTTCACCGGCGTGGCAGCTTGACATCTGGTGTGAACTGGGCAAGCCAACAAGGTAACAAAATCTGGGGCTTCTGCTTTCAGTGTCTCTCCGCTGGACCAAGCTGCCGCCAGTGTGGACAAACAGCCGGGACCACGTGAGGGAGGTACCCTATATGAGGTATGGGCACTCAGCAGTGCTGATTGACGATACCATCTACATATGGGGAGGCCGTAACGACACTGAGGGAGCCTGCAATGTACTCTACGCCTTTGATGTCAGTAAGTGCCAGCTTTTCGCCCTTCCCCACCTTGAGTGCTGTCGGAGACGCCTTCTCCCTCCCCCATGGTTTCATGGCAGTAGTGTTGTGCTCCCCCACTAGGTGTCCCCATGAAGTGATGGCTGCAGTTTGCTCTCTAGAGAAACACTGCAAAGGGCTGAGAAACTGCCTTTTATTGGGAGCATGTGGCTAGCTTAGCAGCATTGGATATATTCGCATGTTTGACTCTGTTGCTTTTGAACTAGAAATGACAGCTATTTATCTCTTTTCTAATGGGAAATTAGAATTAATTAGAGTCTTGAATGCTTTGAGTTCCCTTTTGTCTTAACTAAAATCGCAGTTCTCCCTTCTTGTGACAAACAACTCTGCATAACTATGGCTGGGAAAAGTTTGAGGGCAAGTGAGCTCTTGAAGAGTGTGGATGCTCCAGGAGAGGGAAGCTGTTCTGTGCAGCCCTTAGTGCCATGGGGGAGCAAAGACAAAGGCAGGAAGAGGATACAGACATTGTAGTGAGTAAGAGTGGGAGCGGCAGTAAGCAGGCCTGGTCAGAGCGGGGTGGAGCCTGGAAGGTAAGGAGGAGGCGCTTCAGCACAGTGAGGAAGCAATGAAGGGGTCTGAGTGGACTTGATGGGTGTGGGGTGACTGTCGCAGCTGGTGGGGCAGATCAGAACTAGAGCATCAGGGAATAGGTGAAGAGGGATTTCAGGAGAATGGCAAAGGGGATGTGGAGGCAAGTGGGATTCACGGACTGAAGAGAAATGGGCTCTCGGGGGTGAAGTTAGAGGGATATTAGTTGCCTACCCCTTTTGAAGTCTGGAGGGACTGGCTTGCTGCATGGGCTCTTTCCTCAGGCTGCTGTTGGAGCTCTCTCTCTTCTGACAAGTCCAGCTAGAGAGGACAGCCCTAGCAAACCATCACAGACACAAAGGGCCTGAGGCAGCTGGCCCTACGCAGCTGCCTGCTAAAGCAATTTAGCAGTAGTGTTAAGTGAAAACCAATGGAAAGGCCCCAGGCTTCTGCCCTAGTCCAAAACCCTGCCCAGCCTTCCATGCACATGTGCCAGTTCCTCTCCAAGCCTGGAAAGCAGGCGCTGCTAATCCTGTTTCATGCGAAGGAAGTGGTGGAAGCCCCATTGAGTGAGTCACTTCATATTGGACAAAGCCCTGGGGACTGCTGCAGGGTACAGGCCTGCTCTGACGAGTGGGGTGCAGGTGTGGACTAGATCAGGTGTCCTAGGTGTCTCTCTCTGATTTCTGATATTGCTCTTGGCTGGGCTTTTGATGATAGCGCATGACTGGCTTTGGAAGTGGCCCCAAGCATGGCAGGAATTCTGGTGGGAGCAGCGCTCACTTTCCCTTTCTCCCTGGTGCTTACTCTGACCTTCCAGCAGGCCCCTTCATTCAGTTCCAGCTGGAGTCTGGGTAGATAACTGGCTGGAGGCCAAGTTCAGAGAAGTTCTTGTCTCTTGGAGAATGTTGAGCAGATCCCAATTTTGCCACTTCCTGAAATAAGCACTGCTGCTGGCTGCTAGCAGCACTGAGGGGATCTCCTGCTGCTCCAGGGCTTATCTGTGCTTGTCACTGGAGTCCCGGGACAGGTGCCCGCATGAGCTTGGCAGTGACTCTCACTGGCTCTATTTCACATTGTCCTGCATGGAGACTGCTTTTAACTGGGCATGGAAACGCCCCTGAATGGAGTCCGTCCCCAAAGCTTGCAGACCAAGGAGCGCTTCACAGAGAGAGAGAGCTGAATATAATGACTGAGGCAGGTGGACTTGTGGGAAAGGAGAACAGAGGGGCAGGCAAGGTGGAAACTCTGGAGGGATGGGAAAAGGTGCGGGTGAGGAAGGGTGAACAGGAGTAGGACAAGTACTGTAATGATGGAAAGAGCAGATAATTCAGAGAGAAGGGCTCCCTTGCTCTTGGGAAGTAAATCCACTGATGCAAGCAAGTGGGAAATGCCTTTGACCCTCTGAATAGGATCTAGAGTGCTGCATACTTCAGCCATCTAAGGCAGCCAGCGTCTCAAATGCTGCCCCCACGCTTACTGTCACTACAAAGTTCTGTGCAGGCTGGTGACTGAAAATATGCAACTGCACAATTGAGGAGCAGCTCAAATGAGCTTTACATCGATAGAAAATTAAAGCCCCCTAAGGAGTACTGTGCTGATTGGGGGTACTCAGGTTTGTTAAAAACACATTCGGAATGGCTGCAGAATTCAGCATCACTGTCACAGGAATCAGTAGGCCTTGCCACAGAATTTAGGTCCCACAAGGCCCCTGTTGGTGGGGGCCCTGGCAGGTGGCCTGGCCTTGGAGAGCTTCCCACCAGGACTCAAGGCAGCTGGCCCATGTGCAATATCAACTTTTCCAGTCTTTGGCATGGACGTAGGGGGCAGGGGATGGCTTCCTCCTTTGGGAGGTGGTGGCCTTTATTTCCTTGGAAGAATGTCTTCTCAAGAACTGTTCCCATTCAGTCTCCCATCCCCGAGCCTGCTGTTTGGTGTCTGCTCTTAAGATCCATTGTCTCTGTATTTTAGACACTCACAAGTGGTTCACGCCCAAGGTCTCTGGAATGGTCCCAGGAGCAAGAGATGGGCACTCGGCTTGTGTCCTCGGAAAGACCATGTATATCTTCGGAGGCTATGAGCAGCTGGTAGGTGGTGTCTGTCTGTCGAAGTCTGACAACACCTGAGGAACCCTACTCTCTAACAGCTTGTCCTGGTAACCAGAATACTACTATCAGCACAAGAGAGGAACACCCGTATCTAAGACTGCTGAACCCATAGGCGCAGGAAGTAGGGGTGTGCTGCAGCACCCCCAAGTTTTATGCAGGGCTGCTGGCCCTGCGCCCCATTCCCCAGCTGCTGGCTCCGTGCGTAAAACCTGGGGGTGCTTCCCATGCCTATGCCCTGGTCCCGGCCCTCCACCCGCACTCCTCTCCCCAACCCCTCACCTCACCTCGCTGGGGCTCGGGTCCCAGCCGCTGGCCCCACTCTCCAGCCACTGGCCCCATGTCTGGGGCACGGTGCCTGGCCTCGCTCCTGGGGCCTGCCCCACTCATGGCCCTGCACCAGGGGCTCTGCTCCTGGGGCCCCGGCCGCCGGCCCTGCTCCCTAGCTGCTGGCCCCATGCCTGGCCCCCCACTCAGCAGTAGCCCCGCTCCCAGGGCTCCACTCCCGGGGCCTGGCCCCATGGCTGGGACTCTGCTCTTGGCCCCGCACGTGGGGTCCCGGCTACTGGCCCCTGCCCAGGGCTCCGCTCCTGGCCTCATGCCTGCCCCCACCTGTGGCCTTGGCCCCCTTACCCCTGTCCAGGTCTCCCCCTCCCAGAGACACAGCCCTGCTCCCAGCCTCAGTGCAGGGGGGGAGGGAGAACAGGGGTAAGGGGGCTGGCTTTCAGCACCCCCACTACTAAAAATGTTCCAGCGCCACTGTGCTGAACACTTTCCAGCATGATCCCCTGGTTTTAGTTCCTGATAACTATGCCAAATTTTAGAAGTTACAGCTGAAATGTTTTAGGCTTGGTCTGTGTGTCAAGTGGAATATTTCAGGGGAAAAAATAAACAAAAACAAATAGCCTGTTCTTGAGAACAAATCTAGCACCTCAAAGGTTTGGAGCCAAGTCTCTAAATTGACATCTGCTCTAGGGTCAAAGGGAAAGATACTTTTGCTTACCCTGTGAAAATCCACCCTGATTTGGCCAAGATACGAGCCATGGAAAATTGCCATTTGTATTTGTGCAGTAGAACTTATTCTGTGCTGCTTAACTCTCTGACCGTTCCGTCTGCCCCAGACGTGCCCCAAGCCTTGCTGAGTTCCCCAGGAGAATATCGAAGTACTGTTAACCTAAGGGCAGTTGTGCTGGTCTAGGAGCCAGGAGACCTGCTCAATTGTATTCAAGTCTTGTTTTGGCTAACAGTAGTTCTGTCCTTGTTTAGCAAGTTCTCATATTTCTACCCTTGGAGGCAGGTAAGTGTGATTCTCCCCCTGGCCCCTCCCCCATTTTACAGATGCGATTGCACGAGCTCACTTCTGGCAGAATTGGAAATAGCAACCAGGTATTTCATGATAGACACAAGTCTTGGTTACTTCGACACGCTGCTGCTCAGAATGATATGCCAACTCTGTATGCTTGGCTATGTGTAATGCTAGCACATGTGTTTTCTTCCCCCACTGTAAAGGCTGGCCAGCTAGATAACAGCTTGCTACTGCTACTTGCTAGCAGAGTTAGTCCAGCCATTTGAGCTAGAGGATTATGCAGTGGATCTGATGATCCTGGATTCAAACTGGCTAATGACCTATGTGTAGGGGGCACTTCAGTTGCACATGGAACTTGTGGGTCTCTGTTTATAAAAATCCTAGGAAATTACATACAAAGCCCATTAGTGTCATGAAGTCAAGCACTTACATTCATGCTGGCAATTTCTAATGTTGCCTGAGCCACTTTGGTTCTGCCCCTTTGTGCATGTGCATTATGATGCAGTCTTTAGCTACGTGATCACTTACTGTCTCCTGTCTGCAGGACCTTTTCCTCACCATTGCACGGGATGAACAGTGATTGAGGCTATTGTCTTAAAACCCTTGCCTCACTTGTAGCAAAAGTTAGAACATGATACCGAACGAGCTATGGCGTTGCAGGAAGAGCTAGGGTAGCCTTGTAGTTAAGGAACTGGTCTGGGACCCAGGAGAAACAGGCTTTGCCACAGACTTCCCATGTGGCAGTGGACATACCGCTCACACTAGGATTTTCACAGGCAGTGGGGACCTGACTTTCAGAAGTGCTGAGCACTGAGAACTGCCATTTGAACTGTGTGGGAGCTGTGGGTGCTCAGCAGCTCTGAAAAATCTAGCACTAGGCATTTTGAGCTGGGCACCCAAAAGTAGTGAATAGTTGTGCAACTATTGACTGGAAACGCTGGTTTGCAAAGCACTCTGCTATTACAGTGAGCACCAGAGAAAAGCCCAGGAGGCAATTAATAGTTATTCCAAATCCAGTGTGGGCTGTGGATGATGTCCAGTAAACAAGGCCTGGGTCCACCTGCTGAATGCCAGGGATAAGAAATCCTGGGCAGCTGCCTCATTCCCAGAGGCTGTCCATCCTGTGCATCGAATGAGTTTTACATCAGACGCGAGTCAGTGGACTTCCAGTTTCCAGAGGATATTTCAGGTCTCTAGGCCATGCTAGTGTCCTGAAGGCCACGAGGTCCTGGTCTGCCTAACAGTTGGGTAATTGGGCTCTCTTCCAGGCTGACTGCTTCTCAAATGACATCCACAAGTTGGATACCAGCAGCATGATGTGGACTCTAATCCCAGCGAAGGTCAGTGTCTGTTTATCCCTTTGGCCCATGTAGAACTCTTCACCTCCATTACCCTTCAGGGGTGTTGCATATACCTGCTGTGTAGCTTCTGTCTCACTTGGTTGGAACCTGCAGGAGCGTAAGTTCTCTGTGGGCTGGCTGCTCATCTCTGAACTCGGCCACCCAGACCCAGTTATATCCTCTCCCAGGGTAATCTGCATTTTCACTGGCTTTACTTACTAGCAGCCTGTGTTGTTCCAGGGCACACCAGCTCGCTGGAGAGACTTCCACTCGGCCACTATCATTGGGACAAAGATGTATGTATTTGGTGGCAGAGCAGATCGCTTTGGGCCCTTTCACTCCAACAACGAGATCTACTGTAACCGAATTAAAGTGTTTGACACTGAAACAAACTCTTGGCTGGACTCCCCTCCTACTCCATTGCTCCCTGAAGGCAGGAGGAGCCACTCGGCATGTGAGTTGTCTCACTCCAGGGAACAAGGGGAGTGGGAGGGCTTAGTGAGGACAAATGGGAAGGAGGAGAGGTGTGCGCAGCCTTCCTGGCCTGCTCGGAGAGTGAAAGGTGTGTCTAGTTCTCTGGGTAGAAGGGGGGATGGCAGGGGATGCACAATGACCCGTGTCCTGCAGGAAAGCAGATGCATGATGTAATCTTAACTGTGCATGCTGCCTCAAATGTGAAGAGGGCATGTTGGAAGAGAAGTAACTAGGACCTCTTTCCTTTGTATTTGTGGCTGTTGGGAGGCTGGTACAAGCTTGGTTCTGTCCTGCGTGTGCTGATGTTTCTCCTTGCTCCCTGCAGTTGGCTACAATGGGGAGTTATATATATTTGGTGGCTACAACGCTCGTTTGAACAGACACTTCCATGATCTCTGGAAATTTGATCCAGGTATTTAGACTCAAACTTTTCTCACTTTATTTGTAATGTGGTAGTGCCCAAGGTCGTCGGTTGTGATCAGGGCCCCCTTATGCTGGATGTAATACGCCCATCCTGGACACTGTCCAGGCCCCAAAGAGCTTGTGAATACCCACACCCAAATACATAGATACACACTATCAACGATCTGGCAGTGAAATGCTGTGCTTTGACATTACTGGTGTAGATCAGCTTGTGACTTTTCCATAGTGCTGGCTTCAAATCACTTTGCCAGAAACAAATGAGAGCCAACTAATGCAGACATGCACTTTTAGCCAGAAAAGAGGAGTCCGATTCACCCTCTGTGGCAATACGCTGCACTATGTCCAGAAACGAGATTATCTAAAGCAGGAAACTTCAGCAAGGAGGCGAAGGAAAAATGGTGGGTAGGCTAGGGTTCCCCTGGAGAGTGTGGAACATGGGGGAGATCCTGGCTTCAGCGGGGGGAAGCCATTCACTTTGAACTCTAGCCTGACCCCTCCCAACACCCCAGCCCCCTGCTGCTTTGATACCAAAAGACTTAATTCTGCAGACCAAGAGGAAGGGCTCATTTTGCAAACCACTCTTCTAGTGGTCTGAGCACACAGCTGGGAGCCAGGAAGTAGAGTTCAGCCCATGACTATGGGCAAATCTTCACAGTGTCTCTCAGGTCCCCCGTCTGTAGAAAGGATGATGCTGTCCTACCTCCTGGGTGTTGTGAGGCTGGATTAATATTTGCTAAGTGCTTGTAGCACTTGAAGGCCTATAGAAGTGCAAAGCGCTTGTCTGGGGAATAGTAATCTGCTTTCTTCAGAGACAGATCTGTGGGCTAATGGGTGTGCTGCTGAACAGGGTTAATACCTGCAATTTCCTGAATGGGTTTGACATTTTCAGGAGCCCCAGCAAAACATCCATTCAAAGCTGTTTGTCCTTGCTATCCTCCGTTAAATGGGGACTCTGCAGCCTTCAGTCTCCCGTTCAGCAGTCCCTTGTCACAGCTGCCCTCTCTTCAAATGGGCATACGCGTCACTCTTTGGGAACAGCTCTGCACTTAGTGCAGCTGTCAGCAGGTGGCACTGCATCCATGTGCACCCTTCAAGAGAAGACACTGAAGAGTTGTGTTTCAGGAGAATGACTGATGGGGAAGGGATGCTGGCTGGTCTCATGGTCATGTTCCCACTCCCATTTCTGTTCTCTGGCAAATCTGAACCAAGCTCATCCCTGCAGTTCTGAACCTTGGGCCTGTGTAGAGAGACTGGCTTTGTTTCTGCTGGATATAGCATTCTGTTGCTTCACATGGGAGGGGGAAGGGGCTGAAAGTTGTTTTCCTGCCTGAATCACCAGAGATGAGTTTGGCAGGCTGGGTGGATGGGCTCAGATCTCCCTCGGGTCAATTACTGGTGGAGAGCATGTACGTGACCCTGATGGGGTAACCTCAAGAGACTCCACAACGCCTGTCACGCTGCGCTGACTCCCACAAATTGTATTTGAGCTCAATGAGAACCTTCCCTCTGCACTTGGAATAAAGGCCTTCTGAATGCTGTGTCTGCAGAGGAATGTTCCTCTCTTCGTGGTGGGAGGGGGCATGGGGAGGCTGCTCTTCACATCTGGTAGAGTTCTGGGACCAGCCTGGCAGGTCCCTGTGTTTGATGCACTGTATTGTTTAACACTTGGTAGTCTGCCTAAGACTTGGGCTTGTAAATATCTGTAACTCGGGCTATTCGGGGTTTGCCTGGTCTCCTGTTCCAATGACAGACTTGTGGGTTTTTCCTCAGTATCTTTTTCCTGGAAGAAGATCGACCCCAAGGGGAAAGGGCCATGCCCGCGCCGCAGGCAGTGCTGCTGTAGAGTGGGGGACAAGATCATCCTCTTTGGGGGCACCAGGTGAGTACTGGGCCAGAGTTGTTTCCCCTGGATTCCCTTCACTCCCAGGCTGCAGTCAGCTCCTCTTTCTTCACATAAAAGGGATTAAATGAAGCCATCCTCCTTCCTAGCCCCATAGGGATTGCACATCTCAGCCAGATAACTCAGGACTTTTGAACACAGGCAAAAGGTTGGTTGTGCTCAGTCACTGTTGGTGTTTCGGTTCTGATGCCCTGAGCAGGCTGATGAGAGGTGGTTTATCAGACCGGGGTGGAGAAATACATCTGGATTCATAGGGCGTTGTCTGGGAGGAGACTGAATGAGGAGAATGTGAGTAGGGGTGGCATAGGTGGCCCACCAAACCTCTCCTGTATCCCTGGACAACTGAGCGTCCCCTTCATTTCCACACCCTGCCTGCCTGTGACTGCTCCCCCATCTCAAGCAGGGGTTGTTAATGTGTGTGTTGTGGGGTTCTGGGCCTGGGCAGAGAAGATCTCTGCCCTGACACACATCTCTGGCTCATCACACCAAGATTCTGTTTGAACTGTTTGAGCCAGAGATGGCTTATCAGAATGGAGATCTTCTCTACCTGCTAGGACCTGCCCTGTCTCCCCCTCATACATTCCCTCCCTGCTCACCCCTCCTCCACATAGTCACACCCCATATCACACTGCCCTATGACATAAACAAAGGCTCTTCTACCAACAAACTCTATTAAAGCAGTTTGATTGCGTACGTGCCAACCTGCCCAGTTAAACCCTTAAAAGCCAGGAACTGGCCAGTTAAGTGAACCACCTTTTTAACTTCTTATCCCGCACATGACTCTCGCTGACCAAGCACCTCTGCAAGGAGCTCCTTTGTATCTGCCAATGTTTAAAACCCACCTGATTCCTCTAACTTATACTAAGGCACCAGCACCGTGCTATCCCCCACGGAACCCCTCAGCTAGCACTGTGCTATCCCTCATGGTATTCGGGTGCCCCCAAGGTAGGTCTGTCTGGCCAAAGCACTAAGAGGCTTTGTAGCCTTTAGTGGAAAGATGATGACTCTGAATCCTCATCGGTATGTGCCAAGCCCTGACTCCTCCCTCCCTATTAGTATCGGATCAGTTCACGTGAGACTTTCTGCCTCTGGTACCATGCAGACGATATCCCAGTACTGCATTCTTGCTGGGTCTGGCCTTGGCAACATGCGTTTGGAACCAAGAAAAGCAGATCTCTTCCCATTCTGCTGCAGCTGCAAAGTTGAAATTGCTCCCAGGGTTTCCTCTCTGTGGGTACAGGGCACCTTGACGCCCTGTGATCATTGTCTTTGTGTTAATGGCCTCTCAGACTTTAGGGCCAGAAGGGACCACCAGGATCATCTAGTCTGACCTCTCTGAGGAGTGGTGACAAGTTCTAGGTCATCTCCTTCTCCAAAGAGGGAAGAAAAAATTCCAAGCATCTTTGTACATCACCCAGAAGTAAAAGGACACACTGTCTCCCTTCGCTTCCTCTCAAAGCATGGTCTAGTGGTCAGCAGAATACTGGGCGTCACAACTTCTGTGTCCTACTCTCAGGCCTGTCACTGACTCACTTTTACCTCACCATGCCTCAGTTTCTTCAGTAAAATAGGAGTAATGAACTAACCTTCTGGGAAGGGGGGTGGTGTGCAGCACAGCTGTACAGCACAGGAGAGCCCTGAGTGAAAGGGGTTATGGGGGGAAAGGTGATGTTGTAAACTGTTGCTGTGGATCCCAGTCTGTCCATCTGTAGTAAACCTCCAAGACCGAAGTATCCCTTGCTGGGCACATCCCTTCTGCCCCTGCTGCTGAAGGTGGCTGCCCGTCTAGTAGCAGGGAATGAATATGGAACTCCTGCTCACTAGAGCTGCTTGTGAACCCCTCCACGTGATCACAATGGCTGTATGGCAGGGCAGTGAACTACAGCTGGGTGACAATTCCTGTGCAGCCCTTGCAAAAGTGCATCTGGCTGAAGTTTTCATTTGCTAATGGGGGCCCTGGAGTTAGGGATTTAGTTGTCAAACATTGGCAGTGACCCCATCAGGATGCAGGGCAGCTGGATGTGGCCAAGAGACTTAGCAGCTGCTAAAAGCAAGGAAATGCCCCAGCACCTCCTCAGACCCTCTGCTCTCTGAACTCTCAGCAGTGACAGATTATGGCTGTGTAGCCTGTTTGCAAATCTGCTCCAGGTGTCAACCACATGTTAGTTCAGATGCTCTCATCAGCCTGAAGTGGATCAAACACCTCTGGGCAGGGGCTCTTCCAGGGCCCTTGGCATGGCTTGCTGAGAGCCCTCGGGCACTGATGAGTGGCAGAGACCAGGCAAGGACTTCAGTGTCAGTCTGTACAGGCTTTGGTGTGGGGTTGGAGGATGGGTCACTTCTGCCTTAGCCTCAGGTGAAAGTTCCTGAAGGATTCCAGCTGAACTCTCCAAACTGCCACAGTTGGAGTGTGGGAAACAGTGACGCTGGGGGTGCTTTTCAAAGCAATGGTCCAGGATTAGCGAGTCCACTGAGAGCTGAATGAGCAGGTTGGTTGGGGGTAGAAAGTCTGTTTGGTGCCTCCTGTAGGGAGCGAGGCTCTTCTCTGAAAGCGCTTTGTTTCAGCAGAGGGGCCAGCCTAACAGAGCCTTCATTCCTGCACGCTTGTCTCCATTATCACAATTTATGCTGAGCAGATAGGAAGCTGCTGCCTTAAGACACATTGAGAATCAACCATTTCACATTCTCCGAGTATGGGCTTGAATAGTATGCAAGCAACACTGGTTCTTCAAACCGAACTTTGGTAGCTAGTAGGAGCTGCTGCAGATCAGGATTGCTGGGCCTCTCCCAGAGCTGGGGAGAGGGGCTAGCTAGCCGGGGAGGGGCTGGTTCACTTCCTGCAGGCAGTTATCAGGTGTGTTCTGGAGCTGGCTGGCTGGCTTGATAAGAAGTTTTCCAGGAAGTCCTTGTAAATGGAGAGCTCCCTATAGTCTGGATTGTCTGCTGGAGGCTGCAGGTCACCAGGAAGTGGGGAGAAAGGGCAGAGATAAAATTTCAGCACAGAGGAAGGGATTAAAGAGGAGAACTGAAACAATAACAGCAGGCAGCCCCTGGCCAGCTACGTGGCAAAAGCGGCTGGCTCCCGGTGAAGGGAAAGTGAGGCCCCTCTCTATTCTGACTGTCCCATCCAAAGGAACTGTTGTCTCCCTGCTGTGACGGCTGCGTCACTGTCTAGGTGCTAAATGACTCTCGGAGGAGTCCTTTAGAAGCTGGGCCAGGCAGTCGGTGTATCTGGTGCAATGTGGTCCAAATGCATTCCTACACTCCACCCAAAGACCCTCCGTCTGTGCCCTTTCCAGCCCAGCCTGCCCCAGACACTACATGGAAATGCAGTGTCCCCCCAATTCTCAGCCACGTCCCTCCCACACTGCAGCCGTCAGAGTCCTAGCCACAGCCTGCCTTGAGGCTTGTGAGGCTCGGGATCTGAGGGCAGAGAGGATGGACCAGGCTGTGAGTTTCTTCTCTGCATCTCCCAGCCCTGCCACTGGCAGATGCAGGGAAGATTTTTGCATGTTAAGCACCCCATACCCCCCCTCTCCCCCCCCCCCCCCCCCCGCGGCACATCGGTTCATTGATGGGCAAATCCCAACAAGCCTTGATAGACCCCAGGGGCCAGCCGTGCCCAGGGGCTGCTCCCCAGACCAGGTTCCCAGCCTCCTGAACTCCCCGATAGTGGGGAGCAGCTGCCCCCCCTTGTCCCTCCTGCCCAGGCTACGGCCCAGCACCCCCCCCGGGGGCTCCTGCAGGCTGCAGCGGATGCATGCGGGCTGCGGCCCCCATGTGCCTCCCAGCTCCCCCCTCACCGCGCTCGGTTCTGCTGCCGCTGGGGCGCAGGCCCCTGAGCCTGCTCTGGGAGGGGCAGCGGCGGCTCACATGCCCGGGAGCTGCAGAGCCCGAGTGTGGTGAGGGAGGAGCCGGGGGCTGCCGCCCTCATGCATCTGCTGCAGCCTGCAGGAGCCCCCCGGGGGTGGTGTGCTGCTGCTCCCCGCTAGCGGCGCTGCCGCTTTTGCAGGGTTGCTGCCCCCCTGCGCCACGCTGGCTCCTCTATGGCTGGGGCTCGCCGCCGACGCTCTGCCTCTCCAGTGCCTCCGGAAGGCAGCTCTACCTGCCGAGCCAGGGCACCGCTTTTTGATGTCCCCACTCCCAGCTGACCGCCTAGTTTGCCTAGTGGTTGCACCGGCCCTGGGCAGATGTGAGGTGCCTAAGTCTGAACCAGCCTGAGAGTTTCTACCTACTCCAGTGCTGCTACACACGATCCCATGGCATTCCTGCCTGCCTGCAGCCAGCGCTGCACGCTGCAGCCACAGCGCTAATATTTTTAACCAGGGACTTTCCAAGTAAAACATGTTGGTGTAGTATTGTGGCTACCCCATGAACAGTGCAGAGCTCAGGCAGAGTGCCCTGTTAGCTCTGCCTCTGGGTCACAGGGATTACAGTATGGCCAGATCAGACCCCCTCCAATATAACGTTACAGAGCCCAAGGAGGTGAGTGGGAGGGATGGTCTTCCGTAAATGTTCCATTACAGGGTGCTTGTGTACCTAAGGGGAGCAGGAAAACTCTGCCGGACCCTTTAAAGGGGAAGCATCCTTGTCTTAGGCTGTGTGTCTCCTGACTCTTGTGTGTTTAGGAGTGAGGTCTCTTTCGCATGGAATATACAATGTGTAACGTGAAAAGGAATCTGGTAAGGAACCCAGGGTTTCCAAATGAGCTCGGCTGCCCCTGCTTTTCCATCCAGGAGCCCCCTCTCAACCAGCTGCTGCTGCCTCCGAGCCCTCCCTTTCTCCAGCCTCCACCCTCTGCCCAATCTGTCCAAGAGTGTTGGAAGCAGCTCAGAGTGCTGGCCACATGGGAGATGGGGCCTGAAGCAGGAAGCTTTGCTGGTGTCTGGCTGATAGTGGATGAGGATGTGTCCTGAGACTCCCTTTCCTGGGAGCTGTTCACACTGACATTTAATCCCTTAGTTGCTCTCCTGGCCTTGAACTCGGCTTCCCTTAACCCCCTCAGTGTGTGGTGATAATTCAGCAGACATGGGGGCTGCTGGCTGTCCTTCTGAAAGATAAGGGATGCATTAGGGTTTCCTGTGACGGGGATGTGAGATAAGATTAGATTATCCTGGCTATGAAACCGCCACACCGTGGTGGGATTAAAGGGCTCTTTCCTGAGCTCAGACAGATGGGACCCATCAGCAACAGGTACTGTCTCTGCCAATATGGCCGCTGCACTGCTCACTCATGGCAGCAGGATGGTAAGGCCGCCCCTACGCTTGGTGCTGGGGTGGTTGGCTGCCTCCACATTCTGTGTCCCCTCTGCCTTGGGGCCCTTACCAGCCAATCCTCATGCACAAAGACTTGAGACGGGCAGAACCTGAGTGAGAAGTCGCCACTGATGCTCGTCTGCCAGCTGAAATCTGAAAGTATCCATCTGTGTCACTTTAAACTTACTCCATCCCATGCTAGAGTGGAACTTGTGAACTCAGACTCTTACGTACCATTTTTAATATCTGATGATAGCTTTCCACCATGGAGATTGTGCTGTACTTATTCAGAGGACAGATTGGCAGGGACAGTGTGTCCTGCATTAATGTGCCTCTTGCCAGTCGGGAGAAGGGATTAAGTCACTCTGGCTCACGTAGGTCTTGGCTTCTCTACTGGGAATGCACCAGAGGGTGCCAGTCTGCTAGGAGCTAGCCTGAAATTGGAACTCCTTTCACAGGTCACAGAACAGCCATCAGATGGCAACAACTTCAGGTTCCCATTAGCTGGGACTGGCTTGAAAGGAGTGGTGCAGAGATCACGTGGTACCATTCCTTTAACCAGTCAAGCCTCTGAACTTGTTGAGCTGTGTCCGTTTTAGAATGGAGATGAAGTAGTTCTGACTGACGCTTACAGTGACCCCCTGGTTAAGGCTGTTTGAGCATTTCCAGCCTAATTCCCTTTTGTCAGTTGCTTATAACTTTGTCCGGCTTCCCCCTTTTGGGATATGAATGGAGTGGCTGAAATGCATCTTGAAATAGCTTGTAACCAGGAAGAGAAGCTGTTTGAGACCCAGAAAGTGATAAAGGCCCTATACATATGACTTGCTAAGAGCGGCCAGGGAATCTTGGGAAGGGCAGTGTGGGCAGCAGGGCCCTGCTTATGCACGTTTCAGTATGCTGCAAACCTTCATCGCAAATGCGCCTTCCCGTTTTCTGCTGAAGAACTTGGGGAGGTTCTGAGCTGGAGCCAAGCAATGCCGTTCCTGGGGAGAAGAGGGCCAGGCCCAGGGCCGATGTCTGCATGAGGAGCATTGGCACCTAGATACTTAAGCAGGGGTGTCGCACTTGGCCACGTTTCACTAGAGTCTGCAGAATCTAGCTTTTCATTTTTAAGCATTTTCCCTAAGATGATGGGCACTAGCAATTGGTAGCTACAGAATTGCAGTGTGAGGCTCTGGGGAAGTCCTGATAGCTACTTGCTCAGCAGCTGCTCTTTTCACTGGCCTGTCGCAATCTGGAGCCTTTGTCTTGCACCAAAAGCACCTTTCTTTGGGGAGAGTATTAGGGAGCTGTGTTTGAGAGTGCTACAAGAGCAGCCCTTCTACCTCTGGAATTGTCTGGCTCGCTGCATGTGCTGGTTTCATCCCCGGGAGGGTCAGTGCTCTCTGTCCTGTGACCAGCAGGAAAAGAAAATGTTGTTTACTTGTTACCCGCAAAGTCTCTGCAGCCCAAGGAACGGAAATGGAGACCCAGGGACTCAGCTGCACACCGCAAACAAGCAGCAAGCTTGTGAAGTCTCCCAGAGTGTTCTGGGCTTCCAGTTCTCCACTTGACTGCATATGTTCCAAAAACGTGGCAGGCCCTCAAGACATCTAACAAGACAGGACCCTCCCTGAAGAGCATGTGAGGGTTGGGTACTAGCCCTTGTAGGTACGTGGGGATGGCGGAAGGATTCCCCGATGTTCTCCCTGAAAGGTGTTTATCAGCCTCTGTTAATTTTTCCTAGTCTAGGTTAGTTTTGACCTTGGCGCCTCCTTTTAAATTTTACTGTTACTGCTTTTTCTTCTTCTTTCCCCAGCCCTTGCCTGTTTCCTCACTGCTGTAGCTGAGTGAGCAGCAGCTCCGCTATTGTTAAGGTTGGGTCTCTTTATAGGACCACTGTTCTAAGTGCTTTAATGACTTGTACTTGGACTGTCTTGAGTGTGCTGTGCCTCATGGAAGGGGAGTAAATAATCCGTCCTAGAGCCAGTGTGCCCGGCACTCTTTTCTTTCTTCTCACTGCATTCCATTCCAGGACCCGTCCTGCTCCTTCCCTCTGCATCCACTCACTTGACGGGGATGGGGGCAGGCCCTAGGTCTGTAAGGGGTGGCCTATGCAGCACCAACTACTCCCACCATTGTTCTGCGCTGGGGTTCAGCAGAGGCTGGCTGGTCTCCTCAGTGTGGCCTTTTTAAATTCCTGGCTGCTTGACGGTTCTTCCAGAGAAACCTGTGTTAGAGGCCTGCCTCCCACAGCAGCAAAATCTCCTTAAAGCTGCCACTGCCCAGGTTTTCTAGCACACTCTGTCTGCAGAGAAGGCCCTAGAAATGTTGCTGCTCTTGAGTGACCTGACATCAGCCCCGGATTCCATTCTTTTGGTCTTGCTCCCGAGTCAGCTGCCTGCTAGGTGTCTCTGGCCTTCTGTGGTAATGAGTTCTCCAGCTGGTGCTGGAACATCCGGCCCCACCTGCTGTGGGGGCAGCACAAGGAGCATGGCTTGTTAGGGAAGGGGAGACGCTGGAGAAGGCTGGGCAGATGCTTGTGCAAACAAATCTGTATTCTGTGCCAGCCCAGTGTCCCCTTCCCAGCATGCTTGGGTTTCTCCTCCCTCAGGCGAGAGCTGCCTGGTCTCCAGCAGCTTGAAGGTGGCTCCTGCCCTGGGCCATTATGGGGCCCAGGCTTGTGTGTGTGCTCTGAGCTCTAGCGTGTGACAATTACCAGTCTGCAAAGGGCCAGCCATGTTCACAGCACTGTGTAAGAACAGGCTCCTGCCAGATCCTCTTGCACTTGAAATGAGAGAGGGGTCTGCATGTGGATGTCGCAAGGCTGAGGCCTCTGATCTGGGGTTGGGGGCGGGGGGGAGCAGGAGTGACTTTGGTACAGACACATCTTTCTCATGAACCTTAAATCTCTGTTAGGAGTCCGGTTCTAACTGGAGGAAGCAAAGTGAAGGAGAGGTCCCTGCAATGGGGTGGGAGCAGGGTAGTGGGGGAGCTGTAGGCAGGAGCAGAGTTCTGAAGGCAGGAAATGAGGAGTCTGAATGATGCAAACTGAGGCCAGTGCAGGCCTGAGAGAGTGATAGGCTTGAAACAGCAAATGGAGATGATTCTCCCTGCAGCTCTTGGGCCGGACTTGAAAGGGAGCTGGGAGGCCAGGGAGGAGGAGGGTGCAGCAGATGACAGAGCCTGGGCAAGGGGGAAGCGGGCCAGATTTCCAAGATGAGATGGAGGAAGAACCAGCAGGATTTGGCAGTCGGCCCGAATAACTGAGCAGTCTAATCTGAGCTGGAGGCTTCCAGCCTCCTCCTAACTGGGAGAGGTGGCGTTCTTGGCTGTGATGGGGAGGGGAAGGACAGGTTTCCTAGGAAAGAGGTTTTGCTTTTTTTACCTGGCTGATTGAGTTGGCGGCCAGCCAGCTAAGAGACAATTGCAGGTACAGGACTGAATGGAGCAGGGAAAGGCATAGGTTTCGTTGGCATAGAGGGGATGTGGATCCAGGTGGTCACCCGAAGAAGGTGGGAGGGAAGGGTTACTAAGGATGAGACCTTCAGGGCCCCTAATGTGGGAGAAGGAGGCAAAGCTGTCTTAGGGGAACCTCTGAGAGAGAAGTGGGAAGGGAGCCAGTTGAGCCCTAGTCAGATGCCACAGGAAGGAATGACTGTTGAAGGCTGTGGAGGCAATCCAGGAGGCTGCGGGCAGAGAGATTGGTGCCAGGCTATGGCTCCCCTCAGTAGAGTGGCAGGGATGGAAGCTAAATGCCAAGGACCTGTGGGGGAAGCTGTAGGGGATGAGCCCAGGCCCCTGGTAGCTCAGCTCTGCTGTGCAGTCCCTCGTATCTTGGTAGGACCCAGGGTCCCTACCTATCCCCTAGAATCAGAGCAACATCAAGCCCACATGAGGAGCACTGCTACAATGACTGTTCTAATTGGCTCCCACAGCCCGTCTCCAGAGGAGGGAATGGGGGACGAATTTGACCTGATGGATCACTCGGACCTCTACATCCTGGACTTCAGTACGTGAGCATCTCCTCACCATGGCTGTGGCCTCCTGTCCTAGGCTGCCCTCTAGCCAGCTCTCCCAACCCTGGGACCTGAAGGCCAGCTCCTATGGCCAGATCAAGGCCCCTAAATAAGCACTAAATAAGTGGCCTGACTTCAAAAGCGCAGTGCTTCCTGCAGCTCCCGCTGGAGTCACAGGGGCCCCTGCACTCCAGAACCCTTCCTCCTACTTCTAGCAGCCTATATACAGACATAGGAGCTGACCTGCAGGTGCCCAGGCCCTGGAGCAAGGCTGCAGCTGCTCTGTCTCTAGCTAGACTGGTTCACACCAAGCAGGTCCTCCTCCACGTAGGTGCAGCCTCTGGTTTGCCCCTGTCAGGCTGCACAAGTAGCCTAAGAGATCTTTGCCATCCCCACCCATGTGGCTGCTGCCCATGGTAGTTTATCTGGACCCTGAACTGGTGTCTGCCCTTTTTCCCCCTTCCCCCAAGCAAGAGCAATTCCATCTCTCTCCTGGATGTTGGCAGCACTAACACCTTGTGTGCCCTTCTCTCCATAGGCCCTAGTTTGAAGACCCTGTGTAAGCTGGCAGTGATTCAGCACAGCCTGGACCAGACCTGCCTCCCACATGACATCAGGTAGGGACGCTGCTCCTCCAGCTCTCAGCATGCCTGCCCCTGGCTCCCAGACCCAAGCCAGCTGTAGGTGGAAGCTGGTCAGGGAGCCTCACCCATGGGGTCTGCTTAGCTGGGCAATAGCACCATTGGGAGGGCTCTGGGAAGGTATCACACACACTGATGGGGGCTGGGCGCTGTGCCCTCAGATCCTTGGGCAACACTCCCACCCAGGCCCCTAATGCCCCACCTCCTCCTGTCTGCCCACCCCTTGGCTTGCCAAATAAACTCCTGATGGGGATTCTTTGGAGCCCCCCATGCTCAGCTCCCTCATCCAGGAGTTTGCACACAAACCCATGAACAACCCCAGCACACTAAAGTGTAATCCCCCAGCTGGTCACGTCTGGGACACGGGCCTGGTGGGGATGAGGGCTGGCACCAGATGGGGAAGCTGGAAACCTCTGTCTGTCTCTTTCTAAGGCATCTTATGTTTTGCAGATGGGAGCTTACAGCAATGACAACAAACAGCAACATCAGCCGCCCCATCCTTTCCTCCCACGGATAATCCTGCCGCCCGGTCCCCTCTCTGCCTGTCCTTGCCCTCTGCCCCGCCGTGCAGACTGAGCTGCCATCTCAATGGGTCTGCATGGATCTTTAGCCTCTTCAGGGAAGGGCCCTGTGCTCAAGTTCTTCCCCAAAGGCTTTGTTGTTCCTCCTGTCACCTGCCTCTTTGTGCCCTCACCGTACTGTTCTCATCTGTGTCCCTGGCAGGAACTTGGCACAGGTCAGTGTGCAGGCAGACGGGGGTAGCAGGCTCCAAGGAGGAAGAAGCCAATTGTTTCTACTCTCATTGCTGGCAACAGCAGCCTGAATCTCTCTGCTGCACCTCCCTGTGCAGCCCCACCGGATTAACAAATGCTCAGTACTAGCTGGCTGCAGGAGCAGCGTGTGCTTCACCTCTCCAGGATTACTAACTGGAGCAGCACAGACTCTGCATGGCTCTACTGTTCTCCTGCCCAGCCTCTCTCAGTGGCTGAACTGACTGTTTCTAGGCCAGCTTCTCTTACACAACCCTCTACGGCCGCTGCTGGCACGTGGGCTTGGTCCTGCACACTCCAAACTTGGCAGGGTTCACCCTCCACAGGGAGTGTCCAGAGAGACCCCTGGGACCTACATCTGTTAGTCCAACAATGCCTTATGGTGGCATGGACTCCTACTGGTGCCAGGGTCTCAGCTGGAAGAGGGGTGCTGAGGCTGAAGATCCCAACCTGTCAGGGCAGGCAAGAGAGGGGCTTCTCTGCATTTGACATTTGCACACACGCCTGAGTGGAATAGACTGATCTGTGCCTGACGGGAGAGGGGCTGGCCCAGGGGCTGCGGTGCCACTGCCCAGCTCCAGGTGTAAAACAGCAGCTTTGATTTCTATAAATATTTAAAACCAGCCCAACCCTGCATTGTCTGGTATGTCTGGGCAGAACCACTGTTTGGGGAAGGGACGGCCGGGGCCATTGCAGTCCCGGGAGGGCGGGGGGGTAATTCTTGAGCTGGCATGATATGAGGTAGGAGACAGCACACTGTACACCAGAGAATCTTGGTGCAAAGGCCTTTGTGGCCAATAAAGACTCTGCCTTAATGAGGCAGCTAATCAGTGAAGAGAGGATTACAAGCAAGTGTAAGGTTTTCAGGTGAGACTTGAAGAGTGGGGAGGGACAAAGGAGCTGATCCACATGGCAGGAGCTGCAGAGAAAGGTCTCTGTGAGAAGGTGAGGGGCAGAGAAGAGGTCTGTACTAGACAGGTTGGGGAAGGAGATAAGGGTTTTAAAAATTACTTTGCACTGTCCTCTGATATGAGAGGGATGGGGGAGGGGTGCTTCCACATCCACATGAGAAGGTAGCAGTAGTAGCATCCTTGGGCTGCCATAGAGAAGGGAGTTGTCATAGTGAAGGCAAGAGGACAGCAGCAGAGGTGAGGCTGAGGCCAGGCTAATGGGGGTTGTGTTAAGGATGAGAAGTCTGTAGACCCAGGAGGAGTATGAAGAAAGAGTTCAGGGTCAGGACTGGCGCAAGGATTGGGGTTGGCAAAGGCAAACAAGGGAATCCGAGAGAGCTGGCTGTCAAGATTCACCCAACGAGATCTGGCTGAGGTCACAAGCTGACTTGGTCACCATAGGCAGAGGGGGCCAGGGAGGAGTCCCTGCGGTCCTGCTGATGCTAGCAGCATGTGTGAACGTGGTGGTGAACGTTACAGGGGAAGAGAAGCTGCTCTTTCCTTCCCACCTTCTCTTGTCACTGCACTGAGGTCATCCAGTCCCTTAAGGAAACAACTTTCCAACACACAGGAGAAAGCAGCCACAATGAGGAGTGCCTCTCGGACCTGTGAGCGAAAGAAGGAAGCAGTGCCATTATCTGGGCTGGAGAAAGTGGGCAGGTGGAGAAGAGTGAATAGGCTGGAGAGGGAGTGAGGGAGAAGTCGGACTGCAGCCTGGAGGGCAGTGCAGGAACGTCCCGGATGAGATTTCCAGCTCTGTGGGGAGGATATGTCCATAAGCCTAGACCGTGCTTGCTGTGTCCTGGGCAAGGACTCCCAGCAGCCCTCATCTGTGAGGGAGCACATGGTGAGCGATGGGACTGCTGCTATGACTTTAGCAGCTTGGAGCCAAAGCTGGAGGTGATGGTCAAGGTCATTAACCATTGGGGCAGCTGAGGAAGGCACCTCTACATCCTCCATCACTCAGGGCTGCCCGGGGGGGGCAAGTGGGGCAATTTGCCCTGGGCCCCGCAGGGGCCCCCATGAGAGTTTTTCGGGGCCCCTGGAGCGGGGTCCTTTACTTGCTCTGGGGGCCCCAGAGCTTCTTCCGCTCCGGGTATTTGGCGGCGGGAGGTCCTTCCGCCCCGGGACCCGCCGCCGAAGACCCCAGGCCCCCTGAATCCTCTGGGCAGCCCTGCCATCACTTGCTGTCTTTAAATGGAGATGGGATGTCTGGTTAAAAGACACACCAGACTCAACCATGCATTAGTGGGCTTGAGGCAGGTGTCACTGTGAGGTTTTCTGGCCTGTTATGTAGGCGAACAGACTAGATGACTAATGATGCCTTTGGGTACTGAAATCTGTAAAGATCCTGCCAGACCAAGTGTGAGCAAAGCTGGATGCTGGAGCCCAGCTGCTGGTATAAGGAGGACAAGGCTGGAGCCAGGGTGCTCTGCAGGAAGAAATACCATGATCCAGCAGTTCCCACTTATGGAGACACAGCTACCACCCATCTGCGTTCAATGCTGACAGGACTTGGTGGGCAGATTTGGGGGAGGGAGAGGAGCTTTCATTCCGATAGTGGTGAAGCCTTACAATGGAAGGGGAGCAGTATGCAGTACTGAAGTAACTGAATACAAAACCTGGTGGGATGCCTCTCAGACATAGAGGGTAGATGGGTGCATTGGCTATGGGAGAGGAGGATGGAGCCTGGTATCTCAAAGTATCTTGCCAATACAGTGTGTGGTGGTAACACTTTGGGTTTGGTTCGAAGGAAGGACCATGGGAGAAGCTAGCTTGGCTTCCTCACCAATCGCACAGTGGGTCCCAGTTGCTTTGTCAGAGTCCTTCCTTATGGACTGGCAAGCAGGTGCAGTTCTTTCCATCCTGTCTGCTGCTCACTCTGCCCTGGCACATCTGTTGCTGCCTCTCCTTTCCCTGTTCACTTCATTTCCCCTCATGTCTCCTCATTTGCCCTCTGGGCAGTTTGCTCCTCCTCCTCCCCCATAGCTGCACTCTGTGTGACTCAGAGTGGGCATTTGGTGGGGGCTCCATCAGCCCGAGCCCCGCATGCTCTTGTGTTGGAGGCTGGAGCTGGCTGGCTGCAGCCTGGAGTTGCTCCTGCTGCCAGATGAATTGAAGCTATCTAGTCTGGGAGTGAGGAAGTGGGGCTGGCTTCCTAGCAGATGCTGACACTGAAGGGGGATGCGATAAGTCACCTAAAGGGTCTCGCTGCCAAAGACAGGGAGAAACTGGTCAGGGGAGTGTTGGGGGAAGGAGGAGTAACTAGGAACAATGGCACAGAAGAGAGGGCATCCTTTAAACTGCACAGTAAGAGACTTGCTGCTAGTGAGCTGTGAAATCAACTGCAGGGAAGGAGGGACCTGTCCCAGGAGACCTTAACATTAAACTGCCTGGCCTCATAAAGCTCTAGAACCTAGACAGTAGGAGCAGTCCTGCTCTGCCCCCACCGCTCCCTTTAATCCCGCTCCAAGTAGCCTGAGGCGGGCACTAAAGGGTCTGTTCCTAATGGCCAGGTCTGGAATGCCACAGGGCTGGGGTGTTGCTGCAGTTTTGGACTCCAGAATCTGTGTCCATTTTAAACAAGTTTCTGGCCCTTATGCTGTGAAGAGAACTTCATGAAAGTGACCTGTGTGTACCCAATGCAGCGCTGCCTGCCTGAGTCTGCAGAGAGCCTGAGACAGCAGCTCTGAGAGGTGTGAACTGGCACTTGCATGTCACTCAGGGCCCTGTCGGCTCAGACTCCATCTCTGGGGAATTGGGCATTTCCCCAAGATGCCCCAGAATTCAGCATTTCACCCTGGAATCTCTGGTTCTCTGCTTGAGGCACTGGCCCTTTGCTTCCCATTTTCTCTGCTCTGCTGGGACCTGCCCACACCCATTCCCCAGCTTCTCCCTGAGGAAAGTCAACTGAATTCCAGCACATGCTCCCTGTGCTGCTCCATGGGGCTGGGGAGCCAGAGCTGGGGGCTGGCTTCAAGTCAGGGCACAGGGTGGCCCAGCTGTGATGGCTGCCTGGAAAACAGCAACTGTACTGTGCACAGCTGGGGAGATGAGCCCATGGAGCTGGCCCCAGGGTCACTCTTCTCTGGGACACATGGGGGGGATAGAGGCCCAGAGCCAAGTACCTCAAGAACAGCAGGCCAGACAAGGTCTGGGGAGGGGAGCTGGCCTCCTCTAGGGCAGTGAAAACCCCCCAAATACATTTCCTCTCCCTCTGGCTGGCATTACAGGAATGGGGATTTTAAGTGCGGTAGTTCACGACAATAGATAGTTGCTGTGGAAAGTAGTTCCACTGTACCATTGTGCCCTGCTAATAAACTTCCAGGCCTCCCCCACCTATCTCCACTTCACCCTCCCCAGCTTACTCCAGAGGAGGTGAGTCAAGGTAGATCTCCACCTGTCTACGGCATGGTGGGTGCCATGGCAACAGGCACTTCAAAAATACCAGAGCCAGACTAAACTAAAACCAGCTGTTCGTGCCCGCTTTCTAAGGGGCACATGGGCTAAGGCCCAATAAATGGGAGTTTCCCAAATGCACCCAGACCACTTTGGGCTCTGATCTGACCAGCTCTGTCCCGGGGTAGGACTGGTTCAGTACACGCATGGGAGACTGAGGGAAAATCCAGGGGCTGGTGCCTCCAAGACTCTCCTGAAGCCAGTGCCGCAGAAGGCTGCAGGAGTGCTGTCTTTCCTATGAAATATAAAGCCGAGGCCCTGAGCATGCCTAGCTAGTAAAGTTCCCATGGCACTTTGTAAGTGTTGAGAAGTTAATCTGGGTGTCCTGGCCAGATTTCAACTCAAGTCCATCCCCCTGTAGTTACAACTGAATTTGGGCTCATCCTTCTCTTCATGTCCTAAGCCGTGGTGTGGTGCTGCTGTGTACTATTAATAACGTCTGGATGCCACGCTCGAGGTGGGCAAGGCAGTCCCAGCCTGTGAATTACATAAAGAGCAGTGGGATGACAAAGGCTGTCAATGGTTCTGGCAATTACTGTCTTTAACCCTCTCCGATAAGCCCCATATCATAAGCTCCTGTGCCATTGTCTTTGCAGCCAGGGATGTACTGTAGTGTCTCCATCATTGACTGAACTTCCCAGTGTGCTGGAATATGGGTCAGTGCCCTTTGTGAGCGTCCTGCAGGAGCAAAGCTGGGTGTGGGCATGGGGCAGTGGGAGCTAAAAGTCATATATTTTATCACCTTCATTCTCTGCCACAAACTGGCTTGGAGTGGTGCCTTCGTGTGTCACTGTCAGCCCCCTGCTTTCAGCTGGCACTAGCCACTGGGCACCCTGGGGCCTGTGCTGCAGTTGACAGGGTGTAGGAGCCTGATTCCTCTGCCCTGTGCTATGCCACAGAGCAAAGCTGTCATTCGGCATCCAGTGCTCTGGGAACATTTCTGAGCTGTTTTGGTGCCTATTTCTCTAGGTGATTGGGGGGGCGGGAGGTGCATTTGCTACCAGTGGCAGATCTGTTCTCCAATGGGGAGATGGTGAGTGCCAACCCACAATGGGAGTAGGGACCAGCAGGAAGGCTCCAGTCACAGGTGCCAATTCTCCAGCAGGAGATGATGCAGCTGCTACTTGTTCCCCAGTGGGGGAGAGACTGGGAGAAAGGGGACAGCCTTGCACTGCAGGCCAGCCTACCCCAAGCTGGGAACAGCAAGGGACAGACGGATTACACCCCAAGCAGGGGGCTGCAGCTGGCACGCCAGAGTCTGCTCCCACAGCGATCCCCAGGCTTAGTGTGTCTCATACATTTTGCAGGGAAAAAAAACACATTTCCTGGGATGCCAATGAAGTGTATTGGGCTGAACTGACTGGCTGGGCCCATCTTGGGCCTTATGTATGGTGGGTCCAGATGAGACAGATGATGGGAAGACAGCCAATGCCTTCATCACACCAGGACAGCAGGGGGTTGGGGGGGCGACTGACTGACCTCTCTTTCCAATGCCCCTGCCCTCCCTCCCTCCCTCTCCTGCTGAGCTGACAGGTTTGTTTTAAAGAGCCAGGCTTCCTTTTATTGCTTCCCCTATCAGATTGCAGCCAGGCTATGGAGGGTTATTTTTAGAAGTCTGCTTTCTAAAAATAGCCCAGAGCTGTTTAGAATTGCGTCACAAGAGGTAATTTTATCCTGTTTGGCCTGGCTCAGGCCCCCGTTCGCCCCAGGAGGGGGAATACAAAAGGAGGGTCAGTACAGGAGAGGGGGTCAGCGGGTTCAGACTGAGCCAGAGGGGAAGGAGGTAAGAGGCACTTTGCCAGATTCGGACAGCCCATGAGTGGGGCTTTGAGCCCCAGTTATGTGTGCAGGGGTTCTGCCTCCCCTCATCCCATGGGGTCCTGCCAGAGCCCAGGCCTCTCCCTCCACCCAGTGGGGAGCTGGTGTGTCCGTGACCCCCTAAAAGCAGAGCCAGCTCTGGGGCAGCTTCCTGCTGCATGGGGGATGTCTCCTGCTGTTGGATCCTTCCATGCCATCTGGAGCCAGGCTTCAGGGAAAGAGACCAAGAATGGCTGCTCCTTCCCCCCAACAGCAACCCCTCAGCTTCTCTCCCCAGCCCTGCCCCTCTGATGTGACCATGTCTTCATGCAGGCCAGGACAATGACCATCTTCTGTGACCACTGCAGCAGGCCGCTGAGGAAGATGAGCCACCCCCGAGGGAGGAGTGGGATGGAGCCCAGCGCTTCAAAGCCATTCAGGTTAGAGACCATCCTGCTCCCTCTTCTCTCCTTTGCCCGGGTGGACATGCTGTCCCATTACACGCTGCGGGGCTGGATGTTGGCCCTCTTTACTGTACTCTCTGATTCTGTAGAATCAAAGGGCATCACCCTCCTGCCCTGCCCTGTTCCCTTAGCCCTACATGTGAGTCAGGGGGACAGGAGTGAAGGCTATGAAATTAGGCTCTGACTGTATCTGAGCTCGTGGGGCAGAGAACTAGGGTGTTAGCAGTTAGGCGAAGAGGGGCTTGGGGAGAGCAGTGAGGGGGCTGTGGAGGCAAGTAAGAGTCATGGACTGAAGACAGATTGGTTCTCTGTGGGCTAAGTTAAAGGGCTTTAGTTCTTGTGCCAGGCCCCAGTGCCCTGCCCCTTTGGAGTCTCGCTGCTTGGGCTCTTTCCCCAGGTTGTAGATGGATCTTTCTCTTCTCTGTCATACCCAAATGGAGAGAGCAGAGCTACCAAACCATTCATGTATCAGAGGGGCAGCCGTGTCAGTCCGGATCAGTAAAAAGTGACAAAGAATCCTGTGGCACCTTATAGACCAACAAATGAATTGGAGCATAAGCATGCGTCTGAAGTGGGTATTCACCCACGAAAGCTTATGCTCCAATACGTCTGTTAGTCTATAAGGTGCCACAGGACTCTTTGTCACTTTTTACAAACCATTCATGTCACAAAGGTCCTGTGGCAGCCTATGGCTCTATTTGTGTTCCTAGAACCAAAGCCAACCTCACTGTATCTAGGGAATTGTGTCTCCCTCTCCGCCGCAATCTCCTACTTGCTTCTTCAGGATATTCTGCCAAGTGTATTGTCCCTCTGTGCCCAGCTGTAGCCAGGCAGGCTTGGCCTGGGAGCTCCTCCTCAGGCAGGCTTGCTCTGAGCCACACTCCTCTTAGGACAGGATGACACTAGAGGCTTTTGCTGGTGCAGCAGTGCTGGTTAGGGGTGGGATTTTTTGTGCCAACATTTCTATGCTGGGCAAAGCCCTGGTATAGATACAGTGGCATAAAACTCCTTTGACTGGGGGCTCATCTACACTGGCACTTCACAGCGCTGCAACTTTCTCACTCAGGGGTGTGAAAAAACACACCCCTGAGCGCTGCTAGTTTCAGCGCTGTAAAGTGCCAGTGTAGACAGTGCACCAGCGCTGGAAGCTACACCCCTCGTGGAGGTGCGACGACACAAGCCATGTTAAAACACTGCCGTGGCAGCGCTTTAACATTGCCAGTGAAGACGTGCCCTGGGATAGCTCACTTTACTTGGCAAACCAGACTAAGCTATGTGGCAAAAGCCCTTTGCCATTAGAAGCTAGGACAGTTTGCCGGGAATAGCAATACCAGCAAACTTTCCAGTATCGATTAGGTTTAGCCCTTCTCTCCAAGGGCAGGGGTTGGTGTGGGGATCTGAATCATGAGGGGAACTGGCCTGTACTGAGCACCCCTCAATTGTTTGGGGGGCAGGTAATCACGGGGCATCCCAGTGAATGGGGGTCAGTGGTTCATAACAACATTCCAGGCTCAGACTGTTCCAATGCTTTTGTAAAGCGATTGCTTTATCCGCTGGGGCAGAGCTGAAACGCACAGCAAGGCAGAGCTGAAACATGCTGCATGCATGACTGCATCACTTTCCACGGGCTGGCCCATGAGTGATGTGGGGATATGGCTGAAGGCCAGCGCTCAGCAGGGAGATGAACCCATGCCTAGGGACATGCACTATGCCAGCTCTGCAGGCAGCATTGTGTCCCAAGAGAGCGGGGAACTTGCAGGAAGGCCCCACTGAGTGGCTGCTGCCTTTCCTGCTTGTACTGCTTCAGACCCCTTGCCTCTGAGCTCTCGTTTCCTCGGGTTGGTGATTCAAGCCATACCACAGTCTGGTATCCCCAATCTCCCTGCTCCTGTTCCCATCTGGAGCCTTCATGGGATTCTAGGGCTGCATGTGGCTGGGGTGCCACCTCGTGGCCACTTGCTGCAGTGCTCACCTTGGGGGAAGGCGATGGGGCTAAGGGGGATGGATGTGCTTTGGGCAGGTCCGTGGTATCTGCCTGCTGTAGTCCACACTTCTTGTCACTTGCTTTGCATTAAATGCAGAAATCAGAGTTAGTGCACCCTGAATTCTGAGTTGATAGAAGCCTGGATCCAGAGGGGACCTCTGGTTGCCACAGCAGTGATCCCTTGCACAACTTGGTGCTTTGTCACGTTATCTGCCCTGAGTGACTGCTCATGGTTGTCATGGGGACCATGGCTTAGAATTCCCTGACTTGTGTGCAGATCAGATACTCAGAATGGGGCATTGTGTGTTTTATCTGGGGATGGGAATGTCCAAGCCCAATGTGATGCAGATTTTCCCATCACCTGGTAGCTTTTTAATGGAAGTCATGGAGTGGAAACTGTTGCAATGTTTCTCTTCAGCTGGGGTCACATCTGCTTTGGGAAACAAATGAATTACCCCCTTTTCCCTTCCCCAGGGCACCTCCCCGGAGCAGGGACTCCCGCCTTGCTCACAATTTCTAACACTCTGCTTCTCTGCAGGTCGACAAAGGGAGCCTCAAAGGCTCGTCGGGATCAGATCAATGCTGAGCTACAGACCCTGCGCTCCCTGCTGCCCATCTCAGCACAGGAGAAGGAGCGGCTCTCGTATCTCCACACCATGGCTTTGGTCTGTCTCCAAATCCGTGGGGCACAGCTCTTTCCTCCAGGTAAATATCCAGCCCGCAGCTATCCCATTCACAGCCAGGCTGTTGAGTTTCTGCACTCCCAGCAGGTTGCAGAGCTGATCTCTAGCTCCCAGAACCTCCCACTTCATTAGGTCTCATACTTGCTTCAGGTAGGCAGAGCCATACTGTGCATAACAGCTGTTCCCCATACCACGCTCTGGACATGGCTATTGCTCCCACGAACCACGGCACACACCTTATCAAACTGCTTTCTGGTTCCCTTCTCTTCCTCCCCAAGGGCTGCATTTGCAGAGTCATCACATTGCAGAGCAAGTAAGATGACTCATAGACTCATAGACTTTAAGGTCAGAAGGGACCAATATGGTCATCTAGTCTGACCCCCTGCATGATGCAGGCCACAAAAGCTGACCCCCCCACTTTCCCTTAACTCTGCTGTTGAAGTCTCCAGATCGTGATCTAAAGACTTCAAGTTGCAGAGAATCTTCCAGCTTGGGACCCCTGCCCTATGCTGCGGAGGAAGGCGAAAAACCTCCAGGGCCACTGCCAATCTACCCTGGAGGAAAATTCCTTCCCGACCCCAAATATGGCGATCAGCAGAACCCCGAGCATACAGGCAAGATTCTCTAGCCAGACCCTCATTTTACCAGCGATGGCCGTTATTGCCTAATTGATTAGAATCACGTAATCCCATCAAACCATTCCCTCCATAAACTTATCTAGCCTAATCTTGAAGCCAGAGAGGTCTTCCTCTTCCATGACCATGCCTCTTGCTCTGGCATGACTACACCAGGAATAGCCTGTTCAGTTCTGAGCCCCTCATTGCCAGAAAGGTTCCCTCCGTTTGAGGGTGGCTTTCTTCAGACAAGTGCAACAAAAGCCATGGTGTAACAGCCGCAGGTGTTTAAAGGCTGGAAATCTCAAGGAGGGGTGGGCTTCAAGGGGGTGCAACCAGGGTCAATGGAATAAAATGTTAGGAAAGGCAGGTGGAATGTCAGGAAAGGCTTCTGCAGCCTGATGGGTCTGGCCACCTGGAACAGCCTCCCTTGGGAAGTGGGGAACCCTGGCACTCAGGACATTCACACCATCAGAGGTGCTTCCATCACTGTTACTCGGTACCTGCCCCTCCCTGTTTGCGTTACACCCACTCTGGCTGTCTTCAGGGCAGGGACTGCGTCTAACTCAGTGTGCATGTGCAGCACCCAGCGCTACAAGGCCCTGATGCTGACTGGGGCCTCTGGGCACTACTATCATAGAAATAACGACCCAACAGGTGGCACCTCTCTCTTGGCGAGTTGATGTTCCTGCCCCTCCCACTCAGAAGGAACTGCTGTGGAAGCTCTATGCTGCTCTTTTGGTTTTACAGGCTCATCTGGACGTGCTCCTGTCACGATGCCAGATCTGGAGCTCCTGTCCTCATTGCCGGGGTTCATCGTTGCTCTCTCTGCAGATGGCAAACTGGCCTACATCTCTGAGAACGTGGCCCATCTCCTGGGCTTCTCTGTGGTAAGCTCAGATTGTTGCAGGTATAAGGCACCAGCCCACTCTGTTCCCACTCCCCAGTGGCAGGTCAGCAAGTCCTCTGCAGAGCTACAGACTGTTGGGGGGGCTGCTCCCATCACAAAGCTGTTGCTGTTCATGTGCAGTGCCACACCACACACCAGCACACAGCAGCTAGCTTGGCTTTTGTTCAGGGCTGGTTTAGGATAATGAGAACCTGGGCCAGCAGTGATCAACGCTAACTGGCTAACAGCCCAGTTACCCTGACAGTGACAATCCACATGGTTACAGGTGCTAGGCACCCATTGCTCCACCTGGAATCTCTCCATCTGGGCTCTGTTGCCTGCCCCACCCTCCACCCCCATCGCCCTTGCCAGCTGTTAATGGCTGAAACCAAGGACTCTGGCAGCAGCTATTTTTGCTTATGAGCTGTATGCGTTGAGGTGGCAGCTCCATCTGCTGCATAGGTGTCATGACCGCTCCTCTGCTTCAGCTTAGCTGCTGTCTAGCTTTCTTGATACATCCAGCTGATCGATTTGTGTTGGTCTCTGCAGGGTTCCCTGGTTTTAATACTGGGAGTGGGAGAGTGAGGGAGAGAAAGGTGAGGTAAGGAATGAATGAGGGAGCCTGTGCTTATGAACTCAGCAGTCATTCACTGCTCTCATTCACAAAGGGAATGTCAGGCCCATCCCTTCTCCCTGTTCTGTTTCTCAAGGTCAGTTGTAGTTGTCTCCTACCTGTGTTTGGTTGGAGGAACCTGGTTTTTTTTTTTTTTTTTATGTATATTTGTTTCCTAGGGATATTGTTAATATGAGACGTTGTCTGCTGGCTGCTGAAAGTCTGGCCCGTGCTCTGATCCTCTCTCACATGAAGTCCTGAAATTGCTTCCTGCTGAGATCTCTGCTCATCTGTCCACTTTTTTCAGGGCATTCAAACCCACTGTGCACACGGTCTAGTGGCCCAAGGACAGGACTGGGAGACAGGAGCTCTAGAGTTCTAATCTTGGCTGTGACCGTGATATTAGATGCTGTGATACATAAATAAGTACCCCAGTGGCACCAGGCCAGTGTAAGCCAGTTTGTGTCTGTACTAATAAAGTCTCTTTTTGCCCTCTCCTACCAGGTGGAGTTGCTAGCCCAAGGAGACTCAATCTTCGACCTACTAGATGGCTCAGCACATGAGGCCGTGCAGGAGAAGCTCCACTCCGCTCAGGAGCAGCCAGGCACTGGTAAGCCCACGCAGGACTCAAAACAGGAAATACATGGCATGGGGGACAGCTGGGTTATTCATGGGGCTCGAGGCAGGAGTATACACAGGGCTGTGTGATGGGGGATTAGTCCATGTACCAGCCTGTGCTCTGGTGACCTATGCGAAAACCCCCTTCCAGAGGACAGTCTTTAAAAAGATAAACCAATCCAAATGATTGCCACCCAGACCTGCAGATGCTGGAGTGAAGGTCACAGGTACCTATCAGGGGCCCAAATACATTTTATCTCCCAAGAATACTGGGGTAGGTCCACTCTTGAACCAGAATCCACATGGCTTAGTGTGTCCATGTTGAATCATGTTTAAAATCCGTGCACTTCCATTATGTACCCACATCAGGGCTGCTCTAAACCATTTCAGCTGCACTGCCTTCTGGCTGCTTATCCCACAATACAAATACAGCTCCATTAGCCGTGCCTTGTGGGTGATTTCAAAGGTCTTGTTGGGTACTTCATGGTTGCCTTGGAGAATTATGGAAGGAAAGATCAAACTCCCAAAAGTCTCTGGGAAATGCCGAAGAGACTCCTATAAGATCCCTGGGGTCAGTGCCATTTCTAAACTGCTTCCACATGGAAGTCAGGCAGAATGCTTAGCTTACAGTCCTGCTTAAGGAGGGAGAGGACAGGAAGCATGTCTTACCCAGGGTTCATCCCATATGAGTAGTAGCTGAGGCAGTACATCTAGACTGCACATCACTGAGAAATGTGCTATGGTTACTCTTGATTCAGTCTCTTGCTGCCAGGAGTAACTTCTCCCGGGTTGGGTAGGGCTTCCCCTCCAAGCACCCCCCACAGCAAAGTCAGTGTGGTATATTGGGTAATTTCCTCACCAGAGATAGACTGGGATCAAGCAGTTTGTCCCATCAATCTAGCAGCTGCTCACTTCCTAGGAGAAGATGCTGACAATTTACACAATGACTTTTTGTTGCTGCAGAAATTGTGTTTGTCAGTGAAATGCGCACATCCAGATCCTTTCGAGTGAGATATGGAGGGAATCGGGCTGTGGCTGTGAGGGGCCGATTCCTCGCTCTGGATGGGACGACCTCCTCCTCCATCTTAACATTCGTTGGCTTCTGCACTCCCATCAAGCAATTGTCTGACTATGGGGATGGCATTTCTTATGATGCCCCATTCCAGAGCCAGCACACACTGGATATGAAGGTCACTGATGTCACAGAGAGGTAAGGGGTGGCTGCTCTTAGCATGATCTTGACTGAGTCCCTGGGAGAGCAAGAGAGTTCAGATTACAGTTGCACTCCAGAGTACTAATGCCAGCCACAATCCATGCTCTGCAGTGCTGGAGCCAGGTCTCACTCACTGGGATGCACACTGCCAGCCCACCAAACAGATATGCAAGCATTGCAACTATAGACACCCCACATCCCTGCATGCCTCTTCCCCTAACCCAGTACCACTGGGGAGAGGGTCTGTTGCCACCTGCTTCTTCCTGCCCCCACCACCAACAAGGAAAGGACCAGATTATGCCTCTGTGTGCCCCAAAACTCTGAGAGTGGGCAAGTTTTCCCCACCTCTTTCCCTTTATCCTCACATCGGAGAGCCTGTCCTTTCCCCTAGCCAACACTCTCTACTCTAATCCTTCCACCGATGAGAAGCATCTCCAAGAAATGTGTTGACTGAGATGCTGTTCCTTTCTGTTCTTCCTCAGTGTCATTTATCATCTTGGCTATCGGAGGGAGGAGCTGATTGGTCAGTCTTGGTACAGCCTCCTACACCCTACAGATGTTGCATCAGCAGCTGCCCAACATGAGAGCCTGAGTGAGTGCCAAGCTCAGGCTGGGAATGCCTCTACGTATGGGGGAATGAGAGAGATTCTTTAGCAGGTTCTGAAAAGCAGCAGAGTTCACTCTGTTTTATGTTACAACAAACATTGATCTAATCTTCCAAGCCCCTCCCATTGTGTATGGAGCGCTCTCCCTGAGCCTGTCAGCAAGGCCACTGCTCTCTGCCATCCAATCCCTCTTCAAAATCCACTTCTTCTGTGATTCTTACCAGAAATGAGCTAAGGAAGGAGCAGGGGGTTTGGGTTTGGGGCCAGCAGCTTGCTCTGCTCTCCTATAATGTGTGCATTTGTACTGTGCCTGTCACCACCGTACCTAGGCTCTTGGGGCCCTTGTGTGTTCCACTGCCATGAGTATAACATAATTTGACACATATGCTGTTAAGGGCTCTTCCTTTGGGCCAAACCAAGCTCCTTCTTCAGTAATCAGAAGCCCTGTTTTGGCTCTGTCCACAGCATTCCCACGCTGGGGGATGACATGGGGCCTGTGACCCTGCCAGGGGAACAGGACATGGTGCTGTGTACTGCCATCATGGAAGCCCTGATCATTCTGTGTTTGTGATTTCAGTGTGTGACACTGGGAGGTGCAATCAGCACTTAGTGGTTCGCCTGCTCTGCAAAGACCTGAGCTGGGCATGGGTGCAAATCATAGCATCAAAGGAGTATGAGAAAGGAAGAGAGACCATCACCTGCACCAACTTCAGCCTCAGGTACAACCCCTTGTCCTTCCTAAACTATTCCCTAAGGAGCTACCACCTGCCCCCCACTTGTTTAAGGCTCAGTGTGCGGGGCACTTAATAGAACATAGAGCAGAACCAATGTGAATGTGACGGAAACAACAAGATTAAGCATGGTGACTGCTACAGGCCAAAATCAGTATCAGTAATGTTGTATTAGTATCATGGTCCTTACAGTGGTGGCTGCCAGCTGGAGGGGTCTCTGAGGGCAGGGGCCATTAGACTGCCCTGCAAGCTCCTCCTGTCTGGGTAAGCTGCTGGGAGGTTGATGCTGGGTCTCCAGAACCCTGCAGGAACAGACTGCATCCTCAGGGATTGGTGCTTCATCAAGAGGTGGGCGGTTGTTAGGACTTTTGACCCACATGGTCCTAAGCCCTTGTTGACCCCCTTCAGGCTGCTGGTGAATAGGGAGGTCTCTTTCAATGCTTACTTCAGTCCCTGACACATTTTTTTGTTTTCTACAGTGAGGAAGAAGCTCAGTATCTCCAGAGCCAGAATCCATGGCATGGAGTCATCTCTGCAGATGCCCTGAGTCCAAGGCACTATGCCAGAGAAAAAGAGCACAAGACACTGCCAAGAACGCTAAACTCCTTTCCACAGGAGACAGCAATGCCTAACCAGGGGGTACCCAACTATAGTCCCTGCCAGCTCCCTAATGCCCATCAGGAGGAGATGCTGCCAGCTTCCCTACAGCCTTCATTCACCACCTGCTTCCCTGCTGCCACTGTCGAAGCTGGGTTACCCTCCCAGGAGACTGGGTGCTCTATCCTACCTGCTGGGCAGAGGAATCTATCCTGCCCCTTCAGTGTTTACAAGTCACCCTACAGACAGCCCTTCTCCAGTCCTTGTGCGCTCTATTCCCCAGAGGTTCCCCTTTCTCCTGGCAGCAGCCCTTCTATTGATGCTTGTCCAGTCCCTGTAGGAGGGCAGTCCCCAGGCATGTCCTCTGCAGTGTTCCACTCTCCCGAGACAGAAAGATGGGCAATCAGCGTGTTGGCTGAGCAGATCCACTCCCTGGCTGAAAGCCTGTCTCAGTACACAAAGCAAGTGCAACCAGAGACTCCTAATGTCCCCCTGTGTTCTGAGCGACCCAGTGCTGACAGCCAGCTGGGGTCAGGACAGGGCTGGGGCAACTCTGGAACAGCAGCTTTCCTAGCAGAACCCTGTTTAGATGAAGACATCATTACCAGTATATTAAGCAATCTGCTGGAAAATGGGGGTCCAAACTCACCTACCACTGCATGGGGGTCATCACCCACTATCTTGCCTTCAGACTCGCAGGGGGGCCCTCCATTCCGGATACCCATGTCTCCAACAGTCACCTGTCCAGATCAGTGCCTCTTTCTACAGCCTTTGCCTACCTCTGCGTCATTTGACTCCTGTGCACCAGTGTCCCTATGGGATGGGGATCTCAATGAGACTCCATGGTGCACTGCAGCAGAGTAAGTAGGCCCTTGGCTGCGTTTCAATGCCAGAGGTGACAACCCATCTCCGCCCCCTCTTCCGCTCTCCAGTTGCGTTGCAGACTCGGCAGCTTCTGCACCTTCTCTCAGAAGTAGCACTAGAGGTGGGGGAGGGAAGATGGTGTTATCTGTCTTTTGCACTTCCCTGTTATGTAGTTTCCTCCCTTCATTCTGTGGACGGGGACAAGTGGAAGAAAAGCGATGACTAAACGAGGAAAAAAACTTCAGTTCTGTGACCCAAAGATGGCCCTTGTCTCTACCCGGTGGAGACCAGTCAAGGGATGGGTGTAGCACCATGTTCGCTGCCGCTATTCTCAGACACGGGGCACAGGGAACCGGACTGGACGAGTGGCAGATGAGGGCTGTACATTCCTGCCCGAGGCTCCTCAGCTCCTGCTCTGCCCCTGAGCAGTAAAGCTACGCTGGCTCCACCATGAGGCCTTCAGCCGTCCCACGAGCAGCCTCCGCTGCTGGCCACGGCAGGGAAGTGATGGACCCTCTCGGCCCTGGGGCTGGGCATCATCCCCCCAAGGGCGGGAGCTCCCTGAAGGCTTCAGCCATCGCCCTCAGCCGTGGCCGGGGGGAAGGGGAATGCCTCGGCCTGGCCACCCCCCGGCGCACAGGGGCCCCGCCGTCCCCAAGGGGAGCAGCACCGGGCTGTGTACGCGGAGCCCAGAGCTGTGAATAAAGCCTGAGATCCCGGCCTGTGTGTGGCTGTGTGTGAGGGGGGGGAAGGGACATGCCTGAGGGAACCGCTACGGGGGCCGCGCGACGCTCCCTCGCGCCTCTCCCGCCCAAGCGTCGCGTCGCGTCGCGTCCCGTTCCGCCCTTCGGCGCATGCGCAATTCTCCCCCCCGCGCGCCCCCCCCGGCCCTAGGCGCCTCTCTCTCTCCGCCCGCGCATGCGCCCAGCCGTCTCGCTCTCCGCCCTCTGTGACGCAATGCCGGGGCCGGTTGCCTGGAGGCGAGGCGGGGCCTGGTCCGGCCGCGTGGAGCCTGGCTAGCGTGCGGAGTTGCCGGGCGTCCGGGAGCCTCCTGGGGTGAGTTTGGGCTGGGGTCGCGGTCCCCGCGCGGGGCGGGTGGGAGGAGCCTCCGGGGAGCCGCGCCTCGAGGCCGGGCTGGGGCCACCGGGCTGAGAGCGAGCGCCTCCCCCCCCGATGCTTGGACCGCTCGTGCCGCCCCTGAGCTCGCTCCGGGGGCGGGTGGAGTTCGGTCCCGCAGCAGAGCCCCAGCCGTCGGGCTTCTCCCGCACGCCACTGCAGCGTGCTCGGGGCCTGTGCCGAGCCGGGGGGAGGGCGGCTGGCTGGCTGGCCAGGGCCCTTGGTGGGCGGCCGCTCGGTGGCTTCGGCCCAGGGGGGGGCCAGTCCCGAGCTGCAGGGATCTGCAGTGCCCCTTCTGCCCGTCCTAGGAGGCAGCCAGAGCCCCTGCAGGAGCAGCCCACAGGGCTGCGATCAGTGGCACTCGCTGTTTGCGAGACAAGGAGGGGTGGGGTGAGTTGTATTTCAGTTGGTCCAATAAAAGACAACAAGGAGTCCGGTGGCACCTTAAAGACGAACCGATTTATTTGGGCATAAGCTTTCGTGGGTAAAAACCTCACTTCTTATGCCCAAATAAATCGGTTCGTCTTTAAGGGGACTCCTTGTTGTTTTTGTGGATACCGACTAACACGGCTACCCCCTGATACCTGACAATAAAAGAGATGATCTCACCTTGTCTGGCTAATGCCCTGGGATCGACATGGCTACAACAGCGCTATGATGAAAATAACTTGTTGGGGAAGAGTCAACGTGGTTTTTGTAAAGGGAAATCATGCCTCCCCCATCTACTAGAATTCTTTGAGGGGATCAACAAGCACGTGTCCAAGGGGGATCCAGTGGATATAGTGTACTTAGATTTCCAGAAAGCTTTTGATAAGGTCCCTCACCAAAGGCTCTTAAGCAAAGTAAGCTGTCATGGAAAGAGGGAAGGTCCTCTCATGGATCAGTAACTGGTTAAAAGATAGGAAACAAAGGATAGGAATAAATGGTCCATTTTCAGAATGGAGAGAGGTAAATAGTGGTGTCCCTGAGGGGTCTGTACTGGGCCCAGTCCTATTCCACATATTCATAAATGATCTGGAAAAAGGGGTAAACAGTGAGGTGACAAAATTTGCAGATGATACAAAACTACTCAAGATAATTAAGCCCCAGGCAGACTGCGAAGAGCTACAAAAGGATCTCTCAAAACTGGGTGACTGGGCAACAAAATGTCAGATGAAATTCAATGTTGATAAATGCAAAGTAATGCACATTGGAAAATATCTCAACTATACATATAAAATGATGGGGTCTAAATTAGCTGTTACCACTCAAGAAAGAGATCTTGGTGTTACTGTGGATAGTTCTCTGAAAACATCCACTGAATGTGCAGCGTCAATCAAAAAAGTGAACAGAATGTTGGGCATCATTAAGAAAGGGATCGATAATAAGACAGAAAATATTGGATTGCCTCTGTATAAATCCATGGTACACCCACATCTTGAATACTGCCTGCAGATGTGGTCGCCCCATCTTAAAAAAGATCTATTGGAATTGGAAAAGGTTCAGAAAAGGACAACAAAAATGATTAGGGATATGGAATGGCTTCCGTATGAGGAGAGATTAATAAAACTGAGACTTTTCAGCTTAGAAAAGAGATGACTAAGGGGGGATATTATTGAAGACTATAAAATCATGCCTGGTGTGGAGAAAGTAAATGAGGAAGTGTTATTTACTCCTCATAACGTAAGAACTAGTGGTCACCAAATGAAATTAATAGGCAGCAGATTTAAAACAAACAAAAAGAAGAATTTCTTCACACACTGCACAGTCAGTCTGTGGAACACACTGCTAGAGGATGTTGTGACGGCCAAGACTATAACAGGGTTCAAAAAAGAACTGATAAGTTCATGGAGGATAGGTCTCCAGCAATGGCTATTAGCCAGGATGGCAGGGATGGTGTCCCTAGCTTCTGTTTGTCAGATGCTGGGATTAAGCGATGGGGGATTGATCACTTGATGATTCCCTGTTCTGTTCATTCCTTCTGGGGCACCTGACATTGGCCACTGTCGGCAGACAGGATACTGGGCTAGATGGACCTTTGGTCTTACCCAGTATGGCTGCTCTTATGTACAACTGATTGTTTATTGCAGTTGGAGTCTGTGTGGAAACAGTGAAAGCCTCATGATGTGGCCACGCCAGGACAGGCCTGGGAACAGCCCCAGAAAGAATGTTTCCTCCTTTGGAAAAGGAGTGTCTCGGGGGATGCACGGCAAAAGGAAAGTACCAGCCACAGAGACTGTGGAAGAAAGTGCTCAAGACACCATCCTTGATGCTAAGCTTGTCACTGCTCAGAAGCAACCGCTGGAGAGTTCAAGTGGCATAGCAGGCATTTCTGGGGAGTGCAATCATGATGCTAAAAAGCCTCGGCTCCTGCAAGGAGAGAGTGCCACTGACCAGGGAGCTGTCAGTGAGGACTCCGAGGACAGCGATGGCAATAGCGATTACAGTGATCTGGAGGACTTCTCAGGGGATGATGATGACAAGACAGGTAGCGGAACCGCTGGCAGCAGTGATGAAGAGCCATGTGCTGGGGGAAAAGACATCTCAAAATTCAAAACTACCCCAGAGAGTGATACGAAGAGAGGTAAACACTGATAATAGGAAGTGTTTAATAAACTGTGTTTCAGTGTGACCCATCAGCGGTTCTGAGATCTTCTTTCCATGCTGACTCCTGCTTTTCTCTTTGACGTGCTCCTATCTCACAAGTACTGCTACCATGGTTCAGGGCATTCACACAGCTATATTTTTGTTGGCATAATTTCATGTTAGCCTGTTGACACTTTGCACCCTGCCAGGTACATGCGTTTCATGCTGCCTCACCAATGGTGCCTGGGTAGAGGATGTGGATGTGTTTTCAGTTGCTGTGTGGTATAGTGAGATGTCCTTGGGAACAGAGACCTGGGAAATAGGATGACTGGCTAATCCAGTTGCACAGAGCTGGTCAGACCAGCCTGTCTGCAGTAGACACTTCTTGTTACAACCCAGTTATAGCCTGACAGGCACGTTACAGCTCTGTTCCCCAGCGGGGTCAAACCCACCGGGTTTGGAACCTTGTATGTGGAGTAAACTGTTACAACCTGGTTATAAACTTGTTAAAAATCTGTAGAATGGATAAACCCTTAGGCTGGATACCAGGACCTATGTCCTAATCGTGTAGAATCTTTAAGGATGTAGCCTAAGGGAAACATTGGAAACTTATTATCTGAGTCACTTAAAACTGGACAAAACCTTGGAGCAGGGGTTCTCAAACTGGGGGTCGGGACCCCTTGGGGGGCTGCGAGGTTACTACATGGGGGGTCACGAGCTGTCAGCCTCCACCCCAAACCCTGCTTTGCCTCCAGCATTTATAATGGTGTTAAATATATAAAAAAGTTTTTTTAATTTATAAGGGGGGGTCGCACTCAGAGACTTGCTATGTGAAAGGGGGTCACCAGTAAAAAAAAGTTTGAGAGCCACTGCCTTGGAGAGTCTTTTGTAGAGAATGTTACCACGTTGACCTGAGGATGGATTGGAGCTGAACTAATAAGCAGTTTGATAGTCATGTGCAATGTGTGAGCTCTTAATTAACTATTCGTCTTTCCTCCCCACCCACACCAACCTCATGAATTGAATTTGGGATGGGGGGATGGCTCATGATTTTATCTGAGCTCTTTAAGTAGAGCTCATAAATCTGTAGAATGAAAACCCCGAAGATTTCTGTATTTATTTAATTTCCGTGTGAAGAAAGTTAAGCATTCAGTTTGTCAGGGTCATGGGACAGTAGCCAAGGTTCTGCCACCAAGTGCCTGAGAACCATAGTTGATGTCTGTGAAGTCTTCCGATGTGGATTAGCTAATGAACTGCGAAAACTAGGAAGGTTCCAAAGGATTGAGGTGGTGTATGCAAATATGATCTCCGCCTTCAAAAGGGCTCCTGGCAAATGCCACCCATATATCTAATTTAAGTCTTGAGTGAAATAATGGGACAAATAGTAAAGGAAAATAACCTGTAAAACATGTGGTTCAGTGGTGTCAAACACAGAGCCCCCTTGATGTACTTGGGGCTGCATGGTATATTTAGACTGTGAAGAATAAGTTTTAATTAAAAAAACAAGAGAGAGCTCGGAGCCTGCTCAGTTTTAATGATAACCTTCCAAATGTGAATCAAGGGTATGCAGATGCAGTTTTGTCTTCCTGAGCCTGAAACAGTAGCTTTGTGATTTGTGAACTTCTCTACTGCCCATTTATTTAGTTGGAGTGTTAACACTAAAGCTTGATGATAGGACTTTCTAAGATCTGCTCTAGGAATTATTTTGGGGGAGTTCTATGGCTTGCGTTATACAGGAGATCAGACTGTATGATCCTGATGGTCCCTTCTGGCCTTG
Organism: Terrapene triunguis; assembly: GCF_002925995.2. Lineage (NCBI taxonomy): Eukaryota > Metazoa > Chordata > Testudines > Emydidae > Terrapene > Terrapene triunguis. The sequence goes on from NW_020664483.1 coordinate 1,421,734, forward strand.
GAATCTACGAACCTATGAAATGTCAGCATTAACTGTTTTGTTACTGATCATTTGAGTAGATGCAGTGAAGAGAATAGGAGGGGAGCAAAGCCAGTGGGGTTGTGGAATTGTGAAGAATTGTGCTGCAGGGAAGAAGATGTAGAAGGGACATAAAGAAAGAGAAAAAAGGAATTAGGAAGGAAGGTGGGGAAAGCAGGAGTGTTGGTACTAAAAGATGAACATGTTTTCTTCCGAGTGATGCTGAATGCAACAATAAGAACCAAACAGGCAACAAATATAGATAACTAAGTCTACTTATGACAAAAGCCAAATTCTACTCTTCATGTCTGCACCAAGTTCAGCATCTTGGCAGGGAGTCACTAGATGACCATTGTGGTTCCTTCTAGCCCTATGAAGTTCCAATTGACATCAGCAGAATTCTCACTGTGAAATGAGGATAGTATTTAGTCTTAAATTTATACCCCTGCCAACAATTAAAAATGGCATTAGCCTTTCTCACAGAATGCTTGACACCCCTGATTCAGGGTATCATAGAGCTCTGAGCAAGAAGCAGCATGGAGGATTTATAAAGAAAAAATAATGCCTGACAAACTTTTTTTTATTTACTAAATTAGTGGGCAGTAAGAATGATACAGATGTGATATCTGATATTTGTAAAGCCTTTGATTCAGAACCAAATTTTCGAAACCAGCTGCTTAAATTTGCATCTGAGTTACTCCCATGCATCTGAGTGTCTGCCTGAATGCACAATTATAGGATTTGCATCCTTATGAAATCAAACCCAAAAAAATGACATTGGATAAGGTCCGACGCTATTGCATGGATTAAAACCTAGCTGATTCACCACAAACCAAGCTTAATTGTAAATAGTAACATGTTGAGTTAGGGAGGTGTTTAATGAGTTCTGCAGGGACAGGTGTTAGGTTTTATTAAACATATTTATTAATGGATCTGAAGGAGGGAATGGAGAGCACATAAATGAAATTCAGATGATATTGAACTTGGAGGTGGCATGAATATAATGAAGATAAATAATAGAGAGGGCTCTAGAGAGATTAGATAGGTGGTCAAAATAAAAGAAATGTGAAACACAGATGTTCAGTGCAAGGCAGAAACCTGGAAACCAGTGATGCCAAGATATTTAGGGGTGTTAGTGAACAAGTAGCCACAAATCAGAATGACCACTTCATCTCTCACCTTCCAACTGAAATGTAAAATCCACTTCTTTCACCTAACCTCCCAAAACCAAATCCACTGAAATACAACAAATACTGAAAACATCTTCTTGGCTGGGGGTGGGTGGGGGAGAGGCAGATTGTCAGGTGTCCTGGAATTTGTAAGGCACTGAAGTGATAGAAGAACTGGTGTGATAGAACTGTAATGAAGGTTAGATATGAGAAGTAGCAGCTTAAAAAGGCTTTGTGGTGCTTGAGTGCCCAGAACACAATAGAGTGTTTATGAACTTTATAGAGTTATGGCCATACTGGGTGAGACTTCCGACAGTGGCCGGTGGGAGTGAACAGAACAGGAAAATATATTGAGTGATCCATATAGTGTCATCCAGTCCCAGCTTTTAGAAGTCAGAGATTTAGGGACACCTGGAACATGGGATTGTATCCCTGACCATCTCGGCTAATAGCCACTGATGAACCTACCCGCCAGGAATGTGTTTAATTCTTTTCTAAAAACCCAGTTATACCGTGCTAGGAGTCCCAGAACTTTCACCTTTCGCAGCAACTGGGTCTATGTGTTGTAGTTGGCTTCTAACTTGGGTATTGCTCTTGGATAATGAGGCCATTCCTTTGAGGACAGATTGCTAAGGGACATAGCAAAAAACAATTCAAGGTGGTTGTTGTCACAGAACAGCTGCAGATGGTGGAGCGCTGCTTCTGGGCCCAAGGAAAAGCACTAACTGGTGAGATTGCATTGTAATGCAGGATTGGGGCGACGAGCAGTGGCTACAAAACCTTTGGATGCAAAAGGCCACATTCCTGGATCTGTGTGCCATGGTTGCCCCAACCATCCAGTGCAGTGACATCAGAATGAAAGCTATACTGACAGTTGAGAAGCAAGTGGTAATCACATTCTGGAAGCTTGCAAGGCCAGATTGCTTATTGGTCAGCAGGAAATCATTTTGGAGTTTGAAACCCACAGTGCGGGCCAGTGTCTTGCAAGTTTGTAGGGCCATTAATAACCTCTTGCTATGCAGGACAGTGACGCTGGGCAATGGACAGGACGTAGTGGATGGCTTTATAGCAAGAGGGTTTCCAAACTGCAGTAGGATGAAAAACGGCATGCCCATTCCTATTTTGGCCCCAGCCCTCCTTGCCACAGAGTACGTCAACAGAAAGGCCTGCTTTCCTGTGGTTATGCAAATGGTGGCTCACTAGGGACACTTCACCAATATCCATATGGGCTAATCAGGGAAGGTGCATGCCCCTGACATCTTTAAGAACACAGGATTGTTCAGAAAGCTACAAGCAGCGGGATTCTTTCCCAACCATCAGACTACTATTGACAATATGGAAATGCCAGTAGTGATTTTGGGGTTCCCAGCCTACCACTTACTCCAGGGGTTGTGTCCTGCATAATATCTGTGATGCAACGGCGGAGAAGCTGCCAGCAGGGTAGAGGGCTGAGGTGGAGTGGCTGTCTAAGTTTGAACAGCCAGACACAAGTGCTGTTATGCAAGCTCAGTGTGGGAGTATGTTGTTGAGGGAGGCTTTGAAAGAGTACTTTAACGGTCAGCCACATTACCGTTCTGTACTGGACTGTTCTGTGGGGCTGAAGCGTTGGGTGCTGCTAGGAACTGTGTAGTGCTCGCTGGCCATCTGTAACTGTGTGTGTACTGAAGCTATGAATTAAGAGGTGCTCGTCGTACATTTATAAATGACTGCACCTTTATAAGTACCATGTGCTTTAAGTACCACTGTGCATTCAGTGATAGGTGTGGTGAACTAATAAAGATCATTATTTTATTTTAAAAAATATAAATGTATTGAGTGGCCTAATCAGGGCAGAAAAACTGTGCAAAAAAACAGGCAAGGCAGTATAAACTTTAAACATAAATTAACAGAATGGGACTATGAAATTGGAAAGGCAGCAAACATTTCTATCCATTTCAGTGCACAAACTTAGTTAATTGTGGCTACTCATTCACCTGCCATGGTTCTCACAGTTCCCTGGATGTGAATCTGTGGTTTTTCTTGCAGTCTCCCGGCATGGAGTGGCAGGGGTATGGTGCGGCCCATGATGCCACTTGGAATGCTGGGGTGGGGGTGGGGGTAGCTGCTAGCAGGTTTGGACAAGTAGGTCGGACAGGGTCTGCAGCATGTGTTTGCTGTCTGAGAAGACCCATTATGTCCTGGTGCATCTCCCAGTCCCACTGCAGGGCTCTACTGCGTGGTACGTTATAACTGGGATATTACACTGTTTACAGCCTTTGAGGAGAAAGCAAAGCAGGAGGTCTGACTTCCTGGGGAACTCCTGTGCAACCTGGAAAACCCCTGGTTAGGAGAGGAAGAGATGTGGGTCTCTGCCCAAGGGAAGTGACTGCTGAGGGGCTGAGAGCCTGGAGTGGATGCCCTTGCTGGATTATGACGGGGGAATACATGAGCAGTTGCCCTAAAGTATGACATAGGTAAAGAAATTCTACTTCAATAAAGACACTTAAAGTAATTGAATCTTCTGCTTCAGGACGTCCTCTGTTAATGGGGTCAGTCAGGAATTTGCATGCAGTTGACCAGCTTTGTTAGGTTTTTTTCTTTTTCTTTCTGAAGCAGAAGATATTGGTGGTTGCCAAGGGCAGGATAACTGACTTGATGGACCAATGGTCTGATCCAATGTGACAATCTGAGCATGGAGTGTACTGTTTGGGCTGCATGTTCAGAGGCTTTGTGGCATGTGCAGGAAGATGATTGCACTGGCCAGATCACATCAGGAATATTGTGTTAGTTCCAGACACTTAATATCATGAAGAATTCAAGGGGATGTATATGTCTCGCACTACTATGGGGAGGGTAAATGTCTTGACTATTTTAAAGGTGTAAACAAGAGGAAGAGGAACTGTTTGGGGTGTAACTAGAAATAATGGGCTAACAGGCATACCATCTACTTTGTCTGTAGTTGCAAGTAACATGTAAAATCACTGCCACTGAAATCTCTCTCTAGTATCCTGGTGTTTCTCTTGGTTTTGTTTCCATACCATGTGCATTTGCCTGCACTCTAGTCTTGGGAGAAACCCAAGAAAGACAGTCTGACTTGCTGGCTGTCCCTGTGCTTGGGGGTGGAAGTGTTTTGTGAGTGGAGGCACTGCAGCTGCCCCTGTATCCCTTGTACAGAGGGTGTAAGGGCAGAAGTGTGTGTCTGGCTGTGAGAGTCCCTTTTTGTTTTCTCTTTCCCAGAACTATCCTTAATGTCTTTCGAGGAACTGCTGCAGCTGCGGAACAGTGTTGGAACCAAAGCGTATCAGCAGATGACTAGTGGGAAGAAGCCATTGAACCATACAAAACCTAGGACAAAGCAACGGCCCAGCAAACAGGGGTAAAGGTGTTCCAGAGCCCTTTCTCTGCAGACAGAAGTGTATGTATGTGCTGCCTGGGATCCTCAGAGTGTCTTCTGTGCCAGGCAGGTGGATCAGACCCTCTAGCATGGCACACAAAAGAGATCCTTTGTCATAATGTTTCCTTTGGGAATGGTCCATCCCTTTGCCACTTGCCAGCCATGACTTTGAACTCAGCAAAAGTGTTTGTCAAGATAGCTCTTAGTTCCTAACCAACACTTCCTGCTGAGACACTCGTCCTGCCTGTGTCTCTGCTATCCTTACTGCAGGTGCTTTGCAGCCCCTCAGATTGAGAGATGCTTTTAACACTTCCCATGCTCACCTTTTGTTGTCTCTTCTGAGCTGTCCATAGTTCTCTTTAAATCTTAACTGAGTCCCTTCAGTCACTGAACCATTCTTCTTACTGTTTTCTGAACTCCTTCCAGCTTGCCAATATCGTTCTGGTAACGAGGTGCCCACAGCTGAGCACATTATTCCAAGTACAGTTAGAGCTATCTAAAGAGGAGCTATCCCTCCTGCTCCGTGGCCGGATGTAGCCCCAAATTGCTTTTTCCCCTCTGCAGCCTCTCACAGCTGCATTTTTTCCAAGTTAAATTTCCTCTTGTTAATTTCTGTCCAAATTTGTCAGCACTGGTGTTCACAGCTCCTCCCAGTTGAATATATTCTGGGGTGTCATCAATGTGATGATTAGTGGAGATATGAAATAATACAAGACCTAAACAGATTGCTACAGTCCCTCACCAGACACCTCCCCCCAGCTTTATACATTACCATGTGTCATTACCCTTGATTTGTGGTCCTGAAGCCAGTTTTCAGTCCGAGTAAGTGTCATATCCAAGGTGATTCAAACAGACTGCCTCCCCACTCTGTTTCATCAGCATTCTTTCATCTAGTTCTAAACCTCAGATGAAAACCTCTCTTCCCCCTTACAGGGATGGTGAGAATATTTTGTACTTCTGTTTTGCCTTCTACCTGAGGATCTTGGAGCTTTACAGACAATCCAGTATGCCTCATAAAACATCTGTGCCTCTGCTATTATGGAGTATTTATCTCTAGTTATTGCTGATGCTCCAAAGCCTTTTGAGGAATGCTTCATACAAAAGCCCCCAGGCTGCTAAAGTCCTTTGGTATGTTTGTGTTCTGAAAGGAACCTTCCTAAAAGGTCTGCCAGGGAAATCCATCAGAGTTCTGCTGATTTCAGTGGAGCACTGTAGAATGAAGTGCTGCACACTTGTTCAAAGGGTAGCAGTCCCTGCCAAATCACCTGTCATGAAAATACAAAGAAATGCACTGAGCGGGGCTTGAAAAATGTGTAGTAGAAGAAAGGGTGGGGGTCTCCAGGGAGCTGCTGGGGCAACACTCTGGTGAGGAGCCAAGCTGCTGGATGTGGGGCTAGTGCTGGTGCTCCTAGCAGGGTACTATCATGGGACTGTGCTTGGGACTTCCTCTCTTGTATTGTCTATGGCTAGGAAATGTCTGAATTTGATAGATGCCAGATGGGGGATGTCCTTCTCTCTTCCAGCAGGGAGATCATTTACTCTCTCTCCTCGCCCCCCACCCCCACATGCCTGTAAGCCTCCTGATTGTCCAGGGCTGCAGGGACTGTTACTCTTTCCTTCATGCAGCCCCCATTATTTGCATCCTCTTTTCTTGTGAATAGCTCCAAATCCTGCCTCTGCTTTTTGGGAGAAAGTACTGTCTGAGCTGCAGCAAAGCAAAATTGACCTGACTTGTTAGTTTCACTGCTGAACATTGTCATATTTGGATTTCAGGAAAGCGTTGGATGCAGTGTCTCAAAATCTGACCTTTCTGTGGCACGCCCAGATTGTTTACACTCTTTCGGCTACCTGTCAAAGGATAATGGTACATGGCAATGTATGACATTGAGGGGAGGTGTCCAGTGAGAGATGCTGCTGGGATTGGGCTATGTCCAGTCTAATTTACAAACATCTTAAGAGAGACTAAACAGCACTCATGTCGCTTGCTGATGATGTTGAATTGGGGGGAACCTCAAATACCATTGAGGACAGAAGTGATACAGAGGGAGCAAAGGTGATTTGAAAAACTGTCAGAAAACAACAAAATGTGATTGATTTTGGAGAAGATAATCCAAAATCCCTGGTAAGCAGTAATGAGGAAAATGTGTTGGGGCGATAGTGCATGGCTAATGAGACATGACCCTTTAACATGATATGGCAGCAAAATTAGCAAGTGTGGTTTTGGACTGCATACACAAAGGTGAGTAGCAGGGAGAATATAAGAATGGCCATAGTGGGTCCTTGCAGCCCAGTATCCTGTAATCTGACATAGGTGCCAGATGTTTCAAAAGGAATGAACAGAATAAGGCAATTTATCGAGTGATCCGCCCGTTGTCCAGTCCCAGTTTCTGGCAGGCAGAGATTTATGGATACCCAGAGCATGAGGTTGCATCTCTGACCATCTTGACTAATAGCTATTGATAGAGCTATCCTCCGTGAACGTATCTAATTCTTTTTTGAATCCAGTTATACTGGGTGGGAGGCAGTGGTCCTCTTTGTACAGTTCTGGTGGGATTTAGAATATCTAATACAGTTCTAGGCACTTCATTATTAGCAAGATGGGAATTTAGAAAAAAAAGCAGTAGAAATGATGAGGGTCTGGAGGAATGTATTAATGAACACTGATTATAATAGCTGTGTGTGCTTAAATTAATATCTGGTCAACTATGGCTAAGGGGGCGAGGGACCACATGTCTACAAATACTTTCATAAATGCTAAGATGAAAAGGGACCATTATGATAATCTAGTCTGACTTGTATAGCACAGGGCAGAGAACCTCACCCAATGATTTCTGCATCAGGCCCATGACTTATGATTGAGCTAGAGCATGTTGTTTTAGAAAGACATTCCGTCTTGTTTGAAAGACTTCAAGTGATGAAGATACTATATCATCTCTTAGTAAGTTGTTCCAGTGGTGGCTTACCCTCACTGTTCAAAATGCACCTTATTTCTAGTCTGGACGTATCTAGTTCAGTTTCCAGCTATAGTCTCCAGAAGAGAAGAATGAGGGGGGATTTGATAGCTGCTTTCAACTACCTGAAGGGGGGGTCCAAAGAGGATGGAACTCGGCTGTTCTCAGTGGTGGCAGATGACAGAACAAGGAGCAATGGTCTCAAGTTGCAGTGGGGGAGGTCTAGGTTGGATATTAGGAAACACTATTTCACTAGGAGGGTGGTGAAGCACTGGAATGCGTTACCTAGGAAGGTGGTGGAATCTCCTTCCTTGGAGGTTTTTAAGGCCCAGCTTGACAAAGCCCTGGCTGGGATGATTTAGTTGGGAATTGGTCCTGCTTTGAGCAGGGGGTTGGACTAGATGACCTCCTGAGGTCCCTTCCAACCCTGATATTCTGTGATTCTATGATCTTGTTCTGCCTTTGTCTGCTAGGTTAAAAAACCCTATACCATCAAATCTTCTTTCCATATAGGTTCTTGCAGATTGTGATCAAGTCACCTCTTAATTAAATAGATTGAGCTCCTTTAGTTTCTAACTATAGGGCAGGTTTTCCAGACTTTGATGCATCCTTGTGGCTTTTTTCTGAACCCTCTCTGATTTGCGAGCATCTTTTTTAAGGTGTGGACTCCAGAACTGGACACAGTATCCAATAACAGTCTCATCAGTGGTAATACTACCACTCCCTGCTTCTACTCTGTATTCCCCTGTTTTCCATCCAAGGATTGTGATAGCACTTTTAGCCACGGCATCGCACTGGGAGTTCATGTTCCGTTTCCACCATGGCCCCTAAATCCTTTTCAGAGTCTCTTTACAGGATACAGACCTTCATCCTGTAAGTGTGACATATTCCCATGGTTCCTAGATGTCTGACCTTGCATTTGGCTGTATTAAAAAGGCAAGATCTAGTGAGCCCAGCTGCCCAAGCAATCTAGATAGCTTTCTAGAGCTGACCTATCTGTCTCTGTTATTTACCACTCTGCCAGCGTGATTTTTGTAATCTTCTTCATTGATAGATATTGAATAGTATTGGGCCGAGAACACCAGGGAGGGAGAAGGATTATTTAATGTGTGTATAAGGGCCATGTTTACGTAGGTATCATGGGATGAAATTAAGCAAAGGAGACTGTCAGGTGATTGAGCAATAAATTATTTCACATTGTTCCTAGGGAAGCTATAGAAACTCCATTCCTTAGGAAATATTTTAAAACTAGCCTGGACAAAGCCCTGGAAAACATACTGTGGGGAGTTCTCCTGCCCTGGCTCTGAGGATGGTGGTCTGAAGGCAGGTGTATGTGAGAGGTGCAGGTGGTGAATGGACTGCACAGAGCAAACCTCCCCAGTTTTCTTTGATTGTTCTGGGTGACTGGAGAAGCAGTGGTCTTTCTCTATGCTGAGTGGTAGCAAACTGTCAGCAATCAGAGTCTGACCTGGCCAGTCCTGTCTCCTCCTTTCTCTAACATATGTGTTTCTCTCAGGCCACTGGAGATTTCTGCCAAGAAACCGGTCCCCTTTCTACGACAAGTGGTCTCTGTTAAAAAGACGGTAAGTGCTCTTTCCCAGGTTAGCAGTCGGTTCTTTTGGGGGCTGATGAGGGACACAAGATGCGTGTGGAGAGACAGCATAAATGGACTGATGAAGGGAATGAGACCCAGGTGGTGGTCTGGGGGAAAGGTATGGACCCACAGACTTCTGAGGCAGTCAAGGAGCAGGCTGTGAGGCGCATCCCCTTGTGAGTACAGGAGAGTTTGGTGCTGCCAGCGGATATGTGGAGGAAATGGTGCTTCCAGCTAGTCCTAGATTTTTAGATTCCAAGGCCAGAGGGACCACTGTGATCATCTAATCTAACCTCGTGCATTAGGCCATAGGATTGCCCTGGATGAGATCCTGTTGGAACTAGAGCTGGTCATTTGGAAAAACCTCCAATCATGATTTTAAAATTGCCAGTGATGGAGACTCTAACTGACTGACTGATAGGTCTCAAAATGTAATTGTGAGCAGGGAATCATCAAGTGGCTGTGTTTCTAGTGGGGTCCCACAGTGATCGGTTCTTGGCCCTGGGCTATTTAAAATCTTTATTAGTGACCTGGAAGAAAACATAAACTCACCACTGATAAAGTTTGCAGATGACACAGAAACTGGGGGAGTTGTAAATAATGAAGAGGACGGGTCACTGCTTCAGAGTGATCTGGATGACTGGTAAACTGGGCACAAGCAAACTATGCATGTTAATATGGCTAACGTATGCATCTAGGAACACAGTATGTAGGGCGGACACACCCCCACCCACCCCGTATCCTGGGAAGCTGCAACTCTGAAAAAGATCTGGGGATCCTGGTGGGTAAGCAGCTGAATACGAGGTCCGTGTGATGCAGTGACCAAAAGGGCTAATGGGCTCCTGGGTTGCCCAAATGGGACTCTCGAGTGGGAGCAGTGGTAATTTTCTCTCTGTATTTGGCACTGGTGCGACTGCTGCTGGGATGCTGTGTCCAGTTCCGGTGCCCACAGTTCAGGACGGATGTTGATAAATTGGAGAGGGGTCAGAGAAGAGCCACGAGAATGATTAAAGGGCTAGAAAACCTGCCTGATAGGATCGATTGAGCTTCTGGAGCCTATTTCGGTTAACAAAGAGAAACTTAATCCTTTAAACGTTCTCGTGGCTCTTCTCTGACCCCTCTCCAGTTTATCAACATTCTTCTTGAACTGTGGGCACCAGAACTGGACCCAGGATTCCAGCAGCGGTCGCACCAGTGCCAAACACAGAGGTAAAATAACCTCTCTGCTCCTACTCAAATTCTCCTGTTTATACATCTCAGGATCGCATTAGCCCCTTCGGCCACAGTGTTGCACTGGGAGCTCAGAGTTTAAGGCCTGAAGGGACCACCACATCATCTCATCTGATCTCCTGTCTATCACAGGCCTCCTACACCGTGAAGCACCCCCATGCTAAACCCAACAACTGAAATTAGACCAAAGTGTTACAGCCCACAGGAGACTAGACTATTAGGTGCTACAGGCAGAGAACAGGAGGGTCTGAGGTACCCTAGTGCCTGAAGCCCCCGCAATGGTAGGAAAATGGTAAGTAAGATACACCCAGATAGTCCTGGCAAGTGACCCGCACCCTACGCTGCAGAGAGAGGTGAAAACCCCCAAAGGTCACTCTCAGTCTGTGCTGGGGGGAAATTCCTTCCTGACCACAGGTGTAGCAATCAGTTAGACCCTGAGGATGTGAGCAAGAACCAACCAGCCAAGCAACTGAGAGAGAGAATGCTTGGAGCCACCTCAGAGCACCAGCCCATTGCATCCAGTGTCCCATCTCCATCTCTGGCCTTCTCTGATGCTGCAGTGGAAGGAGACAAAAAGACCGAAAAAAAGTGAGAGTAGAGAAAAATCTCTTCCTGCCTCCTGCTGGTGACCAGCGGAAGCCCTGAAGCATGGGATTTTAGAAAAATCAGAAGGGACCCCCAGGGCTGCCGAGCCTTGCCCCCCCGCCCCAATCACAAGCAACCCCCTTATACAATCACACTCCTAAATTTGTCTAGCTCTCTCAAATCTCACTAAGTAGGTTGCCCCATCGGTTCTTATTGGGACGCTGTTCCAGAACCTCACTCTACTGATGGTTAGAAATCTTCTAATTTCTAGCCTGAACTTGTTCATGGGTAGTTTATCCCCATTTGTGTGTGTGCCTATACTTTTTTTTAGCTTAAATAGCTCTTCAGCTTCCCTGACATATTTACAGAGGGTAATCCTATCCCATCTGCCTTTGTTTTGTCTCCTTTCATATGTCTCCGATCATCCTAGTAGCTCTTCTCCTCACCTGCCGCAGTTTGAATTCATCTTTCTTGAATGTGGGTGACCAGAATTCCAAATGAGGTCTGACCAGTGCCTTGTACTATGACATTTAATACTTTTCTGTCTCTACGGGAAATGCCTCGCCTGATTCATCCTAGGATTGCGTTTACCACAGCAGATTTTCTGTCCATGACCCCCAACTCATTTTCAGAGTCGCTACTTTAGAGGCCCCCATCCTGTAGGTATGGCCTGCATTCTTTGTTCCTAGATGTATGACTTTACATTTGGCCATATTAAAATACACATTTGCTTGTTCCCAGCTTATAAAGTGATCCAGATTGCTTTGTAACAGTGATCTGCCATCTTCGTTATTTACCACTTCCCTAATTTTTGTATCTGCAAACTTTATCGTTGATTTTTATGTTTTCTTCCAGATCATTGATGAAAATGTTAAATAGTGTACGACAAGAGCCCTAGATACGGGAGCTAGGACTAGGCTGAGTTAGGGAGAACAACCAAGCTGCATTCAGGCATTAGTTCTGCTCTTGGTTCTAATCCTCTGCCCCCCCCCCTTCCATTCTATGCAGGTGCAGAGAGACCCACGCTTTGATGACCTGTCTGGGGAGTACAACCCAGAAATATTTGAGAAGACGTACAGTTTCCTGAACGGTCTCAAGAAGAGGGAAAAAGAGGTGACACTATGTCCTTTGCTTGTGTTGGGGCAGAAAAGCCTGCTTCAGTGAGGCATCTTTTATAGGGCCCCATCATGCAGGCCTCAGAGGGAAAGAATGACATGCAGCAGGACTCACTGGGTATTGCTCTCTCCTGTAGATAGTTCAGAAGCAGCTGAAGAAAAGCCAGAATGTGGAGCAGCAGGAGAAACTGCAGCAGCTCCTAAAGCGCATGGTGAGTTAGTGTTTTGAGAACCAGCTTCAGCTCACTGCTCCCATGGGAGGGAGACAGCTGAGACTGGCCAACATGGAAGACTCCAGTGTGGCTAATGAGACAGGAGGTTTGCCCTGAGCACGGCCTGGACAGTCCATAACATGTTCCTGTTTTTCTTCCCAGACACAACAGGAGGAGGCTCAGAAGGAACGGCAGAGGCAGAGAGAGAAGGAGCTGGCCTTGAAGAGAGCACAGAGGGAGCAGGCCCAGCTGGGAAGGAAGCCCTTCTACCTAAAGAAATGTAAGTTCATGATGCTGCTGCTCTGTTTACACTAGGAAATGGACCTGTTGCTGACAGTTTGCCATTAACGTGTGGTCCCTGCACCTAGAGTACTAACGAGCAGATTGAAAAAAACTCATTCAATAAATAGCCATCACACCAGATCCCCCTACGCTGGTGGGGGCAATAGTGTAGGTGGGGCAAATCTGTCAGCAGCGCCATTAGAGAAGAGCAGAACAAGCATTCTACTTCGAGTGATTGCTCATGTCCATTCAACTTAGGTGTGTGCGCTCGCCACATGCACTGGTGCTGGAAGTTTTTCCCTCAGCAATATCCATAGGGCACTGCTTTGGCGCCCCCTGGAGTGGTGCGTGTATGCCGTGGCATATAGGGCGCTGCCAGCCCCCTCCACCCTCAGTTCCTTCTTGCTACCAGTGACGGTGCTGGAACTGTTGCTGCTTCAGCTAGCGCTGTTGCTTCTCGTTCGTTCAAATCCATTTACCTTTTGTATATTATTGTATATAGCTTCCCTCTAGTTTTAGTTTCCCTATTTGTTTGTTACAGACTTAGTAGGTCCCGAATGGGGCATGTCCCGGTCCCCACGCTTTAAGCCCTGTGGTTGCTGTAAAAGGCCCATGCCCATTAGCGATCCACATAACAGTTGTTTACGGTGGTTGGGCGAAGGTCACATTAGTGATAAATGCAGAATCTGCAAGTCCATCAAGCCTGGGACGAAGAAGGAGCATGACATTCACTTGAAAGTGCTCCTTATGAAGTCTGCCCTTTACCCCGATGCTGGAGCAGTGCTCCGATTCAGCGCCAAGCACCATGACGTCGGTGCGCAGCGCCCCGCCAGTACCGTCTGCAAGTCAGCACCAGTCCCCTTCTGTGGCTCCAGCCAAAAAGCCCAGAAAGATAGGGCAAGGAAGGTCTCCAGCTTCCCACAAGGGAAAGGACAAGTCTGGGGTGGACCAAGGCCCTGTCTTGGCACCTCTTCACCCCCTTGGGGATCCTGGACCCCAGTTCAGGTCGAGCAGTGTAGCCCAGCCTGCTCCCTGCCGGCTACCCGGGATTGCGACAGAGGTCCTCATCAGCTCCGTCCATGCCAGAGGCCCTGCAAGCGGCACAAGAGATTATGTCCCTCCTGGTGCTGCCCACTTCGGCCCCTGCAGGGTCCCGGTTCCCGGGTAAACCCGCGTCGGGACCACCACAGTCTCCACCTTTCCAGCAGCGCTCTCTGTCGCAGGCAACGGTCGCCCTCTCGCAGCTGACACGCTTCTGACCGCGATAGGTAGAAGCTTTGCAGCCCCATCCAGACCTCAGACAAGGGCAGAGAGGCTCGAGGCACGGCTCGTGTAATCTCCGTGGCACCGGTACCTCTCCAGGGACAGGTCGAGGGACCGACGGTACCATTCTCCGGACCATCACCGATTCCCCCAGGGTGGCATCACCGCGTGCGGCTGCATCTTTACGATGCTAAGCCCACTCTAGTTCCCGATCCCGCTCCACATTCTGGTACCGCTCATCAAGTGTGAGGTGTAGATCACCAGACCAGGGCCGCTGAGTGCCGCCGGTTGCCAAGGCCCCAATCCAGGCGCTCGTCGAGGTCAGCTAGATCCAACTCCAGGAGGAGCGACCGGTACCGAAGAGGACAGATCCACCACTCAGCCCCATCTTGGTCGCAGAGGAGCGACCGCTCGAGTTCTAGCTTGGGTTCAGAGCGAGGTTCCCTAGCTGCGGGACAAGCTCCGATACCTACGGTGCAGACTCTATTGACGGCACTGCAGCCCGCCCCATGGCCTCGGTCTCCATGGCCGGCAAGGTGGTACCCACGGGGGTTCACTCAGCCCTTGGTATCCAGAGCTTCGGAGAGATTGGCTACCTCCCTCTCCCGCCCCGCTCCAGTTCAAGAGGCCTTGGCTGCAGGCACCTCACAGGCAAAGGTGGGGATTTCCCCGAGTGGATCTGTTCGCCACCAGGCAGAACAGGAAGTGTCACCGCTTCTTCTTCAGATGGGGTCTGGGCAAGGGCTCCCTCTCCGATGCCTTCCTCCTGTCCTGGGCAGGAAGCCTGGTGCCCCCCCCCCCCCCCCCCCCCCCAATCCCGCTAGTCAGCAGGGTCCTGGTGAAAGTCAAGAGAGACAGGGCCCAAGTTATGATCGCCCCAGCGCGGCCGTGCCAACATTGGTTCGGCACACTGTTGAGCTTGGCAGCGGTTCCCCCGTGGTCCCTGCCGGACCGACCAGACCTGCTGTCACAGGACCACGGTCGCCTCTTGCTCCCCAGTCTCGCGTCTCTCCAGCTCATGGCGTGGATGCTGCGTGGTTGAAACCCGAAGAACGGACCTGTTTGGAAGGGATCCAGAAGGGTCCTGGGGAGTAGAAAACCCTCGACTAGACAGACCTACCTGGCAAAGTGGATGAGGTTCTCCTGCTGGGCAGCCAAGTGGAGCATCTCCCCCTCACGTTCTTCGGTGCAGTCGATCTTAGACTACCTGCTTCATTTGAGGAATCAGGGCCTGGCACACTTCTCTATCAGGGTGCATCTGGCAGCCATCTCTGCCTTTCATCTGCTCGTCCGGGGGCAGACGGTGTTCTCCCATGACATGACGGTCAGGTTCCTCAGAGGTCTTGAGAGACTTTTTCCTCAAGTTCGGTCCCTGGTCCCTCAGTGGGATCTCAACTTGGTTCTGTCCAGGCTCACGGGTCTGCCCTTCGAGTCTTTGGCCTTGTGCTTCCCCGTCTCACCTATCATGGAAGGTAGCTTTCCTGGTGGCGGTGATGTTGGCAAGGCGAGTCTCCGAGCTGCATGCCCTGACCTCGGAACCACCATACACGGTCTTTTATAAGGACAAGGTCCAGCTCCAGCCCCACCCGCACTTTCTTCCCAAGGTGGTGTCCACTTTCCACATGTGCCAGGGTCTTCTGCCCTAAGCCCCATGAGACTAGTGAGGAGAGGCGCCTTCACGCTTTGGACGTAAGAAGGGCTCTGGCTTTCTGCCTAGATTGGACAAAGCCTTTCTGTAGGTCGACTCAGCTTTTCATCTCTACAGCGGATAGGACGAAGGGCCTCCTGGTGTCCACACAGAGGATTTCTAACTAGATTACCTCTTGCATAAGGGCTTGTTACCAGCTAGCAGTGGCCCCGCTGCCGCCGACTGTCAGAGCCCACTCAACCAAAGCGCAGGCATCTTCAACAGCTTTCCTGGCACACTTCCCGATCCAGGACATCTGTTGAGCTGCGACGTGGTCCTCAGTCCACACGTTCACGGTCCATTTTGCCATCACTCAACAGGCCAGAGACAATGCCGGGTTCGGCAGAGCTGTATTGAAATCTACATGTCCATGAACTCCTTACCCGCCTCCATGGGTACTGCTTGAAGTCACCTAAGTTGAATGGACACGAGCAATCACTTGAAGAAGAAAAGACAGTTACCGTTTTCTGTAACTGGTGTTCTTCGAGATGTGTTGCTCATGTCCATTCCACCACCCGCCGTCCTTCCCCACTGGCAAGTAGGAACTGAGGGTGGAGGGGGCCGGCGGTGCCCTATATGCCAGGCCACTCCAGAGGGCGCCAGAGCCGGTCCCCTACAGATACTGCTGAGGGAAAAATTTCTGGCACCGGTGCATGTGGCGAGCGCACACACCTAAGTTGAATTGGCATGAGCAACACATCTCAAAGAACACCAGTTATGGAAAAAGGTAACTGTCTTTTGGCCTTCCCTAGCACTGCCATTGTGCTAAGCACATTAGACAGGGGAAGACCAATGGGTGAACCCTTCCAAAGTGACCTAGACACTTAAGAGCCTGAACCTCATTCCAAGTCAATTGGACATAAGGTGCTTTAAAAATGTTGTTCACGGTTCCTGCACCAGAGGCCTGAGAGAGGAAGGCAGAGCCCATAGATGAGGCACTTGACTGGGATTCAGGAGATCTGGCTCAGTTCCCTGCTCTGTCACTGACTGCTTGTGCCTTTTCATCTCGCTGTGCCTCAATTCCCCACCTGTACCATGGGACTAATAGCTCTTTGGGGAAGGGCCTGTCCTTTAGTTTGTGTATGTACAGTGCCTAGCACAATGGGGCCCTGGTGTCAGCTGGGGCCTCTGGGCGTAATGGTAGTATTACTATGAACAGTGTAAGCCTAAACGGGTGGGAGGGGGGTGGTAGCCAAGTGGGGCAGCACCTTGCTCCTGGATTTTGCATGTGTCCAGCACTGTTGTGTATAGATGATGGGGCAGGAGGATCATGGGCTGTCTGGAAGAAACATGTCGTCACAAGGGACGTGAAAAACAAGAGGGTGGAGCCATGGGCCAGGGTTAGGGAATGGGCTGCAGGTGGATAGGGCAGAGCAGAAACGGATCCTGAGAGGGTTGTGCTGGTTTGGAGTAAACACCACCTTGTCCTTTGGCATTCCACAGCTGAGAAGTGGAAATTGGACCTGGCTGAGAAGTACAAAGTGCTGAAGGGGAGCGGGAAGCTAGAGAGCTTCCTAAGCAAGAAGAGGAAGAGGAACGCCATTAAGGACAAGCGCAGACTGCCCTTCCGGAAGAACATGTGACTTCTGGGTGGGTGGAGCCGGCAACCAGCTCTTTGAGTGATGGATATCGGATGGTGGGATTTTAGCCTCTTCTGATGGAGAGCTGGGCTTTGGATTGTGACTACAGCCAGCAGCCCCACTTCCTGACTGCCTCAAGTCTGTCCTGCATCTCTTTAGCATCGGAACCAAGGACTGTGTCCGTCCATCTAGACAGAGTCTGAGCAGAATAAAGTTCTGACCCAGGCCTGCACAAGGCCACCTCGAATCTTCCATAAGGTCAAACCTTATCTATAATTCTGTGTCCATACAGCAGGGGAGTCCAATAAGGGGAGCTCTGTGCTTCACAAAGCACGCCTCCACTTTGCAGACAAATTCAGCAGAATTGGAGGGGGCTTTGCAGGGACACAAGGGGAAAAAACAGAATGAAGAATCATGCTGATTGTGCTCAATTGATCCTGCGTTACTTATGCACCCCAGAGCTGGTGCTCTTTCCTGTGGTCATGGTTGACTTCTTGTAACATCACCACATTGTCTTAATGTAACTTCAGCCAGTAGGGGGAAAATGGTAAGTCACAAATCCTAATGGAACTCTTATTACAGGGTGGAAAAAATCAACTAGGCTACGGCAAAATTGCAAGTACTGTACAGTCTCACTCCACAGCAAGCTTATAAAATCATGACTAGAGTGGAGAAAGTGAATAAGGAAGTGTTGTTTACACATGAACCAGGGGTCACCTAATGAAATTAATAGGCAGCAGGTTTAAAACAAACATAAGGAAGTTCTTCACCCAATGCACAGTCAACCTGTGGAACTCGTTTTCAGGGGATGTTGTGAAGACCAAAAGTATTACTGGGCTTAAAAAAAAAAATAGATTAAGTTACAGAGGATAGGTCCATCAGTGGCTATTAGCCAAGATGATCAGAGATGCAACCCCATGCTCTGTCTCTCCCTAAACCTCTGACTGCCAGAAGCTGGGACTGGATGACAGGAGATGAATCAGTCGATAATTACCCTGTTCTGTTTATTGCCTCTGAAGCATTTGGCATGGGCCACAGCCAGAGACAGGATACTGGGTTAGATGGACCATTGGTTTGACCCTGTATGGCTGTTTTTACGGCCTGAATCCTGCAGCAAACTCCCCCTGCATTCCACAGTTACTTGAGTGCAGGATGGTGGAGATTCTATGGTAGCTTCAGCTACCTTCAGAACCCCTCCAGGTTTCTGTGCATCACTAGTGTTGCTGAAACTATGTACGTCACATAAGTTAAAAATTAGCTGCCACCTCCTACGGTTGTGCTGTAAGTCACGTGCCCTACATCCCAGAGCCCTGGATAGAACCTGGGTCCCAGGCCACTTCCTTAAGTATAGCACCATCCCTTTTCTATAGGCAGTGCCCTTCTGCATTTGCTACACAGAAATTCCATCGTAGGCCACTGCTTGCTTGGCCAGCCAGCTGGGTCTCCCCACTGGGTAGACATGGTGGTGCTGAAGCAGCCCTGTTGCACCGACAGCGCTGCCAAGCACAGACACGTGGCCCACTCTTTCAGCGTGGCGAAGGGTTGGTGGTGGTACATGGCAGGAGCTGGGTTCTATTGCTGGCTTTGCCAGAGGTGATGTTGGCTCAGGCCCCTGGCCTAAGAAGTGCCAGTACAATCTGACTTTGGGGGGGGTCCAGTCTGGAGAGGATGCAGAATTCTACTTTAAACAAATTTCGCTTTAACTTCCAAAATACTGGTAAAACCAATGTTTTGTCTCATGGAACCATAACAGCCTGCCTACCTCCCTGCATCAGCAGTGGGGATACCACTCACTCACACGCACACGCCCTCTCCCCTTCGGGTGAACACACCTTTAACAATTGGGTGAACAGTGTTTTTCTAGACAGCCGGAGAATGGTGGGAATGGTGACTCCTGTGGTCTATTCCTGACATGGGGCCTTAGTGTGGTCTAGTGGTTACAGACAGGCTGCCCAAGCACTCTGTTTGTACATTCAGTCTGAAAAGTAGTGTGGGTAAGTGGATGAGTCTTGGATTTTAGTCCCTGCTGTGGTGATCTTGTGCAACCTCTCAGATAAGAGGAAGGGTAGTTGTCTCCCTCCAGGGTACGAGGCCTTGCTCAATAATAAGGACTGACAGGTACATAGAAGCACCAGCAGCCAGTGGAAGAGGTGAGTTAAATTCATGGTCACCTGGTTTACAGTCCAGTGCACTTTCCCCAAGGCTAAATGGCATTTTGTGTGTGCCCCACCCCCACTGGGAGCCATAGGAGAATGTACCACAGTGTAGACCCAAAAGCATGGCCTAGCCTGCACGTTTGAAATATTTGACTACTGCTGGACACGAAGGCACCAGGGCCCTCACAGTAATATCAGTTCTAAGGTAAGAAGCCTCAGGCTGTCCAGTAATCCAGCCTTCCACCCCTCCCTTCCAGCTGCGAGCAAAAGAGCATGAGAACACTCCCAGTTATAAAAACAACCTCAAATTTCTAGTCTGAATTTGTCTGGCTGCAGCTCCCAGCCATTGATCGTGTGCTGCCTTTGCCACGGTAAAGAGCCCCCTGCTACCAGAAATCTTTCCCCAGGTGAATGCTTAGACTGTGATCAAATCATCTCAGCGTTCTCTTGGGCAAACTAAACTAATCTCTTACTAGGAGGCAGGTTTTCCACATCTCAAATCATCCTTGTTGCTCTTATGAACTTAGTTCAGTTCCTCAATGCCCTTTTTGACGTATGGACCCTGAAACTGGGAATCTCAGTAACAATGATCTCCAATCTTATCCTCCCCTGCCCCACGCTCTTCCTCAGACCCTGTTTCTAGCCAGTGTGACTAGGTATGTAGATTTTAGAAAGAATGCAAACAAACCTTTTTGCCCCTTAGCAGTGGTGTGACTGCTTATTCACTGCCTTCCTGTTACCTCCAGTATCACCCAGTGAGAAAATACACTGGTCTTTGGGGATCACGGCTCTTTCTGGTGTTTCTCGCCCCTATCTCTGTCTTGGTTCTTCTCCCTAGTGTTTCCCTAGCTGCAGCCACTCCCAAGTTCCTCCACATGGCCTCCACTCCCAGCCCTTGGCCCTGTTCCTTTAGCTGAAATGATCAGGTAGTTCACGCTGATGTTTAAAGTCCCATTCTAAGGTTTTGAAGTTGCCACCCTAGAAGCTCAAGGGGGGAGACCAGAGTTCAGCCTGCTGACGTGTTTTCAGTGTGACCTTCGCAACCTTGAGAAGTGGAAGCAGAGAGTCTCTATGACCTGACAGCCCCCTGAAGGCAGGTGTGTAAACCTTTAATTACAAAGAGCCAGCCATGGCACCACTGCAGGAATGAAACGCCCTGAGTGGTTCTCCTGCAGTGCCAGGGTGGGCATGGCCAGAGATCTGCCACCCCCTCTCCTCTCCATGGAGTCGGCAGTTCCTGTCCCCAGGAATGTCCCTAACCCTGAGCCCAGGGCCGTTCCAGCTGCCACGTCCGTGCCTAACCTCCCTCCCCCACTGTTTTAATCCCCACTCCCCTGGCCCTGCTTGATTCCCCCCCCCCCCACACACACACACACGTTTAACCCTCACTTCCCTGGCGCCCTGCCCCTCTCCACAGGATTAAATTCCCACTGCCCAGGCCCTGTGTAACATCCTCACCCAACCCTGGCCATTTAACCCCGGCTGCCCTGGCACTATCTGATACTCCCTCTGTGCTGGCACTGCTACTTCCTTCCCCAGATGTGTGTAACCCCCTGCTCTCCTGGCACAGCAGAACCCCCACATGCTCGGGCGCTTACCCTGCTGCCCTGGGGCTGCCCAACTCCCCCTTCCAGCTGTCTTTTCTCACAAGCCTTTCTGAATTTTACTGACCAAACCAACTTCCTGTCCTCAGGAGCTCCACTAGCTCTGCTCTGCCCTCTCCAGCTAATCATGTGTCCTGGGGACCCCAGCCTCCCTTCCCCCATCAGGAAGGTCTCCCCACGCCTATTGCTCCTGACATTTTGCCCATGTGGTTTGGGGCCAGGGAAGGGTTTGGAGGCGGGATAGGAGGGGACGTGAACAAGTGGCTTCTGAGATTTAACATTGTTCTAATGCTCTGCTGGCAGGCCACAGCTGCGGGGAGCTGGCCTAGAAACCTCACAGGGGGTTCCTGATATATTCTGCACAGGAACCTCCCTGGGCCGCTCTGCTTGTTTTAGGAGGCACTAGCTCTGCAGGGCAGAATATTTGGCTGCGTGGGCAGATCACGGGGGATTGTCTGATGGTCGTGCAGGGCGGGGAGTGCTGGCCCAGTCGTAAACCGCATTTGCTGGACTGCTCAGCTTCAGGGCCTACAACGCTCGCACCAGTGGGTTTGGGTTGCATCGGGCGTTGTCTTGTTTTCCGCTAACGGACACAGCTGGAACTATAGCAGATAACAGCACAGCAACCCGAGCGTTAAATATTAGCAATTGGAGGCCGTTCAAACAGAGGCATGTTTAATTGCTTCCTAACAGAAGTCCTAGCCAAAAAACAACCTGCGATTGTGCTTTTCCAAATGACACAACAAAGGTTTGGTGTTTGTGTCTCACTCTCTCCAGAGCAAACCTGCTCAGCTTACAGGGAAAAGAGAGGGGTTTTCTAACCACCACCAGCATAAACGCCACCTGAAATGTGACAGCACAGCTGGGTTCTTTCTGACCCAACCTGCCCCACAGCAGAGAGGTTCTGCAATCTGTGGATGGTATGCCAGCTAGAAAATAGAATCAAAGCCTCTCTCGCAGAGCTAATGATATCTTAGGTACAAGCAATCATGACTAGATCACATTTATAATGTGCAGATAGAATAAAGGCCAAACCGGCACTATAGATACATGTGGTGCTTTAAAAGGGCAAGTTTCACCCATGCAGTCATGAGCCAAATCAGCTGGCAGGAACATCTAATACGTGTCACACCCATCCTTCAGTCCCTACGGTAGCCTGAGCTAGCGACAAACCCAGCATTGTTCAAGACTGGGAAGAAAGAAACTACCTCTCTGGGCTATGCTTTAGGGAAGGGCCAAGTCTGGCCCCTGGTGGGTGAAATCCAAGCCCTCACAGCATGCCTATACCCACCGTGAAGAAGCAAGTCAGACAGGTTTGGGGGCTTGCAGAAAGTGAAAGAACTCCTGGGTAAAGAGCTTGTCCTGTGCAGTCCCGGTGCCACAGGAGAATTCATTTTACAGAGCAACGCTTCGGCCGTGGGACTGGGCGCTGTCTTGTCCCAGGAAGCAAACGGAGAGGAACACCCAGTACTCTCCTCGAGCCGCATGGGAACAAGCATAGTCCATTATAAAAAAGGCGGGTCTCGCTGTGAAATGGGCCATGGCCTCTCTGATATTACCTCCTGGGGAAGCCATTCAAGCTTCTTACCTACTGCACCCCCCTGAGGTGGTTGAACACCATGAAGGACGCAACCTCCTGGCTTGGGCGCTGGTCCCTGTCTCTCCAGCCATACACCTTCAACATTCAACATAGAGCCAGAAAAGCTCACCAAAATGCTGACCCTTGCTCCGGGGAGCAGTCCGATGGTCCTGGCTCCCTGGGTTCCATCTTTGGGGGGGGGGTGCATGATGGGGTATACAAGCCCCACACTGGGCAACAAGGGGTGAAGTAGCTGCTCTGGGCTCAGTCCTGCCCCGCTGCACCTGCAGGAGATGCGCGGGCTGGAGGAGGAGTTAAAAGGGAGCAGAACAGCTCCCCTGTGGGCAGGCCAGTGACGAGAGGTTCTGCAGCTCTCAGCACTTGAGGGAAGGCAGGATCTCCCCCAGCCACAGCTGCCCAAAGGTCCCTCCTTGGGGGAAGGGCGGACCAACGTCTGATGGACCCTGCGCAGGAGGCATTGCCCCCTTTCTCCTACTACCCCAGTCAGTGCTGATTCCCCGGCTGTGGTTAGGGACTGGCCCTGAAGGGGAGAGACTGGGAACTGACCTGGCCCAAGGCACAAGAGGGAGAGAGCTGCCACGCCATGCCTGGCCACGAAGAGGTGCCATGTGGTGAGCTGATGCCTCTCTGCTGTTAGACTGGGAGCTTTGGGCAATAGCAGGGTGGTAGGAAGTGGCAATCTCCACAACCAAAACTGCCCCTCACCCCACCCCTGCGTATTGAAGGGACTAAACCCCTGACCACTAGGCAATGCTCCCTAGGGGCCAAGACCATCACAGGGCTACAGGCATAAAGGTAATGGTCCCAATACAGATCCCAGGGGCATGATGGAGGGATGAGCCCTGGACTGTCCCCGGGAGGCTAGTGCGTGAGCCTCACACGACTCCCTTCATGCACCACAGGCCTGACCTGCCCGACACTGCACTCTTCCACTCCTGCAGCCCTGCACAGCAGGCTTGATCCAGCCTCCTGCAGCCACTACTTAGGGACATGCACCCCAGCAGCGTTTGCCAGCTCAGCCAGTCATGCAGGGCCAGGGTGGGGAAGCAGGACAGGGTCAGGTGAGGGGCTGTCCTCTTTATTCCAGCTGAGGGAGAGCCCCTTCTTTCCTGCCCCAGCACCAGCTCCTTTCCCTGCTAACTGAGGCCTTGTTGCCTGTTGGCCTGACTAATTCAATCTGCCCCATCTGTTTCCTTCCAGCCCTTGGGGGAATCCCTTCTCCAGCTGAAAGGTCCTACCTTGGCAGCTGGTGTGCCAGACACCTGTGGGCCTCTGCCTCCAGCGGAGCAGGCTGGGCTGGGTCAGGCCCCCGGTCCAATGGGTGGTGCAGTGCTGGCTGCAGAGGGGATTTGGGTTTTGCTTTGCTCACATGCCGTTGGCATCCCTGAGTTCCAGATGCCTGAGTCGGGCCCCAGCCAGCTGGAGCTGGCCTTCAGTGTCAGGAGAGGCGAAAGCACAGTAAATTGGGGGCCGTGATTTGCCTTCTGGTTTGGAGCATGTTGGAGAGGCAGGAGCGGGAAGATGGTTTCAAGCTTTCCTTCCCAGCCAGGCGGGCTAGAAACGGCCTCCTCCTTGTAATGAAAGCTGCGGTTCTGAGGGTACCCCAGCACCCACAGTTGGCATGCATCACTGCCACCTGGGGGCGTGTCCATCGGCCAGGGCCTGGCCCAGCACCGCATCACCAGCGGCACTCGGCTGGAGCGGGGACAGCTCTGTGGGAGTTGGGCGCTGTGCCCAGGGGCAGGGGAATGGCGGCAGGGCTGGCTGAGCAGGGGAATGGCTGGGCTGAACGCTGCCCCTGTGCAGAGCAGCCGTGCGAGTCCCTTCCTAGCTCTTGGACGGTCTGCTAGTGCGATGCGTGTGCAGATTCAGATGGGCCTGTTCTGCCCCAGCTGCAGAGCACCTCGTGTGAGGGCTGTGTGCACCCATTTCACTAGTGACTTACCAGTGGCAGCCCCCTTGCATGCACCCTGCCACATGCCTCCCCTCTGCAGTGAGGACAGAGGTGGGCTGCTCCCCCTGTGCCAGGGATAGGGTTAACAGCACCGGGGCTGGGCTCCCCATCACTGTCAGTGTGCAGCCACTAACCACGTAGGGGGGCGGGCACTGTGCTTTGTATTCCGCTCACGAGTGAGTGGCTAATTGGTGAGATGGATGAGTCTCGTGTGGCTCTGCCTTGGGCACCTGCTGCTGCCTCTCTCTGTTTGTGCTCCAGCCCTGCCAGCCTGGAGAGATGAGGGCTGTCCCGAGCTGCTGGCTGGCCTTCCCTGCTCCCAGGGGTGCAATTCCTCCTGCTCAGGCTGGCACTGAGCCTCCTGCGGTAGAGACCTAGAGATCTCAGGCTAGATGGCTGCATGAGAGAGAGAGAACTGGGTCTCCTGCTAACCAGACCGCATCTCCATGGAAACAAATAACCAGGGAACAAGCAGGGGGGTGAGAGCTCAGCTGTCCCAGGGGTCAGCAGAAGATGGGGATGGTGGGAGGGGGGAAGGCTCTGGGACTGAGCCATGGGCTGCAGGGAATGTGACAATTCATGTTACTGAGCATCTCCCCAAGGCCTGGCCCAGCTCGAAGCTGGAGCTGGAGTCCGGCAGGATCTTCCCAGGATGTGGCAGGGAGCCCATGGAAGAGCTGTAGAGGCTGCGTTTCCAGCTCCTGTGTCTCCAAGACTTGGGACTTGCCCAGAGCCCTGGCCGGAGGCTGGGCGGCTATAGCAAAGCTGCTAATGAGATGACTTATGGATGTGCAAGTGCTGGACCCTGCACAAAGGGTTAAATGCTGACACCTGGCCCAAGGGGGCTTTGATAAAGTGGGAATATTTGTATGAGTCCTGTTTGTGCCCCAGTTTATTTTATATAATGCACTGTTACCCAGTGGTGGGAAGGGTCTGTTTGCTCCCAGCGCAGGCTAAGAGACACGGGGATACGTGGCGCTTAGCGCTCTCTGGGGCTTGGTGAGATGCATGAATCCCGGCAGAGAGGACACGTCTCCCTCAGGGTCTGTCTCAGCTGGACTCGCTGGACGGAGCTCACGCTGTGAAGCAGGGTGCCGTCGGCCCAGAGGTCCTGTCTAAGGAGGAGGTGAAGCCGTGTGGCTCACCTGGAGGAAGAGCAAGACCCCTAGGGGGTCTGGCACACCGCAGGGGTTCCTCCTAGAGACTGTTCCAAAGCTGGGGCCGTAGCACCAATGCTGGGGACGGTTGTTAATGGGATCCTGGGGGATTTAGCAGAGGAGCTGCCTCCAGTGGGCACTGGCTCTAGTCATGTCCACCTGAAGCCCCTTGGCTTGCAGAGCATCTGGCCCCGAGGAGGGTTAAGGGCCAGACCAGGTGGAACTGGGCCATGCCATCCGGGGCTGGTAGGCTAAGCAGTTCCCCCGGTGGAACGGACAGGGCCCAGCCAGCAGAGATGAATGGAGTGTGCTCAGCAGATAGCAGAGACCAAGGAGAGAGCTGGACTGGGTGGGATCTTAGCTGGGCTTCCTGCACGTCATACGGCTGAGGCCCCGGACTGTGTGGGCATGCTGTGCCGCCACTGAAAATACCCTGAGTGTGTGTGTCACACGGAAACTGAACCACCTCCAACCTGCTACCACGCTGCAACCTCTGAGAGCAGCCCCCGCCCACAGCCAGCCCCCCGACAGATTCGCTGCCCCACCGCCAAAACCCCACACGCCATCCCCTCCTAGAGCCAGCTCCCCTGCCACACAACCAGTTCCCCACATGCCATCCCCTCCCTTCGAGCTTTGCTCCGTGAGTTGCTGAAGACCCCACGGCTCTAGCCCGTGGAGCTTTGATGAGCCGTGCCATTTGAAGTCTCGGGAGTGGTTAATCGCTCCCTGGTGGTGAGAGGCAGAGCTGAGCTCAGCTAAGCAGCGAAGACTGGGTATAAAAAGTCACTTGCGAGGTGAACTCAAGAGCCACAATCAGAGGCAGCTAACGGGAGATTCTGAGGGAGTTTGGCATGGGAGAGGCTTTCCTCCCAGGTTCAGCTCTGTGTAGGGTAACCAGACAGCAAATGTGAAAAATCAGGACAGGGGGTGGGGGGTAATAGGAGCCTATATAAGAAAAAGACCCCAAAATTGGGACGGTCCCTATAAAATCAGGACATCTGGTCACTCTAGATCTGTGTGTGATATCAAGATAGCCAGCAATGGAACAATGGTGGTGACCTACAGCGGAAGTGCCACGCTCTCGTTCCTGCCTGAAGCCAGGCGGGATTTCCTGGGCATGAAGTGACCGTGCCGGAGCAGAAGATGCTTGGACTGGAGGGGAAAGCTGAGACACTACTAAGAATCAGAGAAGCCGAGGAGCTTCTAGACAACCAGATTTGGGAAACACCAGTACCCCAAGTTCAATGAAGAATGGAGCTGAGAGTGGGAGTCAGACAGGAGACCTGGCAGTTCATAACTGCCAGAGGAAGAGGTCACAACGTCTTTCTGTACAGATGGAGAAAGATGAGGATGGGCAAACGAGGGCCAGCAGAGAGAAGAGAAGCAGGAGGAATTACACACAGCTAGGAGTTTAAAACAATATTGGTTCTTCAAAGTGGAAACTATGGAAGATGCCTCTCAAGATCCAGCAGTTCCCAGCGAACAAAGAGATGTACAGGTCACGCATGCAGAAGCCAGCTCAGCCCAACGGATAAGAAAAGCAAGTTTACCTGCAAAGAATTCTCCAACCATCCAAGGAAGACAGACGATCCTTGTTGGAGATTCAGTACTCAGAAGAATGGAAAGAATGTGCTTTATCTGTTAGGACTTTGATCCATAAGCCTTCAAGGTCATTTTCTTTGGAGGGATCAGTGATTCGGAACAGGTAATGCCATTTTTGACAGAGTGCCACACCCGCTCCCCTTTTGCCCATTCAATCCTTCCTAACTAGGTTATAAACATTGATTTTAACATTCCAGTTGTGCGAAGCATCCCGCCAGGTTTCATTAATCCCAACTAGATTGAATTTAAGCTCATAAATGAGCAATCCAATTCCTCATTTGTTACCCAGGCTCCTAGCATTAGTGTAAAGGCAATTAAATAATTCCTTCTCTTCCTGTCCTTTGGTGTCTTGATTAATTTTCTTCTCAACATATCAGTTTTGTGCTAACTCAGTACTCATATCTTCCATCTTTCTACCCTCCCCTTTTGCTATTAGTTTAACCCCCTCCTGACTACTCTATCCAACCTGTCCCTGAGAAGATTGGTCCCCCTTCTATTGAGGTGGAGCCATCCAAACTATGCAACCCCTTTTCCCCATAGAAGGTGGACCAATGTTCCACAAAACCCAAACTCTCCACCCTACACCACTTACCTAGACAGCAATTCGCTTCCAGAATATTCTGTCTTCTGTCTTCCTTTGTTCATTCTTCTTCAGCATGCTTCCAATTTCCCTGAAATCACCTGTTATCTGTGAGATATCCTGCGACGCAGTGGCATTAGTGCCAATATGAACCACCAGCAATGGATCCTTGCCCGTAGACTTCATGAGCCTATCCAATCTTAGAATGACAGCTTGTGTCTTGGCTCTGAGAAGAAGGCATACTGTCCTGTTGTCTGCCTGCCCCATCCGTCCCTAAGCTGCAACAAATGGGTTATAAGAAATTGAGGTCTTACACAACCAATCATGTTGGAGGACTTTATCTTGGGCACCCTTTGATCCAGTGACCCCAAAGGTGCCCCACACTCTCCCCTGGGGCCTGAACTAGCACTTTCCAAGCCCATCTGACTGGTGGCGCAGGCTTCAGAGAGGATGGAAAATTCAAACAGAAGCCGTGTTGCAACCTTAACAATGAGCCAGCTCTTGTTGTCCCATAATCCTACCCACCCACCATGCCTTCTGTCAGCCCTCACAGAGAGCAGGACACACGCTCATCCCGACTGGCCTCCACACACGCAGCATTAGGCAGCAGCTGCACACAGACGCCAGGAGGCTGCAGGGCTTGGACTCTCATTTATTGGAAAAAGGAAGATGCTCATGAAGAAGGCCCACAAGCCAGTGAGTCCCATTGGGCGTCTGGGGGCTGGGCAGCTCCGGCACCAGCACCACTCCCCTGGGGGATCCTGCACTCCCGAGGAGGGAACAGGCAGCGGTGTATGTGTGTGTGTGGGGGGGGGGACGTGTGGGCGTGCAGAGAGAGGGGCCCAGGAGACACAATCGAGGGCAGAACGGGTGCCCCCCGGCACTGTTAGACTCCACGCCTGACTCTGACCTCACAGTGACTGTGCAGGGAGTCCATGGAGACTGTGTCCCCCCGGGACATTCCCAGCAGGCCCACCGCAGAGCCATCGCGCTGCGACACCCTTGCAATTGAAGGAATACAGGGGAGCAAGCAGGGA
Organism: Terrapene triunguis; assembly: GCF_002925995.2. Taxonomy (NCBI): domain Eukaryota; kingdom Metazoa; phylum Chordata; order Testudines; family Emydidae; genus Terrapene; species Terrapene triunguis. The sequence goes on from NW_020664483.1 coordinate 1,450,483, forward strand.
TAGACCCTGTCGCCTGGCACTGCCTGTTCCCCTTCGATAGCCTCTCTACAGGGTCTGCCAGCTGGCCTCAGGGGCTGGCTACCATTGGCTGTTCTACGCCGTGCCATTCCCCAGCCCCGTGCTCAGCTAGGATGTGGCTGGTCAGTTTGTCCGTGCAAAGCAAGGAAGGGTCGCTCACAGACTTCCTGGAGGAACCAGCATTGGGCAGGGGCTCGGCAGGCGGCGGTACTCTGCCATCGTTAGGGTCCAACCCCAAACAGACGTGTTACTCCGTGCCCAGTCTGCGGTGCCCGCCTCAGGTCACGTGTTCTCCCGGCCCAGGGCCTCGGGGCCAGGCGTCTGGTTCTGGGATTTCAGCAGCTGCAGGGCAGGCTGGGGCTGGGGCACGGCGCTGTGCTGGGGTGCGGCGCTGAACTCCACCGGCCCGTGGCGCAGCTGCTTCCGGTACTGCACAAACATACAGAGCTTCAGCACAATGGCAAGCACGTTCTTGCCCATGAAGATGCCCGAGACCCGGGCGTCCCGGAAGAAGACCATGTTGCTCCCCCTGATGAAGAGGGTGGCGATGTTGACGGTGAGCAGGCTCAGCATGGGGTAGAGCATCATCCGGTGCGGCACGATGCTGAACCCTTGCATGCTGATCTCGCACAGGGACACGCAAGGGAGAGTCAAGAGCAAAATGTAGCAGTAGAAGAACATCAGGCCCTCGGCCCAGAGGGGCAGCCCTTTCTTCTGGGGCTCCCACAGGTTGGCCTGGATGTCCAGCACGTCCAGCATGTCAATGACGACCCAGAAGAGGCGGTTGCGGAGGTCCTCCTTCTTCTTGAATGTCCGGACGTAGTCCATGTGCTCGGTGGCCACCAGCAGCACGTAGAGGGCAGGGATGCAGATGGACAGCAGCAGGGTCAGGGCTTTGCGTGCCAGAAGGTCCAGGCTCTTCCGGTCAGCCTTGTAGTTCTGGTAGACAAAGTAGACCTTGATCTCCAACACGAAGACGTAAAGGAACCAGAGGATCATGGCATAGCCGCGCTTGGCTGTCCTCACCTCGGCCCCGACCCAGACCGCCATGTACCGGAGCACCAGCAGGAAGCAGACGTCGCCCACCAAGACCATGATGCAGATGCCCAGTTTCCTGGAGCCCTGGTTCTGCTCCACCAGGTAGGCATCCATCAGCACCAAGCTGCTCATGATGAGGACGGTGGAGAGGCAGACATGGGGCTTGTTGACGGGCGGTGGGGGAACCATCCTGGAAGGAGGAACACACGGGTCAGTCAGGCAGCTCCTTTGCTGTAGGGCTCTCTCTGCTCTGGGTGGTGGTCAAATCTCCCCCGCCTTGGTGGGCAGCACGTTCCTCCCTGCCACCTCTCTCCCAGTCAGCTGTGGGCAGCAGGGGGAGGGGTGCTGCTTTGCACTGTTAAGGTCATTCCCCTCAACAGCATCCCTGTGTCAGGTCCCCCTCTGCCCCCCATCATACCCCTGCCAACCCACCCTTTGCCCCCCCACATCATCCCTGTGCTAGATCCCCCTCTGCCTCCCATCATACCCCTGCCAACCCACCCTCCGCCCCACACAGCTTCCCTGTGCCAGGTCCCATGCCCCCCCTCATGCCCCTGCCAACCCACAGTGCAATTAAAATTGTGATTAATCATGACTATTCTTTAAAATCTGGTTAATTTGTTTTGCGTTAATCGCTTGCATTAACTGCAATTAATTGACAGCCCTAATTGCCAGTGACAGAGAATCCACCATGACCCTTGGTAAATTGCGCCAATGGTTAATTACCCTCATGGTTAAAATGTAATCTTATTTCCAGTCTGAATTTGTCTAGTTTCAATTTCCAGCCATTGCATCTTGTTAGACTTTCGTCTGCTACAACGAAGAGCCCGTCATCAAATTTTTGTTCAAGTCGAGACTGTGATCACAAAATAGCAAACCGGTTTTCAGTGTCTCTTATGTGAACTTTGGAGAGGGTGCAAAACTCTGCATTAAACAAACCCTGTGACACCCTTAGCGCCGATGCAGCTGTTACTGCTCCAGGTTTCTGTGTCCCCGCTGACCTTCGTAGGGGCACCTTATTTTGTTCTGAGGCCTTGAATGTGTCGGCACAATTCACTAGTCTTTAACACGCGTGAATGTGAAGGGGTGATATTTGATAAGTCTTGTAGTGTCACTTTGCCTTGTGACATCCAAGGGCCTTGATTTGATAATTCCTCCCGTGCCCAGGCCTCTCACGCTGTGCACAGAGAAACCTAGAGCAAGGACTCAAACTGCCAGGGCACCAACCCTCACATCCAGCGTGTTGTGATCTGGGCCCTGTGTTTTAGCTTAGTGCTCTGGATTCCTCGACTGCTGGGGCATGGAAGCGTTGCCTGATACGTCCCCCTCCTCCTCTGTCGTCCGTGCAGAGTAGTGTCCTCCTCAGGTACCAGGGAGGATGCCACCCCTCCCCCGGGGCCGTCTCTCTTTCTGGCCTGGGCACAGCACTGGTGCAGCTGCTGCGGCTTGCTGCATGGGGAAAAGAGGAGGAGCAGAGCCAGGATCCTGACTGCTGCTGCTTCGCAGCTGCTCTGGAGAGAAGCCAGCACCAGGGCTGAGACGGGAGGAGGAGGGGAGTGTGTTTGTCCCAGTGGAGGCACCAAAGCCCCCTGTGAACTGATGTGGCCAGCGACTAAGCCTGGAGCAGTCTGAGGCTATGGATGTTATGGGCACAGCATGCTGAACCACACTCCGCCCTGGCAGAGGTCTCTGCTGGGCCCTGCTGAGCACCTGCACCCAGAGAAAAATAGCATGTGATCATGCAGCTAAAGGCGGTGGCCTGATGCATATGCCCAAGGGGGCACAACCCAGATCGCAGAGGTAAACGAACGTCCTCCAGTGCATGGGCTGGGGGGAGGAATCCAGCAGGGGCCTTGGCTTGGTCCACACTCATTAAGCGTTTTCACCTGTGATCTGGAAGTGAGCGGTGAGCAGCGGGTGACACTAAATGGGGAGCTGTGATCAACAGTGAAGACAAAAAAAATGAGCCCGAGGGACCCAGCAAGATTAACACCGTGGGCAGAAATGGCCAAGCTGAGACGCAGCTGGGATGGATGCAGCTACCCCAGCTGGGGAGAACAAGCTAAGCCACCCCCCGTCAATGGGAGAAACCAACCTAGGAGCCAGTGCACCTGAGAGCCGAAGCCCTTGTCTACACTAGCCTTTCCCCTTATACTTTCCCTTCGTTCCCACCACTGGGGCAGTCCCCGTGGCCTCCCGCATGGGGGCCACGGTGCCATGCAGGCTGCTCCCAGCCGGGTTAGCTGAGACGTGGTTAAACACCAGCGGCTGCCACTGGAGGAGCTGAACCCGGCAGCAAAGGCAGAGCCCTGGGGGTGACAGTGGACGTCAGCGCAGACACCACCCGGAAATGCAACGGGCAGTGAAAACGGGCAATGCGACTGAGGGCTGCAGGCCCAGAGGCAGCACCTTGCTGAGCAGGGGGCAGCCCCTGAATGCACAGCCGGGCCAGGCCCAGTGTCCTCTATTGTGGGCACCACATTCCCAGAAAAATGCTGACCACTGGAGGGAACTGAGATCAGGGACTCAAGGGTTCAGGAGTTCAGTCGGTCCAGCTCAGCTAAGCAAGGACGGACATGCTGTGGCTGTGAGAGGAGGAGAAATAGTCCCTGCCCCAGAGAGCCTTTCTCCTGGGGAACTGACTTCCCAGGGACAGGGGCAGGGGCAGGAGCCCCCCAGTGCCTGGGCACAGCCCTGGAGAACGGCCCATAGGGCCTGTCCTACACTGTCGAGCTCAAATATACGTCACTTGATCCTATGCCTCTCCTCTGGCCATGGCCACACTGCCGTCCCCACCGAACCCCGGCTGCCCAGACCCACCAATACTCGGGCCCCCAGCGTGTCGACCAGTTCTTGCACCCAGAGCTCCTGGAGCACCAGCCTGCCTCTGTGGCCATGGCTCTGTGGTGCTCCACCAGCTCCTGGGCCCGCACTGCTGGCGCAGACTGGCCAGGGCACGAGCTCCGATTCCCTTGCAGACATTTGGCATCTCGCTAGCTGCTGCTAACACCATCAGAGCCGGGACTGCCCAGGCCAGGAGAGACACGGCTGTGCAGTGCCAAGTAGCCCAGATGGGACAAGACTTCATACAACCCCCTATTTCCCCCCACACAGTGGGGCAGGGGCCAGTGCCCTCTGCTTCTCTGCCTGCCCTCCTCAGTGTCGCCACCCCAGCCGGGCAGTGCCAGCCGCCAGCCGGCCCCACCAAGGCAGCTGGCACCCTGGGGCACCAGCGGAGATGGCTGCCTATCCGCCAGGGCCCCCCCATCTCCATGCCCCCCCCCCGCCCCCTGTCCCCATGGCCCCCATCTCTGCCCTGTGCAGGGGGCAGGCTGGGGGGGGTCTCTGCCCTGTGCAGGGGGCAGGCTGGGGGGGGTCTCTGCCCTGTGCAGGGGGCAGGCT